>NC_069390.1:111465679-111765679 GCF_027475565.1 Acinonyx jubatus
TTGAGAAATAGAGAGTGTGAGTGGGGAAGGGGCAGAGGGAGAGGAGGACAGTGGCTCTGAAATATACCTTTAAATTTATTAAGGAAAATATGCTGAATCCATCCTGGCATTTTTAACTGCCAAAACTGTTCTGGTTAAGCACATGGTTAAAAATATGTATTATTCTACAATTAAAAATGATTTAAATAATTATATTTAGTCATATGGCTAAGTAGCCTCAAACATGTCTAACAATAAAGATATGGTCCAAACTACAGCCTGTTAAAACATTACTTTATAAAATTTTAATAAAATCATAAAATATCATAAACTAGTTCAAAGGAGAAAGTAAGTATATATGTTTATATGTACATATCGATAAACGCATTATTATTCTATTGAATGCTTCATTTCAAAAGTAACAGGCTTAGTACAGCTACAAATCACTATATTTTGACAAGTAGGAGTCGATGAAAATTAAAGAAAACACTGACTGAACACATGTGTTAAATATGCATCACCTCTTTGGTGAACTCCAGGCGGGATTTCATGTTCAGGTTTCCACCAAGCCCCCGTATGAGACTAATAACAAACTGCTCATGATTTCTGCATCCACGAAGATGTGACAAACCATTCATCACAGTCCCAACCAAACTGGTTTCAACCACATAGTCATTCTGTTGATTAAAATCCATGGACAGACAAAAAACAAATATTATCATGGAAACCCAGAGATTTACATTCACACATCTTTTCAATTATGATCTTTAAATATATCCCTCCATTCAAGGTGTAGAAAGTTTACATTTGATTCAGTTTATACATATAAATTTTGAAATTAAGATGTAATCATAAAAATGCAATTGTCTATTTCTAGCTTCAAGTGCTAGATATATACTTTAACTAGATATATACTTTACTTCCTAAGTCTGAAGAATATAAAAGTACATCACTGGTCTGAAAATAACAGTCCCTCATAATCTCTTCCTGATAAAGAGGAAGCTAGAGGTAAGGGCTCGATCAAAGACCCTGGACATTAAAGGCTCGTAAAAGTGAACTTAACACAAAAAAACATCTGAAGTTAGCTCTTTACACAGACTTTTAAAATGAAACTTTGGGGTGCAGTGTGTACATGACTTTGATCTGTGGGCCCCTGGGACCCCTGTGTAACTGCCAGAGGTTAAAAGGGGTAAAGGTTCTCATTCATTCAATCTCTAAGTATTTACTGAGACCCAATTATGCATTAGGATGTCCATGTGGTGCTAGGTGTTTTCTTTAAAAAAAAAAAAAAAAAAAAAAGGTGAATTTCCCAGAGAACTTATGTTCCTGTCACTCAAGTCCAGTAGAGAACATGGTCAACAACTTATGGTAAAAGCTACAGAGGAGCAAGGCGCCTGGGTGGCTCAGTTGGTTGAGTGTCCGACTTCAGCTCAGGTCATGATCTCATGGTGCATGGGTTCGAGCCCCGCGTTGGGCTCTGTGCTGATAGTTCAGAGCCTGGAGCCTGCTTTGGAGTCTGTGTTTTCTTCTCTCTTAACCACCGCCCCCCCTCCCGCTTGCGCGCGCATACCCATGTGCTCTCTTGCGCTCTCTCTTTCCCCCTCTCTCTCCCTCACTCTCAAAAATAAACGCTAAAAAAAATTATCGGTTAAAAAAAAAAAAAAAGGCTACAGAGGAGAAGAGAGTAACTCAGAGAGCTTAAGCCTCTTTGTAAAAGGGGACAGTGAAACTGACACCTGAAGGATGAGATCCGCAGGGCATGCAGAGAGGGTAGCATATGCAAATGTAAGCCACCAGTGTGGGTAAGAAATTAAAAGCAGCTTATGCCTGAGTAAGCAAAGGAGAGTAAGCTGAAGTCAAAGGGATGGGCAAGGGCCAGAATATACACAAGTGCACAGGCCATGGAAAGGGTGCAAATTTTATTTTCACTACTTATAAGGTGTTTTAAATAAGAGGGTAAAAAGATCCAATTTGCATTTTTTTCAAGATCACTCTGCCTGCAAAAGAAATGTTTCTACAAGATTGTATAAATGGGAGGAAGACCAGGAAAAAGGAAAAGATGAGGAGAAATCCAGCTGCCTCAGCCATACTAAGAGTTCTACACTTTAAAGGCAATATATTTATTTCTGCATTGTCTAATTTGCTGAATTAATACAAGAAAGAAAAACTCTAGTTAAAATCAAATCAGCATTTGGTTGGAGTATTCATGACAGTCTAGCTCTCAGAACATGAACACAGTGAACAAACTACAAAATAAGAAGGAAGGAAGTCTCAACACATAAAAAAAATTTCAAACTGTAACAGGGACCTGACCTCAAAACAATCAGTTTATTTTCTAACTGAATCTTTGGTATATCCACTCTATGGCTTGACCATCTTATCTGGTCATTGTATCTATAGCCACAAAACCCCTACATACCAATCTGTCCCATCCAGTGTTCTATTTCTGTTTCTAACATCAACAGCATACAAGTGGATGACCTCAAAGTATTTGTCCTAGAGAGCCTTATTAGGCTCTGTATATTCTATATGAATGAAATAACATATCTGCTGAAAAGTTGCTACAAGGGAGGCAGCAGGTATTTAAGGCAGTACATAAACTCTCATTCATTCATTACTCCATGATGGTACTTGGTTCTGGGGATACAATAAAATGTGGTCCTGCCCTCCAAGGGGCTTGGAGTTGAATGCACGCAGTTATACTAGCAAGGAGGAGACCGATCTGTCAGACTGAGGGCTGGAAGGAATGGTCCTCTCCCCGAGGCCTCCAGGAACCCATTCATGTGCGTCTTCTCCTCACAAATCCCTATCCCTCCATCTCATCCTTACAGACAGGAAAGAGACACCTTGAGAAAACTCAAGTGAGATCTCCACTTTTCTGTCATTCTACAATCTTCTACAATGACTACTAAGTCAACTTCAGGTTAATAATCAGATACTTTCAGAAAGTACTTTCAATGCTACCTATTTCCTCTACTTTTTTATATGTTTACATTTTTCATAGAAACAATGACATACAAGAAAAAAAAACTGAAAAAATCGTATAGAATATCGGAAAGCCCTACATTGTCTTCTGTGCACGTCAAACTTCTATTCATGCTTCAAATTCAGAACTACGTGTTATCAACTTTTTGAACTCTTCTGGAGGATGGTAACACTCTTTTCATCCTGTTTATTTTTCTAAATCTCATTTTTCTCCATTAGGCAAATCCCTCCCCAAGGAAACAGACTGTCCGATTAATGTCCACCTCTTAAAGTCTTATCTAGTCCTATGCTTGATACGTATACTAGATACCCATTAATTTTTTGAATAAACAGATGTTTTTAATAACATTGTAAATAACTCATCACCCTTTTTCTACTGTAGTATTAACTTGACATAGTTTTTAGCATGAAATATATGCTGGTACTTATTGACAGTGAAATGTAACAGCAAGATGGTTTTACTAGAAACATGAGAGATTCCACTATTCAAGATTTTTAGGTAAGCAGTTCAAGATAGTGTAGGTCAGAGAATTAAAGTGTCTTAAGACTACCATAACAAATTCTCAACAAGATACTAGCAAATCAAATCCAACAGATTAAATAAATTATTCACCATGGTCAAGTGCGATCTATTCCTGGGCTGCTGGGGTGGTTCAATATTTGCAAATCAATAAACGTGCTATACCACAATAAAGGATTGATGAAAACCATATGATCCTGTCAATAGATGCAGAAAAAGCATTTGACAAAATATAGCATCTTTTTTTGATAAAAACCCTCAACAACGTAGGGATAGATGGGACATATATCAACATCATAAAGGCCATATGTGAAAGACCCACAGCTTGTATCATCTTCAATGGGGAAAAAGTGAGAGCCATTGTCAGGAACAAGACAAGGATGTCCACTCCCACAGTTACAATCTACCATACTACTGGAAGTCCTAGCCTCAGCAATTAGACAACAACAACAACAACAACAAGGCATCCAAATCGCCAAAGAAGTCAAACTTTCACTATTTGTAGATGACATGATACTCTACGTAGAAAACCCAAAAGACTCCACAAAAAAACAATTGCTAGAATACATGAACTCAACAAAATTTCAGGATATAAAATCAACGTACAGAAACCAGTTGCATTTTTATACACTAATAATGAAGCAGCAAAAAAAATAAATCAATAAAATAACCAAGGAATTGATCCCATTTGCAACTGCACCAAAAACCATAAGATATCTAGGAACAAACCTATCCAAAGAGGTAGAAGATCTGTACTCTGAAAACTACAGAACACTTATGAGAGAAGTTGAAGAGGACACAAAGAAATGGGAAAACATTCCATGCTCATGGATAGGAAGTACAAATATTGTTAAAATGTCTACACTATCCAAAGCAATCTACACATTCAGTGCAATCCCTAACAAAATAACACCTGCATTCTTCACAGAGCTAGAACAAACAATCCTAAAATCTATATGGAACCAGAAAAGACCCCGAATACCCAAAGCGATCTTGAAAAAGAAAACCAAAGCAGGAGGTATCACAGTCCCAGACTTCAAGCTATACTACAAAGCTGTAATCATCAAGAAAGTACAGTACTGGCACAAGAACAGACCGTGAGATCAATGGAACAGAATAGAGAACCCGAAATGGACCCACAACAGTATGTCCAACTAATCTTTGACAAAGCAGGAAAGAATACCCAACAGAATAAAGACGGTCTCTTCAGCAAGTGGTGCTCGGAAAACTGGACAGCGACATGCAGAAGAATGAACCTGGACCACTTTCTTACACCGATACCCAAAAATAAACTCAAAATGGATGAAGGAAAACCTCTCTGACGTTGGCCTCAGCAAGTTCTTACTTAACATGACTCTGGAGGCAAGGGAAACAAAAGCAAACATGAACTATTGGGACATCATCAAGATAAAAAACTTCTATACAGTGAAGGAAACAGTCAGCAAAACTATAAGGCAGCCTACAGAATGGGAGAAGATATTTGCAAACGACGTATCTGATAAACGGTTAGTATCCAAAATCTATACAGAACTTATCAAACTCAACACCCAAAAAACAAATAATCCAGTGAAGAAATGGGCAAAAGACACAAATAGACACTTCTCCAAAGAAGACATCCAGATCACCAACTGACACATGAAAAAATGCTCAACATCACTCATCATACAGGAAATACAAATCAAAACCACAATGAGATACCACCTCACACCTGTCAGAACGGCTAACGTTAACAACTCAGGCAACAATAGATGTTGGCGAACATGCAGAGAAAGAGGATCTCTCTTGCACTGCTGGTGGGAATGCAAACTGGTGCAGCCACTCTGGAAAGAAGTATGGAAGTTCCTCAAAAAATTAAAAATAGAACTACCCTATGACCCAGCAATTGCACTACTGGGTATTTACACAAAGGATACAAAAATACTGATTCAGTGGGGTACATGTACCCCAATGTTTATAGCAGCACTATCAACAGTAGCCAAATTATGTAAAGAGCCCATTTCTCCATGGACAGATGAATGGATAAAGAAGATGTGGTGTGTATATACACACACACACACACATACACAGAGACACAATGGAGTATTACTCAGCCATCAAAACGAATGAAATCTTGCCATTTGAAATGATGTGGATGGAGCTAGTGTATTCTGCTAACAAAATAAGACAGAGAAAAACAAATATCATATGATTTCACTCATATGTGGAATTTAGTAAACAAAACAGATGAATATGTGGGAAGGGGGGAGAGAAGAGACGGAAACAAACCATAAGAGACTCTGTTTTTTTTATTTCTTTAAGGTATTTATTTATTTATTTATTTATTTATTTATTTATTTATTTGAGGGAGAGAGACCGTAAGAGACTCTTAACGAGAGAGAATAAATTGAGGGCTGATGGAGGGAGGTGGGTGAGGGATGGGGACTAAGGAGGGCGCTCGCTGTGATGAGCCCTGGGTGATGTTAAGTGATGAATCATGAATTCTACTCCTGAAACCAATATCGCACTGTATGTTAACTGATTAGAAGTTAAATAAAAATTTGAAGGGAAAAAAAGATTACTATAGTAAAAAGTTAAAAGCCAAGACAATGAGCAGGAGAGCAATGAGGACACCTAGCTGTCCCTGTACCCCACATCCTGGCTGAGCATCACATCTTCATCGTTATTCTTCTTGCCTAAATGGTTAATTATGAAATATTACGGCTAACTTACCTGCTTCAGAACCCACTGTAAAGCCTTTTCAAAGTAATCTCCAATCCAGCTCTCAAGATTATTCCTATAACTAGGAGGCTGATTCTTCAACCAAGATTTTATCAGAGAATTAACGTCTGTCTCTTCATCGCTGAAATAGATTAACAAACATGTAAGAAATTATTTAGGAAGACAATGTCAGTGTGCTTTCAAAATAAACTCCTGCTCCAATAAACATTATTCTACAGGTATTGTATCTGCTTATATATGAGACTTGATTTTAATTATTTCTATATGTATATGTGTGTGTATATTAGTGATATATGTACACACACACATATGTATACGTATATACATATGTCATTTTCTGTAAAATAAAGCAAATAAATTTCATCAATATTATAAACACAAATTAAAGAGGAATTACATACACACAGGTTAGCCAAAACCTGATCTAAATCCTTAGGAACAAAGAAACAGAGAATCCCAAGTCCCATCCCAGACTTAGTGGAACAAAATCTCCACTCTAACAAAATTCCTGGGTGATTCAAACACACAACAGAGTTCAAGGACACCTGTACCTTAATGCAGATCTTTAAAAATATTTTTTCTTCTTCTCTATCCCAAAAAAGGCCAACTACCTAAATTCTCATGCCACTAATTAAAACTCAAAGATCTTCCCGAAGTAAAATAGGATTCTTTTAGCAAAGCACCTAATTGTATGTCACATCCAATGAATTAAATTAAATTTAACACTAACATCTTATTCAAAACTATAGCTTAAATAACTATAAAAAACGATGGCAAACACAACTGCTAGATTAATAATTTTAGAATTGACAAGGGCTCAATATTTTGCCATTCCCTGCAATGTTGATGTTCTCATATGCGACTACTGTACATGATTTCTAAAATCAGCTTATTCTTCCTATTTGTTCTTCAAGCGTCTTCCAAACATGCTGAGGAAGAAAGAAAACATTAAGTGAAGAGGTTTCCAGTTGTGAAACAAAAGGCTGCACCACAGGGCCTATTCATCCTAGGTTAGCCCTAAAATTCTATCAATCTAAGATCTATGATAAAAATATTGCTACTTAGTTTTAGATTATTAGCCTCTAGCTCATATCTAGTATGTTCACTTCTTTGCACTTAGTTCTAACATTTAAACAAAGGAATAGTGGGGCAACTGGGGGGCTCACTCAGTTGGGCATCCAACTCTTGGTTTCAGGTCAGATCATGACTTCACAGTCATGAGTTCGAGCCCCAAGTCGGCCTCTACACTGACAGGACAAAGCCTGCTGGGGATTCTCTCCCTGTCTTTTTCTCTCTGGCCCTCCCCTACATGTACTCTCTCTCAAAATAAATAAACTTTAAAAAAAAAGAGGGACAATACTTTTAAAAAACGGGAGGGAAGGCGCCTGGGTGGCTCAGTCGGTTGAGCATGTGACTTGGTTTCAGCTCAGGTCATTATCTCGTAGTTTCATGAGTTCGAGCTCCACGTTGGTAGTTCAGAGCCCGCTGATAGTTCAGAGCCCGCTTGGGACTCTCTCTCTCCCTCTCTCTCTGCCCACCCCCCATTCATGCTGTCTCTGTCTCTTTAAGAAATAAACTTTAAAAAAAAAAGAGAAAACAAAACCAATTACTTTTTCACTTAAGCAAACAAAAATATTTAATAACTGTACTATGCCTGAACTGCTCAAACAATTTAACTGCAATAAAACAGAAACTCTCTGAATGAATTAAAACCCAGTAAGAAAAGAAGCTAATCAAAAATGAGGACAATGCATATTTATATACTATTCATACAACACTTACTTCACTTAGCTATGAAACCAAACTAATAACTGAAGAATATCCTAATATAATACTCGCAAATGCCTTATGGTTTACCTAAGAAAGATCATGCCCATTCTAGATATTGTGGCTGGCGAGGCACAACTTAAATCATGAGTTTCGAACACAAAGTTAACATTTGGGCCGAACTGAATCCTTTCTCCACTGGGCATAGTGAGGAGTCGATTGTCATCCAGAACAGAATTCAGAGATTCTATCCATTCAGGGTCAATATCGCCGTCACATATTATCCATGAGCTGACATCTGTTTTCCAAACAAAAAAGAGGTAAAACACAAATACGTGCAGTGATGACAATTAAAAATAAGCAATAAAATAATTATCTTCTTCTTTAGAAGTAATGTCCAGGAAGTGTGATTTTATATTACTGCGTCAGAACACCAGGAGCACAAGTTGAACAAGCTGATATTTTCCACGTGAATCTGCACTACAAACGTCCTGGAGGCTGAACACCCAAAGGAAGTCTTGGCTCAGGTGGCCAGAGACCTGGTTACGTACCGTGTGGTAACGTTCTACTCACCCAACACACAACTGGAATCTCGCTAAACACAAGATGGTGTGCAAGACTTGGGGATCACCCGCCCCATGACCTTGGCACATATTGTCCACACCCTTGTCTTCCGCCACGTCCTAAGAATGTATGAGTGCTTGCTACGTCACATCTCTTGTAGAAAATACAGGAAGTCCATTTTTAGCATCCTACCTGAGAAATACAAAACTCACCTGATTTCTTTGGTATATAAAAAGGTGACCTCAAAGGGGAGAAGCAGCGCTGTGTACAGAGGTCTTTTCAGAGACAAACCTTTCTTTTTTATCCATCCTTCCTAAACTGAGAGCAGTTTCAACTTGAACTTGGACATTTGAAACCGTCAAAGAAGAAACTATCACCAATGAAAGTGTGAAAAGTAAATACAGGCAATGTCTGGATTTGCCCCAGTGTGATATTATTAACTTCAGTGAAAATGAAAAACCTCACTGAAATCTCTTCTAGTGTCACACAGTTCTAAACGTTTCACTCATGGGCTTAGAAAAACAACTGTTAATTACAATCTAACAAAAACTGGAGAGTCTTCTCAGACCCTGGCCAAAAATTCCTTTAAAGATCAAGCCAGACATTTGAGACCAGGAAGTCTACAGTTTTACGACTTAAATTTTCAAAATTATTCAAAGCACTGTATTGAAATTAATGCGTGAAAAGTGTTCACATACACACACACAACCAATTTTAATCCCAAATAAAAATTTGTCATCTTGCTTATTTATGAGGCACTAAGTAATGCATCAACCCAGCAAAGATTTTATATTTTTTTCAGTATATTAATGTAGTTGTGAATCACACGTCACCCAGACTACTCTGAGTTTCTATTCTAACGGAAGCTCCTATAGTGTGGAGATCAACATGACAGCACATGTTGGGTCCCTCTGAAATAAAATACCAAACAACATCGTTTACAAGGCAGTTTATGGTCACATGTAAGACTTGAGAGGGACAGCAGTAAAGACAATTCTATCATCCTCTAAAAATCATGAAGTACAACAAGGAGTCACAGGACACGGACCAACCTTGAGGTTCCCGAACGACTTGGCGAGCGCTGTTTGTCAAAACGCCGTCCGACCATTCCCGTGTGTCCATGTCAATGTGGCCTAACAGCTGATGTCTAGGCATGGCTTTGGGGTTCATGGTGTACTGTTTCACCACTCTGCCAATTCTACAAAGTGCTGCCCTTAACATCCTCCAAAGGGTTGACTTTCCAGCACCACTTGGACCAACAATGACCACTCCCATCCTCTGGCATAACTGCTCATATAATTCTAAAGCCTTCTTGATCTAGTAGAAAGGAGACATGTTTGAATATGGCTAATAGAACATAATCATGCACAGTCCTGTTCTCACTCTCTAACAACTGTCGTATTCCAAACACATAAAATTAAGTCTTTGATTTCTTCAGTGTAAGATACAGCCTTAAATAAGAGTACACCTAAATAAATCTGAACACATTTGCAGGGTCATCTTTAAATCCAGTATTTCTTTAAAAGAAACAAGTATGCTTCCCAAGTCATTGGACAATACAATATGTTCATTATTTTCTTCACTCATTCATTCAAATATATTCATTATTTTATTCACTTGCTGATGCATTCATTTATGTCCTATATCTCTCAAAAAAAAAAAAAGGGAGATAAAACCTGAGGGAAAAATGTTCATTTTGAACACACACTTGCGCTACATACAAAAGCTACTAAAAAGAATTTCTCCTAAGAAATCATCAAAGTAGGGGCGCCTGGGTGGCGCAGTCGGTTAAGCGTCCGACTTCAGCCAGGTCACGATCTCGTGGTCCATGGGTTCGAGCCCCACGTCGGGCTCTGGGCTGATGGCTCAGAGCCTGGAGCCTATTTCTGATTCTGTGTCTCCCTCTCTCTCTGCCCCTCCCCCGTTCATGCTCTGTCTCTCTCTGTCCCAAAAATAAATAAATGTTGAAAAAAAAAAAAAAAAGAAATCATCAAAGTAAAACATCAGAAGTAATGTAATCAATTATCAAAAATATGCATGATGGTCTATTATATGCCAGGCTGGGGCACCTGGTGGGTGAGTCAGTTAAGCATCCAACTTCAGCTCATGTCATAATCTCACAGTTTGTGGGTTCGAGTCCCACGTCGGGCTCTGTGCTGACAGTTCGGAGCCCGGAGCCTGCTTCAGATTCTGTGTGTCCCACTCTCACTCCCTCTCTCTGCCCCTCCCCTGCTCATGCGCTCTCGCTCTCTCTCTCTCTCTCTCAACTGAATAAACATTAAAAAAAAAAAAAAATGTAGGGGTACCCGGGTGGCTCAGTCAGTTAAATGCCCAACTTCAGGTCAGGTCATGATATCACAGTTCGTGAGTTCGAACCCCATATCAGGCTCTGTGCTGACAGCTCGGAGCCTGGAGCCTGCTTCGGATTCTGTGTCTCCCTCTCTCTCTGCCCCTCCCCCACTCGCACTCAGTCTCTGCCTCTCAAAAATAAACAAACGTTAAAATAATGACTTATTATGTGCCAGGCTCTGTAACAGGCACTAGGAGTAAAATACTGAATGAAAAGAGACATGGATTCCACCTTCCATGAACACTAATATCTGGTGGGGAAAATCAGTATTAGTCAAACATACAATTAAGCATTAATAAGTACACATAAAGAAGTAATGAAAATACTCAGCAAGGAAACCTAATGTGGACTCAAAGATCAGGGAAGGCTTCCCCGAGTTAGCAAGATTAAAATGGACAGATAAGGGGCGCCTGGGTGGCTCAGTCAGTTGAGCGTCCGACTTCAGCTCAGGTCACAGTCTCACGGTCTGTGAGTTCAAGCCCCGCATGAGGCTCTGTGCTGACAGCCTGGAGCCTGGAGCCCCGAGCCTGCTTTGGATTCTGTGTCTCCCTCTCTCTCTGACCCTCCCCTGTTCATGCTCTGTCTGTCTCTGTCTCAAAAATAAAGAAACATTAAAAAAAATTTTTAAAAACAATAAAACAAAATGGACAGATGAAAGATAAAGATTATTAATAAGGAAGTAGCCAAAAGAAAGGATCAACATATTATAAAATATTGACAGGTACCTGATTTGGTATGATTTCATAATTGGCTTCCTCGAAGACATGCTGTAACGCAGACCTGAGCTCATCATATTCTACTTCTTTAAAGTCGATCCCAGGAAATACATCTTTAATCAGTGCATCAAACCGTGCGCAATCAGCAAATGTAAACTTTGACATTGTATTAAGCCTCAATGCTTGTACCACAATATGACTTTCATCAACTAGAGAAAAAGTTTCATTTTAAAATGGTTAGTTACTGACTTCAGAAAGTTTCAGTGACTGTAAAACAGTCGTTGAGAGCCGTGATACCCATTATTAGTTATGACATAGATGTGCAAGAACCTAGAAACAGTTAAAGCCACATGCTACCACGGGAACTGGCATGCTCACCTTACTTACTGTCTTGTCTGCTGAGAAATAAAGATCCCTAGGTACAGCTCGGGACTCTCTTCCGCAGAACTTGAGTCCCAGCATTGCCAGACTTTAATCAATAATAAAAATCACGATCACTTATATTTGTATAAAACTTTACCATTTGTATGTGATCCTTATAATAACTGCATCAAGTAAGGGGGTATTGCCATTTTTACTCTGATTTTATCTATGAGAATAACGAATCTCTAAGGGATCAAGTGATATACCTGCGAAGGCACAGCAGTATTAGAGCTGGGATATTCACACCCAGACCAATGCATTCCAGACTCAAGTGCCTCCAAATATACCAAAACTGCCCCCTCCCAGAGATATTAAGTCCCGAGACTAACAACTAACAAACTGAGCAATAATTTTTAATCAGCCTTACTCAGAACTGTTTACAAATCCATCCCTTAAACAAATACAAATGCTAATATCATTGTTAGATTCTTATTTTTTCAAGGATAATAATTAGCTGCAGATTGATAACACATATCTATGAAGGCAAGAAACTATCTTTTAAAGTCCGATATTTCTCCAAAATTGCTTAATATTCCCATATTTAACTGTAAGCAAAGAGGCATGGCCATACTGGAGTTTAAGCACTGAACTCGTTAATAAGCCATTTTGATTACCACAGGTATGGTTTCAACATTTCTCAACAATCAGCAGAGACAGACAACAGAAAAACAGTAATTTAAGCAACTCACCAAATGACTATCTTCCCTGGCAAATGCCAACCCAATAATAAAGCTAAAGCAACTTTCTTTTCTAATATGTAGACTCTGATCATTTTAAGTCCAAATAGATAATTTCACATGGTCCCTTTTTCTATGTTGTCTTATTTTCAGTGTTTTAACTTAGTTTTACTGGCATCTGAAGAGCTGAATATTCAGCCGTTCATGAAAGCACACATCCATGGGTGAGGGAGAATAATTTATTTTATGTAAATGGGAAAAAAAGGTGGTAAAGTACAATAAAATATCATGAGTTCAAACTGATGCGAATAGATGATTTAATAAATACATAAATAGGGAAGAGACAAATCTTACAGAAGAGTTTCAAATAATATTTTCAAATACTCCTTGAGCTAAAGGATCAAGTTTAGTCCTTGCCACCCCACTTAGAAGGTGAGCCACACTCAGTAACCAGCTTCTAAAGAGTACGGGAGGGAAAGTGGGAAACAGTAACTGTACAGTTACTATCACACTGGAGAAACCTGGCAAATACCACCACAATACTCAATGAAGGTGAACATCACCAGTGATGTCATGTGGTCATTGTGTACCCACGGATAGGATGTGATGTGATGTGACAGGCCCTTCACTCTCTGCTCTTCCTTCCAAATGTGGACAACCAGGTCTAATCATGAGAAAAACATCACAAAAAAACCCAGACTGAGGAAGAGTCTACATGACATGTGACCAGTACTCTTAACGAATGCGAGGGTCATGGAAACAAAACACAAGGGGAAACGGTCACAGGGCCGAGGAGACTAAGGAAACATGATGACTAAATGCACCCTAGATCCGATCCTCAAACACAAAGAGGACATTAATGATTAAACGGGTGAAATCCACATCAAGTCTGGACGTTAGTTAATATTAATACACGAGCCTCAGTTTCCAAGTATAGACAAATGTACCACAGTAAATAAGACGAAACAATGGGATGCTACCTTTGCAACTTCACTGTAAAATTATTTTTAGGCTAAAAGGGTTTTTTTTCGGTAATCTTAAGATTTTTTTAAAGGGCAATTTTGTTTGGTATACTATCTCTTTGAAAGAGAAAATCATCCCAGAGCCCCTGGTTGGCTCAGTTGGTTGAGCGCCCAACTCTTGGTTTCAGCTCAAGTTATGATCTCACATTTTGTGAGTTCGAGCCCCGTGTCGGGCTCTGTGCTGACAGCATGGAGCCTGCTTAGAATTCTCTCTCTCTCCCTCTCTCTCTCTGCCTCTTCCCTGCTCACACACACTCTCACTCTCAAATAATAAACTCGAAAAAAGAAAAAAAGAAAATCCCTATGTGTTTCTATGGTTTCTGTTCTCATTTTCAGACCAGTGAAATTCTCAGGCTCTGCTCCAGACCTACAGAATCAGGAAGCTGGGAGTAAGGGTCCAACACCAGTGTTTTAACAAGCTTCTAGGTGATTCTACCACACATCAAAGGCCGAGAAGTGGACTAGATGATTCTTCTATGTATCACAACTATTTAGTATCTAATGCACATTTAAAAGTTAAGGACACTGGGTAAGAACTAGAGAAAATGTGAATGAGGTATGGACTTTGCTGAAAAAATAACCTCTCAATATCGGTCCACTAGTTGCAATAAATGTAGCACACTAACGTAAGATGTTAACAACAGGAGAAACGGGGCCAGGTTTTCAAAACCATCTTTACCGTATTTATAGCTTTTCCGTAAATCTAAAACTATTCCAAATTAAAGTTTATTTTAAAAACTAAGATCGCATCTGAATCGCAGACCTTACCTTTGTGTTTCCCGCCGGCTCTCTGCAGCTGTCTAAGAAGGCCTCCGCTTCCTCGAAGAACCGTCTTCAAGGCTCTCAGACCCCAGTCATAATGCTGCTGAGGTGTCAAAAGTTCCCTTAAAGACACATGGAAATCACAAAGCAATGACAGCCAGAAATTACTTTTTCATTGTATTTGAAGTGGTAACCACTGACACATAGAAATGGGTACTGATACTCCATTAATCTATACAAAGGAGCCATCACAGAAAACGATCACTCCAGAAAAGTGTTGAAGACGGATGACTCCCAAGGATCAGGACAATCGTGTCATGACCTGGCCAATCACCTTCATGAAGACACTAAATGACAAGTGCCTATCACCTTTACTCCTAAACTCTCTACTCCAGCCTTGTGGCCCTCAGTTTCTGGCACTCCAGTTGTCTCGTAAGTAACGTGAACAGAATGTTAGGATGCCCAGAGAAGCCAGAAGCCCACCGCTATTACTAGAAATACGACACGAGAAAAACTGGAGGACTCCCTCCAAAGGACAGGTTTTAAGGAGTCTGCTGATTTGTTCAATTAGCATCATTTAGCTGGAGCGCCCCAGTGAAGATATTTTTGCAGAAAGGAAGTCAGATCAAATTGATAGCATTGAAGGAACAAGTAGTTTTCAGTGAGATGTGTCCTTATTCAGACTAAAATCTTCCCTATTGACACCTTAAGTGCAATACAATCGCCAATATGAAAATCACTGACAAACGTGAAAAATGGTCATAATCAATCATCGGAACCAAAAATTATAAAAATATTTAACACAGGAAAACTCACCTGGATAGATTGAAGATAGCTACCAGTTTTCTGCCCAGGACTTTGGCCTCTTTGAAGCCCTCCGAATAGAGAATGACCTCAGCGATAAGCTCGTTGTCTGGGCGGGACATGGCAACCGGCCTGAAAAGCTGTTTAAGATTATCAGGCAGCTTCTGTCTTCCTCCGTAACCTTTTCCAGCAGGATTCATGGTGATAAAAATCCCAGAATTTGAATTGATTTCCACCTGAAATATTAATTTACAATATGGGCACCAAGTATCTGTAACTATAAATATAAAATACACTGCCAACAGATTTTTATTGTGCATACTTCGACACACAGATCTTAGAACTCGGCAAAAGGTAAACGCTAATGAGCTAAGGATCTCCCTGCTCGACATACAATAACCGCCTTAGGAACAGCGGCATTTACGGAGGCCCTTTATAATCAGTTCCGTGAGGCTGGAATTTCGGAGGTGGTGACTCGCTTGCCCTTCTGCTCCTGTCTGTGTTTACCACAAGCCTCCTTGTATCGGGAGACAACACAACTCTGACCTAAAGTAAGTAACGGTTTCTGTCCTCCTGCAGCTTACGGTCTACGAGCAATCACGGTATGATCGAGGCTGTGGCAGGGCAGGGCAGGGCAGGGCAGCGTATCATGAGAGCACCTAGCAGGAGCGTTTTCCACAGCACACTTAAAGCAAAATCAGAGTGTAGACAGTGAATGGGCAATTAGGTAGAAACACCTGGAGTAAGAAAATCTGGCTACAAAGGAGACAAAAGAGGAAGAACAATGAATGGACAGGTAAGTGAGGGGAAGGTCTGCTTGTGTGTTCATTACATCAAACATTATAGTATTATTACACGACATACATTATTAAAGAGGACAAGATGCAGTGGTGTTAAAGGCCAGTGACGAGCAGGCAGAGGAGGGAGGGCTAAGTCCTCAATACAGAGGACACAGGGACACGGCCCCAGCAAGTGGGCAGGTTAGTGTGGACCGGGAACAAGGACAACCCTTTCTTTGTAAGAGGGGGAGAGGAGAAAACACACTCAGTGCGGAAGAAAGTCAGCTGTGACGGCACAAAGGTAGAAACGTAATAGTTTCTCGTTTCCTCATGAAGAGTTTAAGCAACACGTGAGCAAGCTGTTACTAAATGAGAACCGCAATTCCTTCCTTGCCCTGCCCTGAGAAACCTGTGCTGTGAAGACACTATGTGGCTCAGCGGGTAACTTCACAGCTAACTTCCAGTGTTGTCAGCGCTACACTTCCATACACAGATGCTCACGCTCTCCTGACAGGAGTGTGGATCTCCTCTGGGGAAAAGTGAGGAACAGAAAAATAGCTAAGTGCTTACTGTTCTAAGATGCATACAGAATAGTAATTAAAGGGGCACCTGGGTGGCTCAGTCGGTTAAGCGTCCGACTTCGGCTCAAGTCATGATCTCATGGTTCATGGGTTCGAGCCTGCATCGGGCTCTGTGCTGACAGCTCAGAACCTGCAACCTGCTTCAGATTCTGTGTCTCCCTCTCTCACTCTCTGCCCCTCTCCCACTCATGCTCTCTATCAAAAATAAATGAACATTTAAAAAAATCTTTAAAAAAAAAAAAAGACTAGTGATTAAGAACATGCGCTTCCAAATTAGACCCGAGTTCAATTCGCAGCCCCAATGCTTTCTCCCGACTCACCAAGCTCTGCTTCCCCATCCATAAAGAAGAAAAGCACAACAGTACCCATGTGGAAGGGTTACCAGCATGAAGTGAGAGCATACACAGGAGCACTAGGGTGCCAGCCCAGGGTAAGTGCCCGGTAAACGGTAGCAGCATTCCCACAGACACACAGCACTCGAAGTCTGAAGGTGAATGGTGAGGTGCAACCAAAATAGGGTGAGAAACCTCGGATGATTCATGGGCAAAAAGGTTTAACAAACAAGTCAGAAGCAGGGATGCCAGGAGAGATAAAGACAGACCGTTTGCCTGAGTATGAGTAATGCGCAGTCTCAAAGAATACTTCAACTCTTTCAATTCCCAACACGTGCCATACCTCCTTGCCAAGCAGCTCGCACACGGTTCTGTGGTTCTTCAGGGCATCCTGGATGGTCTGGATTTGCATGGACACTGCCGACAGCACAGACTCCTCCAGTCTATTAAACTCATCAAAACAACCCCAGGCCCCACACTTCACCAAACCAACAAAAATCCGTCCCATTGACTTCACATCGATGCCCTAAAAAATTACAACAAAAATTACATCCGTTAAAAACTAATGAAGATCTCTAAAAATAACTGAATACTTGGTCACTTAGTGAGCAGGTCATCGTTTCACCCCTCTCTCTCTCTTCTTCGCACAGGTTCAATAGCTACACTTTCCAGGGGAGTTTCAAAGAATAAACAAAGGAACTCATGTACAAGTGTTCTGCGAAGGACACAGAACTAAATAGATACAGGATTCTTAGCTATTCTTTATGTTAAAATAGAAATCCTACACAAAATGTTCTAAAAACAGTAATTTCAAAATTAGTTTACTTTTTTCTCTTTTCTGTTCACTCTTTTCCTTCCTATAATAAGCATTTCTGCACCCTCAAATCTTCATTCTGTATCTAAAGTTATTTGCAATAGTTCTCTCTAGAAAAGTTCGGAGTCTATATTATCTGCAGCCTTTCTCCATGTTGCTTTTCAAACAAAACAAATTCTGTTTTCAAGCTACCCAAAAGCAAAGTGATCTCAAGATAGAGTATTTCATATGTAAGGACACGAAAACTAACCCAGACTCATAACTAACACACTACCATCTAGTTTGCGAATGATTTCCTCTACCTCATCACAATTAAAAACTAAGACTTGTCTCCCGAGAAGTCCGCCCAGGGCCTTCACCGACTCGGTCTTCCCCGTGCCGGCCGGCCCGTACGGGTTCCCGCCCAGGCCCATCTTCATGGCCTGCGTCAGCGTCAGGTAGCACTTGTCCGTCAGCGGCGTGTAGACCAGCTTGGGAGCATTGCCCTACACGAGGGAGAGGAAAGGGTGAATGCTCACGCTGTACTCAACGTCCCACACGTGTCCTTGTGGCACTAGCTAAAAAGCTGTTAACAGAGAAAAATACCCGAAATACTTTTTTAGGGAAAGAAACTTTTTAAAAACTTTTTAAAAAGAAACTATTTAGGGAAAGAAACTTTTTACCGCACAGCGGTAAAAACTAAACTTAATTAATCTCAGGCATGTGGTTTATGCCTTCCTCAATTAATATACAGTTAGGTTTTCCAAACATTCTCTCCGGTTCTTGGTAATGGTACAGACATACTGCTAAGGTGAAAAAATCCAAAACTATATGATACGATAATCATCCTATTTTGTATTTTAACATTCGTGTAAATTATTTCCCTGAATCTTATGATCTTTTTAAGTCAGAACAACTTTGGAACTCCAACGTTATTATTTTGAAAAATGCCTCGTGAAATTACTAATTTTATCTCATCAAAGAGGTCTCAAAATTTCTCCTAAGTCTTCGGGAAAACAGAACCAATCCCAGTTGCTCTTTATAGGGCTTTTCTTCAACGGAGGTAGACACAGACGTGGTCTCCTAATACGTTCCCTTCTTGAAGGAGCCAGCTGGCAACTCTCCTGACATGCACTTATTAACCCAACCGTCAGATACATTCCGAAGACTGACTCGGGATGGGACATGCAGAGAGGATGCAGCGGGGTGTTTGGAGAACAGGTTCCATGAGCTAGGTTGTCTGTCTGTTTGGAAATTCTTCTATGGCACAGACTGAAAACACTCGGCAAGTGAGACGGCGCTAACCACGGCCTCGCGTGGGGCCCGGCCGGGCTCCTTTCGTGGGATGGGTCTTCCACCCTTCCCAGATTGAAGGGAGAGCCCGGCTTCTGCCGCAATGCAGTACAACCCTGCCACTATTTTAGATTTTCTGCCAATATTTCTCCAACATAACGTCTTCTTAGTTATGATGAAACAGAAAAAAACAGTCACAGACAAATATATCCTTCAAAGTTAGGACTCAAATAAAATTCTTCCATACAACAGCAAATTTCCGTTAAAATAAATAATTTTTAATTGAAAAAATGAAACACTTTTGCCACGAGTCATACCTGGTACTCATAAGTGTACTGAAGTTCACAATCCACCATTTGAATATAACAAGTATGATCACTTTTCATATAAAATCTGACTTGTTTTTTCCAGGCCCAGTCTTCAGTTGTATGAACCTGAACTTGGTTTAAGTGCTTTACCACATCAATGTTATGAATGATATCAAGAATCAGGGCTTTAAGTTTAAGCTCCAGAATGCCAGACTCTGTATGCAAAGTAAAACGTTTGGAGAAAATGTTAGCCTGAGATTTCTGTATTCAGTACGTACATACACAGAGCTTCAAAATGAACCTAAATGTTAATTTTCATGATACAAATGAATGACACAATAATGTAACAAATTAAACCGATGTCAAATCCACCAGTCAGAAACAAGAATTCCCCTGCGAAGAATAGGACATCAAATTCAGTGAGAGTGGGCTGCGGTCCCTTACACCAGAAGCAAGCACACCCCATCCGGCTTTTCCCTGTGAACACAAGTATAAGACATGGACAATGGGCACTCAGCTGCTACTTCGGAGTCTGAAAAGCAAAGAGTATCAGGCCAACTGGGGAAGATCAGAATTAGACGTGTCACCAAACCAGTGGCGGATTTACCCTTTTCTTTTGATCTCTCTGGTCTCCCCAGGCCTGGGCCAACGCAGCCAGCAACCTGGACTGGCGCAGTCAGGCAGACTCCCGGGGAGGGCCCGGGGCTCAGGCGTGAGGAGCAGACAAGGAATCTGTTGGGGGCTACAGCATTGGCCCCGGAGACCGAGGGGCTAAAACCCTGAGGGAAGGGAACCTTCCTCTGAAATCACAGAACCTGGGATCCCTGGAGACTAGGACAAACCCCACGTGCTCTCCTCCTCTCTCTTCTGCCACCAACTGCCCCAGGACACAGACACAGTCACAGAAAGTGAGCAGGTCAGGGCACATGAAACCCAGCTTTCTGGCCAGGAGAACAGAAAAGGAGCCCAAGAAAACCACCAAGTACTATGAAGAGCATGGAGATGGAGGGCTGGGAAAATGACCCTGGAAACTTGTTTAGGATTGCTGCGCTCACCCCCAAGCAACACAGATGGCACCCTAACCATCAAAGCAGGCACTCTGAGAACTGGCCGCTAGATGGCGCACACGTGAAGCCCATCTCAACAGTGCTGCAAAGACTTCATTTTTGAAGCACAGTTGACTTATGGTGTTGTGACCGATTCAGGAGCACAGCATAGTGATCTGACATCTTACACATGACTCAGAGACTCTGGAAGGAGAACTGGCATCAGAACCACAAACCACAGAAGGCTGGCTGGCACGTGGGGCCCGAACCCAACATCTACTGCTAACAGAAAATATCAACACTGTCTCAAGGACTGACAAGACCCAGACGCTCATAACACAATGTTGAAAACGTCCAGGGTATCATCCCACATCATTCAACATGCAAAGAATAGGAGCGCCTGGGGGGCTCACTCGGTTGTCTCCAACTTTGGTTCAGGTCATGATCTCATGGTTCATGGGCTCGAGCCCCGCGTTGGGCTCTGTGCTGACAGCTCAGAGCCTGGAGCCTGCTTTGGAATCTGTGTCTCCCTCTCTTTCTGTCCCGTCCCTACTCAATCTCTGTCTCTCTCTGTCTCAAAAATAAACATAAAAAAAGTTAAAAAAAAAAAAATGCAAAGAACCAAAACAATCCTAATTCACTTACGACAGCAGAGATGAAATAAAAACATTCTCCAATGAAGGAAAATCTGTAGGAAAGAAATCACAGCCCGCAATCCTGCTCTAAAAGAAATGCTGAAGGATGTCCTTCAAAGAGAAGGAAAACGGTACCCGAAGGAAGCTTGGAGCATCAGGACGGAGGCAGAGCGAGAGAAGCGGTGAGCACCCAGTTAAGTACAACAGACTGTGCATCCCGGTCCTTAAAGATACACTCCATGTTTACAGGCAACAATGTAACTCCGAGGTTTCAGAGTATGCAGATGTAATAAATGAAACAATTACCACACAACTAGAAGAGGACAAGGAAATTAGTACGGGGTAAGGTTTCTACACGCGTTTTAATGAATCACCAATTGTAAGTACAATATTCAAGTATGTACGTTGTAATTCCTAAACTAACCTCTGAAACAGATGACTGATAGTCAGAAACACGACAGATAAGATAAACTAACAAAAAAAGTTCCAGTAACCCAAAAGGAGGCAAAAAAATGGAACATTGTTCATACCAGTGCCCCCTGGATCCTCCGAACTCGTATCGATGCTAGTATAGTGCTCTAACTTAGTCACCAGCTGGGTTTCGATCTGATGAAGACTATGGTCTTGGATAGCATTTTCCACATCTTCAGTGAACTTAATCTGCTCTGCCAAACACAGTATCTAATGGATCAAGAGAAAAAATATTTTACAAGGTAAATTTACCTAGAAACATTTCATAAATGTAAGGGAAGACACTTTTCTGGATTTGCACTCGCCTGCGAGGTCTATGGGCATGTGTCACTGGCACCTCAAACCGCACGGGACCGCACGGCTGCAGGGAAGCACCGTGTGCTGCCACCAAGTCCACCACCGACCCGCCTCCTGCGACCCTCTCACAACACCTGGGTTCCGTCCTAAGACCCACCAAGCTCATGCAACCCAAGACGTCTGCCCTTTCTTCTCTGCACTCTCCCCTTTATAAATAGCTTCTTTTCAAGGACGCAAGGATACCAGCGTATGATGCGTTCCATCTAGTAAAATGGTAATATTCTAGCGTTCCAAAATAATCTCAGTATACTACTGAAGTGTCGAATTTCCAAATTCTAACTTTTTAAATTAATTTATTAATTAATTTATTTATTTTGAGAGAGAGAAAGAAAGCAAGAGAGAATCCCAAGCAGGCTCTACACTGTCAGCACAGAGCCTGACGCAGGGCTTGAACTCACGAACTACGAGATTATGACCTGAGCCTAAATCGAGAGTTGGACGTTTGACCGACTGAGCCACCCAGGAGTCCCTCAAAATTTTATCTTAAATTAAGTTGTCGTAATCTTTCATTCTAATACCCATAAATAGAAACTAGGTGTGGATTATGATACAACCTTTATATTTACAAAAAACATAAAATGGTAACACTAGTTGAAAGGCTTTCTGGAACGGTACCAATCTAGCATGGCTACTGATAAAGCAATTATACATTTAAACGCTAACCTTTGACAACTTAGAGTCAAATTCTTTGATACAGTTTTTTTTTTTTAATTTTTTTAATGTTTATTTTTGAGAGAGACAGAGTGCGAACAGGGGAGGGGAAGAGAAAGAGCGACACACAGAATCCAGAGCAGACTCCAGGCTCTGAGCTGCTCTGAGCTGTCAGCACAGAGCCCGGCACAGAGCCCGAACCCACAAACCACGAGATCGTGACCTGACCTGAAGTCGGACGCCCAGCTGACTGAGCCGCCCAGGCGCCCCTTGATACAGTTCCTAAATGAACACAGAAACTAAAGACATGAAACATCATCACATAAAAACACTAGACCTGCTGACCAACTACTATGGAAGAGTGTTTTTCTGGTACATACTTTTCAGTACCCAGATGAATATCATATGTCATCAAATTTAGTCACCTCTGTATACATTTTATGACTTAACACAGCAGGCTAAGCTGTGTGTTACTGGTATTCACATATCATCAAACACTGTATAAATATCATTGTATATGCAGCATTAAATATCATTCTTTAAAGGAAAAGTAATTCTGTCTGGGGCAAAATCAACCCCCCCAGATTTGTAGGACAAACTCATTAGTGTCTTTCATCAGGTGTAAGGAAGGAGAAACATTTAAGAAGATCCAAATCTACTTCTGGAGAAAAGACTTTGCCTTGAATTTCTGTATGAAAATGTTCACTTGCCACCCCCAAACTAGTACTCATACACAGGAACCTCCTTTCAGACACCACCACCGAATTTCTGTATTATCAACGCACGTCAATAATCTCAGCTTTTAGCAGCCTACTATACGATTTCCATAGGACGCTACAAAAAGGGAGCCAAGATACGGTCCAGGCTAATCCTGAAGTCATGCTGCCATCAGGATGTGTGCACAGGCACTCACGCTACTAACTGCCCAAAATGTAACCATCACTGACAGGATTTGGCCAACACTGTACAATTTAACCTTCAAAACAAGTTGGCAATGTTCCTATCGTCATACCCTCTTAACGCGTGCCTAGAAGAATCAGAGTATGCTGACAAAAGCAGTTTTTGAACCAAGGTCTGTGAGATTCTTTCCACTCTGCATGCTGTCTCCTTCCCAGAGCAGAAAGTTCTGTTCTACATTACCTGAGGTCCTTACAAAAATGCCTTTACAGAAGTGAATGAAGAGTATGTAACATGGGAATGCAAAATGGTGCAGCCACTCTGGAAAACAGTGTGGAGGTTCCTCAAAACACTGAAAATAGAACTACCCTACGACCCAGCGATGGCGCTACTAGGCATTTATCCACGGGATACAGGTGTGCTCTTTCGAAGGGACACATGCACCCCCATGTTTATAGCAGGACTATCGACAAGAGCCAAAGTATGGAAAGAGCCCAAATGTCCCTCGATGGATGAATGGATAAGAATGTGGTATATACACAATGGAGTATTACTCGGCAACCAAAAAAAATGAAATCTTGCCGTTTGCAACTACATGGATGGAACTGGAGGGTATCACGCTAAGCAAAATCAGTCAGTCAGAGAAAGACAAATATCATAGGACTTCACTCATATGAGGACTTTAAGAGACAAAACAGATGAACATAAGGGAAGGGAAGCAAAAAGGATATAAAAACAGGGAGGGGGACAAAACATGAGAGACTCTTAAATATGGAGAACAAACAGAGGTTACTGGAGGGATTATGGAAGGGGGGGATGGGCTAAATAAGTAAGAGGCATTAAGGAATCTACCCCTGAAATCATTGTTGCACTATATGCTAACTTGGATGTAAATTAAAACAATAAATTAAATTTAAAAAAAAAAAAAACAGAAGAGCTCAAAGACAAGAAGAGTACCTAACAGCCTGCATCAGGTACATGAACCCAGGTGCACCATTCAATCACCTACATAAATGCTCTTGAGACAAATTTTTTTAAGCATTAACTGCTAAGACACTAGAATACTTGGTTTGGGTTGAAAATGAACTACTCCTACTGGCACTTGTCCATGTTTGCACAGAGATAATGAACTGTTCACAGTGTCCACCGTCCACACTGTCACCTGGCCGCTCGAGAGCCCTGAGGTCAGCTGCGGGCTCTGATGGTGCAGCCCGGTTTCCTCTGCCCGTCTCTCCCGTGCATCTCCTTACACGAGGGTCATTCTCCCAGTCCATCGCTATGCAATCCTTACTTCTGTGGAGTCGTTCACCTTTTGTCTTTTAGCCTAAGTTCACTTAAATCCTACCTGGAAGTCGACAGGAACAGGGAGCATTTTCAGTAGTAACACAGCAGCTTACCTTTGACTTTGCAACGGCATTATTATTCGTTGCTGATTACTCTTACTTTTCTCTAAGAGCTTAACGAGAATTTTTAAAACATATTTTAGTTTGACTCAAAAGGCTAGAAAGCACCAAAGAATGAAAGATAAAATGGCTAAGAATCTATCTAAGGTCTCACGCTTTAAAAGAACCAACATGAAACTTGTGCCAAAGCTACCACATGCTTTAGTGTGGAAAGAAACCAACGCTGAGCAGGGTAGATTTTCCTGTGAGAGATCAGAGAACACCTCAAGGCCCGCCCTTCACAGGCCCCAAGAACTAAGTCCCGGGTGCCCTCCGCTTGGAGGCTGAGCCCCAGCCAGCCAGGAAGCAAGCCCTGAACGACGCAGGGCACTGAGCGCGGGTCTTAGCACTATGCTCGGGTGAGACCTGGAACACGTTTCACACGATGCAGATCCACGGCTGGTGTTTCAGGTGGGCGTTCTTGTGACCAGCGAGCGTGTGCACCCTGGCTCCCAGCTGCCGGCCGGCATTCTGGCTCAGGGCCCAGGCCGGATCTCTGACCTGCACCGACACCCCGCCAACCTCCTGCCAGCCCCGTCTCCAGGATGATCCCACGGGAGCAGCAGGGACAGTGTTGTGGGTTCCGGGCCTCTCCATCAACGACGGGCTAATCTTCGGGAACCAGAGCACTCCCACGTGACTGACCCCCCTCCCGCTTCATGCCCCACCGGCCCGTGCTGCTGGGCTCTCGGCATGCCTTTGGCGTGAAGGCATCTGAGTGACAGCAAGCTGACGGGGCTGTAAGAGAACGTGGCCGCCAAGCAGCTCGTCCGGCACACCTCACAGCTGACGGAGCGAACACACAGAAGCAAGGCAGCTGGTCAGTGCGAACCGCCGGATGAAGAGCCGCCTGCCGTGTGACGCCCTGGGCTCCCTCCGCCCCAGACAGAGGCCGCTTACCTGTGAGGGGAACAAGGACGGGTCCACGGCACCTGGAGGACTGCGTGCAGCAGTGACACATTCCGCCAACAACTGTTTCAAGGTCTGCTTCATTTCCATGGCTAAACCATTTAACCAGGCCTGGAAACAGAATTACCAATGACAAACGCAGTCGTAAAACAAACACCTACCCTGTTGAGTGACCCTATTCATTTATTTCAGGAAGCAGGGTTACAATTTCTTACTGCCCCTCATACTCCCACAATCGTCTTACAGGACATACTTATTTTATTAATGAAAGATTTAAATAATTGGAAGAAATCAATTTTTTCACTTCTGGGGATCATGGTTAAGCGTGAAAACCCATACAAGTGTAGTCAGCCACTATCATCAACTCTACAAATGACGGTACTACGAGCAACGTAACCCCATGGTTTCATCATTCTAAGAAATCAAGCTAGATAGGCCAGGAAATCAGGGCCACAGTGACTGGCTAAGTGTCGGGGCTCAGGCTCTCCTGGTGAGCCCATGTTCAGAAGGCTGTGATGTAAACAGGAAATGCATCATTAGGGTGATGTCTATTACTCAGGGAGCTACGCTGCTCCTTTACACAAAACTAATTTTGTTTCCGAGTCAAAATAACACATTTTTTTCACTTGATTGTAGGTAAAATAATAAAAGGTAATGGAAGGTAACATAAAAAGACTGATAAAAATAGCAGTGAATGTTTATTGATCACTTTAAGAAACTATATGCGCAATAAAAGGAGTACAAAATCTACAATGCTAAATGGCTCTAAGTTCTAGACTTAAAGTTCTAGACTTTTTTATCTTTAGAGCACTCTCCAGGGTACCAACAGCTCTGCTCATCACAGTCAGGGCTTCCAGACCCCACCATTCCTCTGCTGGCAAACCTGCTCTGGCCAGCGGCTCCTGCTGAAGCTCTTCCTCTCTCCATGCATCTGGTCCCAACACAACAACAACAGGGGCGCCTGGGTGGCTCAGTCACTCAAGCATCCAACTCTTAATTTTAACTCAGGTCTTGATCTCGCAGCTCATGGGCTCGATCCCCATGTCAGGCTTTGTGCTGATGGCACAGAGCCCACTTGGGGTTCTCTTTCCCTCTCTCTGTCCCTTTTCTGCTTGTGCTCTTTCTGTCATTCTCTTGAAATAAACACGAAGGAAGGAAGGAAGGAAGGAAGGGAGGGAGGGAGGGAGGGCAAACAACAGAAACACACCTCTTTACCAAGCACAAACATGGGAGCTACCTAACAAGCATGTGCTTTCAATCACCTCATTTGTGTAATCGACATCCGATAAAATGCCGAGCCTTAACCAGGAACGGGCATGTCGCTGAACTATACGGCTAAGCGTGGGATAAGCCACGGGCCCCAACTGCAAGTTTGAAGATAATTGTGGAATGTGAAGATTGCAGTTCAATATGATGCAATCCACCACTGTCTGGCATTCGCCGCACACCAGTCAGATGTCCCAGACAGTTTGCATCCAGTGCTCCAGGGCCAAGTAATCAACAGTCGTTCCATAAGTGCATTACTTTCAGGCTTACCTAAATCATCTTATAAAACAATCATCTCATACAACACATTTTGGGAGTGTGAGAGTCAAGAAGAAATTTTAATTCCACCTCTTGAAAAAACTCATCTTATACAAGTACCTGTTGAATACTAATGTTCCAAACACTATATGGTATAAAGCCATATTTTTAATAAACAGGCTTTGCAACATATAGTAAGATGAGTATCTGATAGACAGAAAAGTTGTGATTCTAAGTCACACAGCTAGTAAATTGAGGAGCTCAGATTAATAGCCAGTCTTGTCAGCACACAGCCCGGCATGAGGTTCGATCTCATGAACGGTGAGATCATGGCCTGAGCCCAGTCAAGAGTCGGGCACTTAACCAAATGAGCCACTCAGGTGCCCTGTTATTTTTTAAGACACAAGAGGAGCTTCCTAAATGGCCAAAGTTTACCCTACAAATCGACTAATTTATTTTTGATACAAAGTTCATACAGTTAATTCTTTTTATTTTCATAGTTGAAAAAGAATTACTTACCTCTACATTATTTGAAATTAAAACTTTATTTTTAAAAGGTACAACTTCTCCCTCTAAAGATTTCATTGCAGTTATATGTTTTGATTCTTCATCAAAGCACACGCTGTTAATACCTATAATATAAAAGAACAGTTGAAATGCACAAAGATCAAAGATATCATTATTAAACAAGACACATCATTACCACAGAATGCATAATATACACCTGATAATATGCATTACGTATGACAATTATATTAATTCCCCTATACAACAGAACGGCTTCTCCTAACCAAAAATTGACAACAACCCAAATGCCCCCAAATGCCCACCAGCCAGTGAACGAACAGCTGACACACTCCAACACTGGAAAACTACTCCGTGATGAAAAGGAACAAAACGTACCTGCAGGGACCTCCCAACCATTCTAATGAGCACAACAGGCCAGACACAAACAGGTGCATAAGAACACACACTGACTGGGCGCATGTGGGCTCCGTCAGTTAAGCATCTGACTCTTGGTTTCGGCCGAGGCCATGATCTCACGGTTTGTGAGTTTGAGCCCCACATAGGGCCCCACACTGACAGTGCAGAACCTGCTTGGGATTCTCTCTCCCTCTCTGTCTGCCCCTCCCCGATTCACATGCATGTGTGCTCTCTCAAAATAAATAAATGAACATTAAAAAAAGAAAAGAACATATACTGCTAACTCTACTAACATGATACAAGAGACAAAAGAAAGAGGGAGGGCAAATGGGACTTCCCTCCCCCAGATTTGTACACTTTATTTAACAGTATACAACAAAAGCTTAAATACATTACCCAATTTTGATCTTAGGAAAAACCCTCTAAGTTATTCTTTCCAATTTAAAATAGGAAACAAGGGGCACCTTGGGGGCTCAGTCGGTTGAGCATCCGACTTCGGCTCAGGTCATGATCTCACAGTTCGTGGGTTCGAGCCCCATGTTGGGCTCTGTGCTGGCGGCTCAGAGCCTGGAGCCTGCTTCAGATTCTGTGTCTCCCTCTCTCTCTGCCCCTCCTCTGCTCACGCTCTGTCTCTCTCTCTCTCAAAAATTAATAAACATTTTAGAAAAATGACAGTAAGAGATGACACTGAGAGAGTGGAGGCAGAGTTTGGATGCAAGCCTGCTGATGCCAAGAGGTCTCTCCAAGCCTCCCACAGCCCAAATCACAGCTGAGATAAAGGACCTGAAAGCTTCACACATACACTGGTGAGTAAATGCTTCTGTGAAGCACCAGAAACTCAATACATTAGGTTTTCACAGCTCTGCCCTCCCTGGGGCAACTTCTCTGCTCTCCACTTGCAGCACAAAAGTGGCTCTGGACCACGACGGGCATGGCCGTGTTCCAACGAAACTCTACTTTCAACTATCCGGCTGTGAGGTTGTCTGGGGGGCTCAGTCGGTTGGGCGTCCGACTTCGGCTCAGGTGATGATCTCATGGTGCACGGGTTCGAGCCTCGCGTCAGGCTCTCTGCGGTCAGCGTAGAGCTTGAAGCCTGCTTCAGATCTTCTGCCCCCCACTCGAAAGGTAAGTAAACGTTACAAATAATAAAATAGTAAAATAATAAAATAAAATAAAATAAATCAGGCTGTGAGCCGGATTTGGCTTGTGGGCGTGTAGTTCACTGATACCTAATCAGAAGTGAAGATCACGATGAAAGTTTTTTCTTGTTATTTTGAAAAACACAGCTCTCTTCCCACAAATGGAATGCTTTGAGAAAATAATCATTATTTCTTTGGCAGACCTTTAGTATTCAATAACCTGCCTACAGTGACAACACTGCTGGAGCCCAGGGTCCCATCACCGTACGCCTGTCACCAGGTAACCTCACCGAGTCCCACAGCTTAACCACTACCCGTGCACAGTGGACCCCCGACTGTCCACCCCCGTCCCAGACCTCTCTGCTCTCAGGAACCGCCTTCTGGGTGCCTCCACCTGGACGTCGGGCAGGAAACCTTCAGCTCGACAATGAAGAGGCACGTTCCCCATCACTCCCAGGCCTCCGCACGGCCAATTCCTTCTGCCCTCACACCTTTCTTCCAGCTAAGACCGATGCCTTCTTCAGATCCACCCTTAGATGTCAGCCTTGAGATGCCGCAGACGTGAGCGACGGGTCCCACAGACGAGCCACGACAGCACATACCTGTCGGCCGCAGCCACGGCCATCGATCGGCCAACTCGTGAGGCTGCCTGTCCCACCAAGATATAAATCCCTCCCGAGGGCAGGACAGGCATTTTATTCAGTAGTCTACGTCAGAGCCTAACATTATGCCTGGAAGGTACGTGAAACGCAGGACCTGTTGAAGGAGTGTTGGCTCTTACCGGCGAACAGCTTTCTGAGGTGAGACTGAATCACTGACGGGCTAGTAGACTGGCCCAGGATCTCCAACAGGTCATCGTCACCGATGAAATAAAACCTTGGAAACGTTGAGCGTTTTTCCTGATAACAACAAAAAGAATAGCCTTATCTTTTCAAATAACTAATAAAGTACTTTACAACTTCTTACATAAATATTTTTAAAGAACATGCCTCTAAAAATTCATTCAATGATTTCTGACATCTTTGAAGTTGATCGAGTATGGTTAGCAGCGAATTTCTGATTCCTGCGTGAGTCGTTAATGTTGTGACTCTATTGTCTTTCTTGATGTCACTCATTATCGATCTACAGAAGAAAAAAAGTTATTTTTACCTCCATTTTAACAGTTTTTGACTGAAAGAGAAATACTGAGACATTTATTTTTTATCTACTTAAAGAGGTAACGCTACTATAAAAGCAAAACACCGCTGTGTTTCTTCTAAGAAATAATGGCAAAAATTAGTAATGTCCCATTACCATTTTTTAATTATTTTTTCTCCTGTAAGGAAGCTCTACGTCCAACATGGGGCTCGAACTCATGACCTGGAGATCAAGAGTTGCATGCTCCACCGAATGAGCCCACCAGGTGCCCTCCATTACCATTCTTAACCTCCCATGTTGCAAATTCGCTTATTTCGTTCATTCTCTAAACAAATATTTAGCCCCATCTCATAAAGACAATGGTTCAGTGAGAAAGATATTAAATATTTTCTCAAATTATTTAAATAAAATATTGATATATACTAATGAGGAAAAGTACAATGTATTTTAAAGCAGCTAACGGAGCAATCCCTAATCCACAGCTTCTGTGAGAAAGTGATTGAGGCTGAGTCTGCATGGTGAATAGAAAGAAGACATCAGTTGGGGCACCTGGGTGGCACAGTCGGTTAAGCGTCCGACTTCAGCCAGGTCACGATCTCGCGGTCCGTGAGTTTGAGCCCCACATCGGGCTCTGGGCTGATGGCTCAGAGCCTGGAGCCTGTTTCCGATTCTGTGTCTCCCTCTCGCTCTGCCCCTCTCCCGTTCATGCTCTGTCTCTCTCTGTCCCAAAAATAAATAAACGTTGAAAAAAAAATTAAAAAAAAAAAAAAAAAGACATCAGTGAGCAGGAGGGGAGCACCTTCTGGCAAAGATCCTGGGAAGGGCTCGAAATGTTGGAGCAAGTCAAGGCTGGAGTCCCCAAAGCGAACAGAGAACGCACAAGAGCAGGCTGCAGAAATGGACAAGGAGAGGCTATGCTCTATCCTCAGAACAACAGGAAACCTCTCTACACGTTTACTAAAGAATTCAAGGAAACGGGCCACAACAAGTCACCAGCACAAGACCACTCTGGTGGTCACACACGAGGCTCACTGCTGAGGATGAGCACAAACCCAAGTGAGGCCACGGACCCAGGGAGTGATGACAAAAGTAGCTCAGAATAAAGGCAAACCAGGAGAGACATAAAGACATGAAGTAGGTCAGAATCAACAAATGCAGTGACCTACTGGATTTGGAGGTACAGGGGGAGGTCAAATACCCCTATGATTCCACTCTGAGCAGTCAGTTATCGAGAAAGACACAGGGAAGAGGACCTGAGCTAAAGGGATAAGCTTGTGAACCTGCTTTTGGCACAGTGAGGGTGTCCACACTACTGGGGCTCAGGAGAGAAGGAGGGCTCGACAGGTGGACAAGGACAGAAGAGGGGATGAGACCGCCCATGGAGCGTGACACAGTGACAGGAGACCCGGCACCGAAATCCCGCGGAGTGTCCACAGCTGGATGTTCAGAGAGGCCTGAGGACTAGAAACTAGAAGGGGACCCGGACAGATGGCCAGAAAACCACCTGCAGTACCCCAGAAGCCAAGGGAAAAAACTCTCCAACAAGAAATGCTCGATGCTTTTAAATACTTGTCAGAGATGAAGTAAAATGAGGCACGAAAAATGCCCATCAAATTTACAACAGGAGAATAATGTGTTACTTTTGGCAACAGTAGCTACATGTTAGTACTATTATGATTCCTCTCCTACTGTAGTAACATTACTGTTAGTATCAGGTCACGAGGTAAAGACAGAGGTCAGATCAACACGGTTCAAGAAGCAAATGGCTGAATGAGAGAAAACAGCCCTCACAAGGATCCAAAAGAGAAAGAGGTTGAAGACACAGGTAACACTCATAACATAAAAGTAATCGGCTCGTGTTAAGCACCTCCCAACACGAATAAAAAGCTGCTGCGTGTGTCTCTGCCCCACGTAGCCGTGCTCACCGAAAATCTTCATCAACCCTGCTGAAGCGTGTCTGCTCTTTCGGCAATGCTCCACGGCCAAATATGGGCTCCAAATACACCCACTTCCTCTGAATATGGTTTAAATTCTGCAGGTATTCATCTAATTCTGCAAGTTTTCTTTCCCAAATGGACACTTTATCTTCAAATCCCTTATAATAAGGAGAATCCTTTAAGGACTGAAGAAGACATCTATTATCTCCAACTTGATTTACGATGTCTTTCCAGTCTTTAATCAGCTTGATAGTTCGACTCTGGCTGTCTTCATAATCAATCAATGTAAATACCGCTCCAACTCCCCAAAGATCAAGTTCACGTAAAGCTTCTCTGATCGTAACTTCACCTTGTGCCCGACTGTTTAAATCCTATTTAACATAAAATATTCATATTTATTATTTCCACATTAATTTTATAAATAAACCATACAATATTTATTTTATAACACAATACATTTTTATTTGGCTTTTCACAATAAAGGAAAAAATAAGTGAATATATTTTACATGTTATCCAAGAGAATTAATCACTAGCTAATGTATCAGGAGATATCAGATACAAAGTATCCAATCTCACATAGTCAAAGTACGATATTAAAGATCTGCCATAAGCTTTTTACTTCTAAAAAAAGAAAAATCAAGAATCCATTGCAAAACACAAAAACAGGCTTATTTAAAATTCTGCAGCCCTCAACAATGATACTGTAACTTAAATTTAACTTCTGAGGCAGCTCAAGTGGTTAGTAACCATCTTCTACAGCAACTGTGCTTTATGATCTCACAATTACCTAACAGGCTCCAGGGTTCTGAACAAACACAAAGGTGAACATGTTGAATAGGAAAAAAACAATGTGACATCAAGAGTCCTTTTATTTTTACATCAAACGGGCAGATCACAACACACAGTCCGACACTTAAGACGGCCGAAGGCGGTACCATTTCTCCTTGTACCACAGACCTTTCCTAACCCTGATTTGCAAACTGGTTCTTGGTTTAGCTCTCTGGATTTTGCTATCTCTTAGCTTGTATTTATAATACACCCCATGATTTTAAATGTATTTTATATAAAATGATTTGTATTTGTTTGCTTTTCGATTAAAGCTGACTCCCTTCTTTTTTTCAAAAAACAAATTTTTTTCATGTTTATTTATTTTTGAGAGAGACATGGCACGAGTGGGGGAGGGGCAGAGAGAGGGAGACACAGAATCTGAAGCAGCCTCAGGCTCTGAGCCATCAGCACAGAGCCCGATGTGGGGCTCAAACCCACAAACTGTGAGATCATGACCTGAGCCGAAGTTGGACGCTCACCCGACTGAGCCACCCAGGCGCCCCGAAGCTGACTCCCTTCTTAAACCAAGATTACTTTTTTTTATTTCATATTGTCTTTTTTCTCTCAAGGAAGGGGTTTACGCTGCTTCTATACTCCTATACAGATTCAGATGTGTTACTAAAGAAAGAATAATGGACTAGCGGAACACTGTCACTATATTAAGAGAAAAAAAAAGTTTTGCTGTTTTTTTTACATAAAACACAAAGCAAAACCATCTGTTAACAAAGGTCATATTCATGAGATATTTATACAAGTGATTCTTACTTTAAGGTCTGAAGCTTTGGCAACAATTGTATCAGCTACTCTGAGCAGGTCACCAAACATTAATTTCTCCAGGCTAGTCCCCCGAGGAAGGCCAAGCAGACGAAAAAGGTCAAGCCAGTGATCTGGAGAAAGACACTCCCCTCTCACGTATTTCAAGATAGGAATTACGGTCTGTTAAAAGAAAAAAAGACACACGTACACACAAGAATATATGTCAAAATGCAAACTGTTATTTCCTTTAATGATTAGTTACAAAATGTTAATTACTCTATTATCTTATTTAACAAACTCGAAATCAAATTCTCAAACAGAATTGTGTATGATTTTTTATTAAACACTACTGTGGATACATGCAAACTTCCTGCTGTAGCTTGACAGATTTGAAGACATGACCTAAAATGTTTCTATCTTTATTATTTAGGAAATAACCTATATCCTAAATATGCTAAATGACTCAGATCCTAAACTGCTCTAAGAGGTATAAACACTCCAATTTTTAACTTTAACCATAAATTTCTTAGTTCTAACTTTTCAAAAGAGTAGCAGAAAGATCAATAATTTCTATGGTTTACTCCATACCTCCTAGTGTGTTCATGTAACGGAGTCACTGAAAATCAGAAACTAAAAGTACAGCTCACTCAGCTGCATAAAAGACACGTGAAAGGTGCAAACCTCATTCTAAAATAGTAAAGTAAAACCATCTTACTTTGTATTTGTCAACTTCTGATTGTAATTTCACTGTCATAACCGAATGTTCTTCAACTTTTCTTAATCTGTCATGCCAATTCATCAAAAATTCTTCAAACAGATATGTCTTAGTCCTGTAAGAGACCAGGAATACACCTCAAAATGTACCTCCCAAAAAAACACTACCAAATTATAAGAATCTAAATAGTGTTTATGAATCAAACCGAAAAGTAATCCAATCTTCATTGGCCATTTCCTCAAGCCTCTGCTGAAACTCTTCATAAAGGGCCCAAATTTGTGCACAGCTCTCAATGTCCTTGGAGATGCTATCTGCCAAAGACAAGCTGGGCTCTTCTAGGCCAAAATGACGGCAATCATCACTATGGAAACAAAGAGTGAAATATCATTAGATTTTAAAAAACTGTCAAATATCACTAAGTTTATTTAACTGCATTCCCTGTGTGTGTGTGTGTGTGTGTGCATATTTGATAGTGAAGGTAGACAGTGGGGGACTGCATAAGAATTTTACTTTAACTACTTAAGTATAACCTCTTTTAAATTCATAAATATGTATTTCTCCAAAGAAGTCAAAGTGGAATTGATAACATCTGTATTTTATGTCCGTCATACGTCATAAATGATAATAATGTAAAGATTCAAAATGACATATATCATGGACTGATAAAAGATCTCATTAATATTAATACCCAAGGATTAGATTCTAGAATATAAGATACCCTTCATCTAATTGGTACTAAACCCTTCACTCACCCATGAAGACCACTATCTTATGGAAGCATTTACCTAAGAGACGACACCTGAAACACTGCTTACTTAACCTTAATACTTGTAACATAAAGCAACAGGTTTTTTCCTTGGAAACCTCATATTATTGTTGTAGGTTCATTTTTCTTCTCCGGGTCTCTGAAAGCAATTTTCCATTAATTTTATAGGCCTCATTTTTAAATACAATGAAATCACAGAAAACAAGTATTCCAACTCCCAATGTAACTTCTAAGTAAACTTAATTTTCTGTTCTGTTTCTAAGCCTAACCAGAAATTTGCTTCCTTTAACGTCCTTATAGACTCCACCCACAACTAAGAAAGTAGTAGCATGAGCACTTAGAATTATCATTTTTAAAACTTCAGAAGTTTATATAGAAAAACATTAAGACAAACAGATACAAGAAAGCCTGTGGCCTAATACAGAGAAATATAAATCAAAATGTCTACTATCCATTTTAAAGAAAAAACATACACCAGCTTTTTCCTTATGACTTCAAGATCATCAAATTCAATCTTTTTCTCTTTTATTGACTTGGCGCTTTTATCAAGAGTACTTTGTGGGCCAGTTTCAATAATATCGTCACCAGGCTTTAGTTGGTCCCAACGAGCTTTAAATTTTTCCAATTCTTGGTAATAGATCTGAAGACGCGACTGAACGTTCCCTTTCATCACTTCGATCTATGAGCCAAAAGAGTTTATGTAATTCAGTTTATAGTAAAATCTCACTTTATTTTCACATTTTATTTCTAACACTTTCTAGGTAGAGGTGAAACACCACCAAAACAAATTTTTCAAAAGATTGTTTTCAATTACTGACTTCAAGTACAATAAAATTTTGATGTCAAAAACATAGAATCAGACTATAAATATTCAGTAATGAGAGATATACTGCCTGCATCATCATTAAAAACTCATTCGTGTCAGGGGCACCTGGGTGGCTCAGTTGGTTGAGCGTCCAACTTCGACTCAGGTCATGATCCCACAATCCATGAGTTCGAGCCCCCCATCGGGCTCTGTGCTGATAGCCTGGAGCCTGGAGCCTGCTTCAGATTTGGTCTCCTTCTCTCTCTGCCCCTTCCCATGCTCTCTCTCTCTCACTCTCTCTCTCAAAAAATAAATAAAACATTAAAAAAAAAAAAAAAAACCTCATTCATGTCATCAGCAGCATCCACCACAACTATCAGCAAAGTTGATGTGATAAGACACGCTTGGCCAATGACCACCAGCTGTGCCACACCAGCAGGGAGCTGCATAACCGAGGAGGCGTGTCCCAGTGTCCACGCAGGAGAGTACAACAGGTGTGTTTAACTACCAGGTGTCCCCTCAAAAGTCACCATACATAGCAGGCAAACATATTCACTCATAAGGAAAACCAAAAATACGATTACCTGAATTCTCCATATGGTAGGAAATAAAGACAAAGTACGGGAAATGATCATTTAAATAAAGCGTTTTACGGTACGGAAATACTGAGGGAGGCCAATTTCATCCACAATATAAAATTCCTACCTACCTGAGCTCCAATGGAATAAAGATAAGCCAGAATCTTCAGTGAGAAAAAAATCAAGTTTCCATGTTAACACAATGACTAAAAGGTTCTTACCTGATCTTTAATCATAAGTTGGTGACTTTCCATCATCAACTCAAATTTATCCCACTTAGCCTTCAGATTGCTAATTGTTTCCAAACCTCCACCTGCCACAGTTCGTAAAAGTCTGTTTTTATCTTCAGCTTCTTGGAATAAGGGCAAAATCTAAAGGTTGAAGAAATAACAACATAAAAAAATAACCTATTTTATCAAATTTCTTGCAAGATTCCATTTATTTTAGGGGTGTCTGGGTGGCTCAGTCAGTTAAGCATCCGACTCTTGATTTCAGCTCAGGTTATAGGCTCACAGTTCATTGGTTGGAGCCCATGCATCAGGCTCTATGCTGACAGCAAGAATCTGCTTGGGATTCTCTCTCTTCTTTTCTCCCTCCCTCTCTCTCTCAAAATAAATAAATAAACTTAAAAAAAAAAGTAAGTGGCGCCTGGGTGGCTCAGTTGGTTAAGCATCTGACTGCAGCTCAGGTCATGATCTCATGGATTGTGAGTTCCAGCCCTGCCTCAGGTGAGCATGGCCCCCCATCGGGTGAGCCCCACTTTTCTCTCTCCCTTGCTCTCTGCCCCTCGCTAACTTGTACTCTTTCTCTCTCCAAAAAATTAAAATAAAAAATAAGTAAAATTTTAAAAAAAGATTCTATTCTAACCTGTTCTTGCTTTTTTAAAAATCAAGGTTTCTGTTCTAAATAATTTGTTAAATTCCTGGACATGAAGTTCCTAATACTTACTTATTACTATATACAAACTCAACTATGGCACTCTACCAAAGAGGTTAAAAGGATCCTAAAGATGGTCACAAGGACTGAAGGAACCTGTGAGTCTGTAAAGACAATGCTCTAACTATTCCAGGTGAAGTTCTTATTAGAAATCTTCCACTCACAGGGAACTGTTAGAAGGAGGCTTCTCAAAGAATGAAGATTAGGGATTAGGTAAGAACAGAAATAAACTAACTATTCCAGGAACAGAAGGAACAGTCACAAACAAAGTATTTAAGAAAAGGACAACGGAGAAAGTGAAACTGAGTCATGATGTACTAGGAAGGCCAGAGAAGGCAGAAACGAAGAGTCAGGTTGTGGTTTCCACACGTGGACAGAACCCAGATTAGCCTGAGAAGTCAGTACAACAGACTCCCGGGCGGGGCCCTCCTGTCCTCCCCTGCAAGTCCACACGGCACCCGAGAGACATCACAGCCCGATTCTGTATGGCCCCTGCTGCTTCAAACCCGGCAGCGTGACTCCCCCGCACCCACGGGTCGGCCCCAGGCCCCTGACTGTGGCTCGAGTGACAGGGACTCTTCCTACCACCGCTGCCACTTCCCGCCTCGCGGGCGGAACAGCACAGCGTCTCTGTTTCTCCTCCTAGTTTCTACGAGGGTACCTTTTCTGTCTCTCCTCTCGCTTCACTCACAGGGTCCTCTGCCATCTCCTCTGACATCCCCACAGTAAATGCTGGGATGTCCTACCCTGCTCTGCACCCTCCATGGTCCGCCATCAACCACATGGTCTCATCCAATCCCCTGGCTTCACTGTTCATGCATGGAGAGATGACTTTTTTTTTTTTTTTTTTTTCAACGTTTATTTATTTTTGGGACAGAGAGAGACAGAGCATGAACGGGGGAGGGGCAGAGAGAGAGGGAGACACAGAATCGGAAACAGGCTCCAGGCTCTGAGCCATCAGCCCAGAGCCCGACGCGGGGCTCGAACCCACGGACTGTGAGATCATGACCTGGCTGAAGTCGGACGCTTAACCGACTGCACCACCCAGGCGCCCCATAGAGATGACTTTTAAATTTATATCCAATTAATAAACAGTCTCCACTCTGAAGTCCCTATTCCTCACTCAACTTCCATCTGACGTCCCAACCCCCCCACCACTTCCAGTCTCCAGACACCTTCCCCCTCCAGCCACCCACATTCCCAGGAAATGCTACCATCAGCTTTCCAGGGGCCCAAGCCCAGCAGCTCGGACACACATTTACTCCTCTCTAACCCTCACTGTGGAATGCGCCACAAAAGCATACGATTTCACCTCTCAGTGAGCTTTATCATATGAAGTCTATGACGCAGGAAGGACACATCAAAGTTTCTCTTGTGATTTGAGTTATGTCTCTTGCTGCTTCTAAACTTAGTTAAAACCATCCATAATATAGTAACTCCATATGCAAGTGTGTGTGTACGTGTGTGAACGTGTGTATTCCTAACTCAGCTCAAACCGCACCCCTCAGGTTACAACCCCGGAGGGAACAGCATGAATTACTAAGTTTAGTCTGACTCAGATGTGCCACATCCTAGCAGACTGTACCTACTCCTGAATATTAACTCTGACTCAGACTGTTTCACTGCACCAACATAGCACCAGAGTCCGACCATGAGCTCAGCGATTGGGCCAGATTATGTGGACTTCCTTACAATACTGAAATTATATGATGTTTCTCAACGGTCACATAAAATTACCTGATTGAAACATTCCAGTCCAATAAAAATCAATCGATAACTTTACTTGGCGATGCTCACCTCTGGTTTCCGCTGTTGGAGCCTACTGTATTGCAAATTTGCATCGCCAATCTCTTCCACAGACTGGGGCATAACTGTTAAGACGTCCATAGCCTCGGTTACAAATGCATCAATTTCATGTAAGTGAGCTGAACAGGTAACAGTGACATAGAATGTTATTATCACTAAAAATATTTCGCTGCATCATTTTAAAATCAAAGAGCATTGGAAGTACTCACCATATGGCATACGTTAAATCTTAAATTATTATTTGCTCACACGACAGAATTTTAAAATACAAAATAAGCAAAGAAATGCACCATACTAGTTGTTTTACGTTATACCTCAAAATTTTGACAAAGTTAAAATGTACTCATTCTTAGTATATTTCATTCAAAATTGGTAACCTTTCCCATCCTTTAGCTAATATGCTAAAGCATCCCAGTTTCATGGAAAAAGACACAGTGCAGAATTTTGGAAAATCTTAGTAACTGAAAAGATGAGAAGAAATACATGATGGCAGAACCGCCTACCTTCCTCAGTACTACAGGCACCAAACTGATACTGGCGCATATTGCAAACAGCAAAACCGCCTCCACTTTTAGACTCTTAACAGTTGGGCATGGGCTTTCCCACGTTATGAAAATTGCCATTTGAAGCACATTTCATTTCATGATACTTTCCAGCTTGGTCGATTTTAATCACTGGGATTCACATTTCATAACTATCAAAGTACATGCCTTTGTATATAACATTAAGTTAAAATGAAAATCAAAAAGCGTCTTTACCCTGGATGCACTTCTTCAAAGAAAGAACAAGCGTATCAAATAACTTCTGGATGAGATCATCAATCACAGTCTTCACAGGGTTACAATTAATATTTAAACAATCTACCTTGACCGCACTGAAAAATGCCAAATGACAGATTTTGACATGAGAAAGACTTATTAGAGGGAAAGAACCTCATTATAATGATTTTATATAATACATTTCAAAATAACTCAAAAAGTATTATTGTAATCTCTAAGCACATTCAGATTTCATTTAGCAAAATGTTTTCCACGTACTATCAAGAAGTTTTCATGAAACAATGATTGTGTTACAATACTAAAGTTTTTTATCACCCAGTGTATCAGTTTTTTTAAAAGGACAGCACATTAAAAACTCCTAGAGTGTCAACATGAATATACGTAAACATTTACAAACCCTGTATCTGTCACAGCATTTAATGTACTTATTTAAATATTTATTACAGAAATTCGCTATTCTGCTAAGTACAAACAACAGTGACAAGGGACAGAAAAGACAGAAGGCAAATAGAGACTATTAAGGCACTAAGACAACAACACGCCATCATTTTCTACTATCAAATTAACAAAAATGTAATGAATTGCTAATTCATGTCTTCAGTTGTGTGGGCAAAGAGAACTCTCAGAAATTCGGATCAGAGCAGAAGACCATGCGGCTTTCACGGGGAGCAAGTGAGCCATGAACACCAGGCCACTTTTAACTAACTTCACCTTGAGAATTTATCCCAAGGAAATTTTCAGAGCAGATGCCGATATTTTATATACAAGTATCTGCTTCAAAGCATTAATTATAATAGTGAAAAATTAGGAATAATTTGAATACAAAAATGGCTTATGATATATCCACACAATTAAAAAATCACATTTTTGAGGGCTAATAACAGGACAAAATACTAAAGATTAGTGTTAAATAAAAATACCAGGATATAGTAGGATCCAAATTTTTCAGTATATGTACTAATATGTCCGTAACATGAAACATTAAGAAGAGTTCCCACACTCTAAAAAATTTATGAAACATTGTTTTAACTCAGAAAAAAAGGCATATATTGTTAAGAATATTAATTCTTTGCACAATATCCTTAATGCAAATTGTCATATTCTAAGCAAACGTTGCACCAGACTTGCTCATCAGAAAAAATCTCATATTTATCTTAAATTCACAAAATTTTTAAAAAGCCTGGAAATTATGGTCACAAAGATCATTTAAAAAGCTACTAATCCTTTTGGAAACACAGATCCAGGTGACATTTTACAAAGTAAATTCTAGAGTTAAATACTCACTTTTACTATAAAAATCTTATTCTCTTAAAGATTTATTTATTCTCAATCACCCACTGACTAGAGTGGTTTTAACTCCAGTTCTTAACCAGTACGACATACCAATTTACTTAAACATGAAATTTTATACAATTTTTGAAATTCTGACATATAAAATGTCGAGATTTCTAATATTTGATAAAGACACATTATTTTAAGGGCACCTGGAAGGCTCAGTCAGTCAGTCACTCAAGTGACTCAGTGGGATTGAGCCCTGCATCAGGCTCTGCGCTGACAGAGCCTGCTTGGGATTCCCTCTCTTTCCCTTTCTCTCTGCCCCTCCCCTGCTCATGCTCATGCTCTCTCAAAAAAAACCAAAAAACAAAATATTAAAAAAATTTGTAAACAGATGCTTTTAATAAACACTAAAATAATTATGCCATATTTTGCTAATGAATTAGCATCACTACATGGTCTGATTACAGCAGAGTTTTACTCACCGACTATAAAATCCTGGGGACAGACCAACATTCCCCTTTCATTTGAAAATACTGGTAGCATGAAAATGAGGCTCCCTGGCACAAAAACAGACACATAGACCAATGGAATAGAATAGAAGCCCCAGAACTAGACCCACAAACGTATGGCCAACTCATCTTTGACAAAGCAGGAAAGAACATCCAATGGAGAAAAGACAGTCTCTTTAACGAATGGTGCTGGGAGAACTAGACAGCAACATGCAGAAGAATGAAACTAGACCACTTTCTTACACCATTCACAAAAATTAACTCAAAATGGATAAAGGACTTGAATGTGAGACAGGAAACCATCAAAACACTAGAGGAGAAGGCAGGAAAAGACCTCTGTGACCTCAGCCGCAGCAATTTCTTACTTGACACATCCTCAAAGGCAAGGGAATTAAAAGCAAAAATGAACTATTGGGACCTCATGAAGATAAAAAGCTTCTGCACAGCAAAGGAAACAATCAACAAAACTAAAAGGCAACCAACGGAATAGGAAATGATATTTGCAAATGACATATTGGACAAAGGGCTAGTATCCAAAATCTATAAAGGGCTCACCAAACTCCACACCCAAAAAACAAACAATCCAGTGAAGAAATGGGTAGAAAACATGAATAGACACTTCTCTAAAGAAGACATCCGGATGGCCAACAGGCACATGAAAAGATGCTCAACGTTGCTCCTCATCAGGTAAATACAAATCAAAACCACACTCAGATATCACCTCACACTCGTCAGAGTGGCCAAAATGAACAAATCAGGAGACTATAGATGCTGGAGAGGATGTGGAGAAACGGGAACCCTCTTGCACTGTTGGTGGGAATGCAAACTGGGGCAGCCGCTCTGGAAAACAGGGTGGAGGTTCCTCAAAAAATTAAAAATAGACCTACCCTATGACCCAGCAGTAGCACTGCTAGGAATTTACCCAAGGGATACAGGAGTACTGATGCATAGGGGCACTTGTACCCCAATGTTTATAGCAGCACTCTCAACAATAGCCAAATTGTGGAAAGAGCCTAAGTGTCCATCAACTGATGAATGGATAAAGAAATTGTGGTTTATATACATAATGGAGTACTACAGGGCAATGAGAAAAAACGAAATATGGCCCTTTGTAGCAGCGTGGACGGAACTGGAGAGTGTGATGCTAAGTGAAATAAGCCATAAAGAGAAAGACAGATACCATATGTTTTCACTCCTATGTGGATCCTGAGAAACTTAATAGAAACCCATGGGGTAGGGGAAGGAAAAAAAAAAAAAAAGGTTAGAGTGGGAGAGAGCCAAAGCATAAGTGACTCTTAAAAACCTGAGAACAAACTGAGGGTTGATGGGGGGTGGGAGGGAGGAGAGGGTGGGTGATGGGTATTGAGGAGGGCACCTTTTGGGATGAGCACTGGGTGTTGTATGGAAACCAATTTGACAATAAATTTCATATATTGAAAAAAAAATATTTAGAATAAAGCCTATCTAAAATATAAAAAAAAGAAAGAAAGAAAGAAAATGAGGCTCCCTTCAGCCACAAATAAAATGGGATAGCCCTAGATAGGCTACCCCCAAATTATGGAGCCTCCACGTGGAGGCTGCTTGGGATTCTGTCTCTCCCTCTGCCCCTCTCCCCTACTGGCACTCTCATTCTCTCAACAACAACAACAAAATTAAAAAAACAAAAAAACCAAAGACTGTATCCAATAGAGAAGAGAAACCTTGTACCCAAACATTACAAAAGCACTCTCTTCCCTACTTCCAACCAACATTAATGGTATATCATCATCTAACTCCTCTGACCTCAAACCCACAGGACATTTGTCTCTTTTCTGTTCCTCATCCCTCATCTTCCTCCAAAATTAAGACCTCTTAATACCTCATACTGTTTCCTATTTCATAATATTTCCCTTCCCCATTTGGAGTACCAACAACTTAATTTAATTAATTACTGCTGGTTTTCTGGGTGATGACAGACTAAGCTCCCTTCCTCCATGGTCTCTTTCTCGCACCATACAACTCTCTCGTTCCAGACTAACACCCCTAATGTGCAGGTACTGACACCTTTTGGACGAGAAATCAAGAGCTAACCACTCTGATATGAATAAAATCCAAATTGCCCAATGGGAACGCAAAACTCTCCCAAATCTGTACCTTCATTACCCCTCTCCAGGAACAGGCCCTCTAGCCCCTAATAAAACGCTAATTCATCAAATTCTCAATTAACCAACTTATTTTCAGCATACAAACCCCTCTCCTGAGACGCCCTGGTGCAACCTCCAGTTCTCGCTTTTCCTGTCAAAATTCCAGTTCAAGGATTTCTATCTGAATGAAACTTTCCCTAGTTTTGCCCAGAAAGGATGGGATGTCACCGCCATGCTGTATACACTTCCCCAGCCCTTAGTTCAATCTCTAAAATGAGACACACTATTCTATCTGGTATTAATAACAATTAACAGTAAGTAACATACACTGCAAATGTCACCCGTACCAGTACTTTGTGTTCAAATTACTCATTTAATCCTCAAAACACCGTGTGATCAATATTACAGTTGTCTTAACTATTTTTTTTTTATTTTGAGAGAGAGTGAGCGGGCACAAGCAGGGGAGGGCAGAGAGGGAGAGACAGAATCCCAAGCAGGCTCCACACTGTCAGCGCAGAGCCCAACATGGGGCTCCCATGAACCAGGAGATCATGACTCGAGCCGAAACCAAGACTCGGATGCTCAGCCGACTGAGCCACCCAGGCACCTCTGTATTAACTATTGGAAAGCTGAGGAAATCGAGGCTCACGGGGTGTAAATGGCAGTCGCAGTCACGCAGCTGGGACAAGCCATCTGCCCCCAGAGTCCACTCCCTTAACCCCGGTGAGTACTGAGTCATGTGTCACTGCACTGGCAGACAGGAAGCAACGTGAGGTCCTCTCTTCCTCATCTTTATCCTCCCACGGGACAAGCTCTGCATATTATCCACACTCACCCAATATTTGTTGAGAGAATGAGCAAGGAGATTAACGCAAGTGGTCTTATCCTTTAGAGGAAATACATGCACAGTTAAACAGGCCTGTCATAGAGCTTCCTACCAAGAGTGGTTCCAGTGGTAAGAATTTCAGGTAGGAGGGGGACTCCGTTCTCAAGTAGCTGGGTTATGACACGCCCCTCAGAGGGTCTCCACCACGTCTCGGGCCCTATGTCGATGCAGCACCAGGCTGTGTGACTGCCACGGTATCCCGAAAGGAGGCCGAGCAGTACAAAGCCAGAGTCCAACGGCATTGGCTTGATATCCCGGAGCACATTCTCACGGGCGAGTCTTAGCGCTCGCAGCCCATGCCTGTGTATGTCAAATGTCACATCCTCAGGCCCCGATCGACTCCCCCCAGTTAGGTCCCAGCCGGCAGAACCTCCAGAAGAAAAATACCTTCGTCTCGGCACCCGACGCAGACGATACCCGAGAGCCAAGGCCAAGCTTTACGGGAGGCAGAAGGTGACTGACACGAGGCCACTACTGACGAGCACCCTCACCATGTCATGACAACACTGGAACGTGACAGAAACTCTAACTTCTCAGGCCCCGGAGGCCGCCCTACTTCTTTCCCTCTTACTGAATGGGACCGAAACTCGACTCTAACTTCTCATACCTCGGAAGTCGTTCTACTTCTTTCCCTTTTATTTTCAGTGCTTTGAAATTTTTCTCCCAATCTTGGACTGTAGAGAGATGTTTTTCCACTAGAGCTTCCATATCAACTTGTCCAATTACGATCCATTCCTATTAAAGAATGGAAAACATATTAAAGAAACAGAATTTATTAACATATAAAATATTAGAGCCCACTGATAAAAAGGTACAGATTTAAGGTATTCAGGTAAATTTCAATTTAAGTACTCAAATATAACCATTACTGTAGAGCCTAAAAAAACTATTTAACATATAAAAGTAAGTGATCATCAAACTTTTTTTAAAAGACCACAAAACCCTTTTCTCAGATTCTCTTCTCAAATTTGATGTACCCAAATACAGAATCATTTGGCAAAGCCAAGGCTACAAATTTGAACGTATGCACATTCAATCAGTCCTAGAAACCCGACAGTCAGAAGCAGCACCCGGTGGCAACTGGGAGACCGGCTGATGTCTCAGTCACGCGTCTTGGGAGCGAAAGGAAGGACGAGGGACACAGCTGGGGTCTCTCCCCATTGAGCAGCCAAGGTTCACTCCAACACGAGGAGGAAGTGAAATCCTCTCCACCTCACTACATCTGAGACCTCACTCCAAGGGCCAGTTGATTCAAAGACTGAATGAAAGGAGATAGTTTCCCAAGAGGAGTTAAAATTGACACAACAGAATCTTGTCACATCCCAAGCTGATGCAACTAGTTTCTCAATCTTCGAAAAGTCAAAGACAAAAAAATCTTGGTTCTCATCTGTGGTGTAAATCTGGGTTGTACAGGAATCCTCACACTGGCTCCCCATCTTGCCGTACTTTTACATTATGCCACATAAGATAAACCGTAGATCAGTACACTTAATACTCATTCAACCAATCAAATGAAACATTATAACAGAATAACAGACAATTACAAGTTCCATACCTTATGTTGGTGTAAAACAGCTGATAGTCTCCTAAACAGATCTTCTGCTTTGCTGAAAATAGTCAAAAATCCATTTGCATTTCTATCAATCATAACAGAAAAAATAGACTCATCTCCGGCCTCACCCACTCCCCTAAACTGATTAGGAATGCCGATGAACCTCTTCATTTCTCTGTAATATTTAGCCCGGATTTCTTCAAGAGGAGGCCTGAATTGTAACCGTCCCTGTCTGAAAACAAAGAAATAGCTTTAACATATGAATTACTGGAAAAACATGGTTTGAAAATGAAAGGGGCTGTAAGAAAGCTTACTTGTACACTAGGTCTATGCTTATTTCTGGCAGGTTCTCATTAAGTGCCTCCAGGCCCATCTGATACTGGTGTTCGAGGGCTTTGTACAGCTGGTGATTCCAGTGCTGCTTCCACGCACGCATGTCACCGGCCTGGAACCCCTGATAGGTTAGAGTCACGTTTTTTATTTAAAAACCAGGTGACAGAATGGATGTGGGGAATAAGCTTCGGAACTCCTTGGGCCTGCACCCATGGGTTAACAAGGCACAGAGAATTACAAGGCCATGGGATGCTCTCATCCAAGTTTACAACAACAAGATTGGGCAAATAAGGACAGAGAAGGGGGGCCAAGTCCCCCAGAATAGAGAGGGGGGGCAAAGGCCCCCAGAATAGAGAGAGGGGACAAAGGCCCCCAATACAAAGGTATATGAGGTAAACAAGATTAGGCATTCAGGGCAAAAACACCCCCCCCCCCCCACCCATTTAGTACTAGAGCAGAAAGCTGCTTTCGCAGGAGGGAAGGCTGAAGTTAGGTAAACAGGTAAATTGGGCTATAGACCCTGTGGGGCAGTGAAGCTGCCCAGAGCGGAGATGATTAACACAAGAAAGGTGCATTTGCAGTGATAGGTATTGAGGAGGGCACCTGTTGGGACGAGCACTGGGTGTTGTATGGAAACCAATTTGATAATACATTTCATATTAAAAAAACAACAACAAAAGAAAGGTGCCTTGGCAACCCTGAGGTCACGTGTCCTACCTGCCTCGTCCCCTAGGCTAAGATAAACAAAGGTGCTGCCTCCTGCCCTCTGTAAACAACCTTCCGCCAGGCTGGCCAGTGCCCCAACGTTGTTGTGTATTAACCCAAACCCCTAACCCCGAATGTCTTCAAGACCCCCTTTCCCTCATATCCACAAGTTAACGTTCACAGATTCATTGTCCCTTTGTGCGTGTCCATTGCCATGTTTGTAAGCCTTCTGATGCTAATAAAAGCAGAGCAAGGGCCCTTATTTGGGGCTCTTGTCTTTTCTGGACATTAGTCATCTCTCGCTTTAATCCTGCGTCCCACTCTCTTGCTCCACAAGAGAGAACTTTAGACTTAGATTCTACGACAAATGGGGTCTTCATTTAAAGCATTTATATCGTATATAGTGAAATTATAAGCAAAAAACAAAAAAAAAGAACCCATTTTTAACATCTTAAAACATGCAACTCCTTCACTGCTACCTGTAGTAGGACAGGTTATATAAAGTCAAATATAAAAATTTCCAAGCTTCATGCTTTTAAATAGTCCACAAAAAGACCGGCAAAACTTAAAATATCAAATTAACGTTAAGTGGATGTTATATATGAGTTTTATACCATGGCGCTAAAAAAAAGTCAGTGGTTTATTTGATCAACTTCTTAGACCTCTTTCTAAAACCCCCATCGAGTGCAGCTCTTCTCTTCCTTCTTCACCCCCTAAATAATCCACCGCACATTTTTAAAAAATAATCAACTGAAAAATATGAAGATGCTCAAGACAGTTTACACTCTTTGTGCTTCCATATAACCATCAATACATTAATGCTAACACTTGTTTTTTCTTCAAGATCTAAGAATTGGGAGCTCCCAGGTGGCTCAGTCGGCTAAGTGTCTGACTCTTGCTTTCAGCTCAGCTCATGATCTCGGGGATCACGAGTTTAAGGCCTGGATCAGGCTCTGTGCTGGCGGCACAGAGCCTGCTTGGGATTCCCCCTCTCCGGCTGTCTCTGCCTGCCACCCTCCACCCCTGTGTGTGCGCGCACATGCTCCCTCTTTCTCAAAAGAAAAAAAGAAATAAACTTAAAAAGAATTGAAAAAAAAATCTCAGGGCACCGGGTGGCTCAGTCGGTTAAGCATCCGACTTCAGCTCAGGTCATGATCTCATGGTTCATGAGTCTGACCCCACATCGGGCTCTGTGCTGACAGCTCAGAGCCTGGAGACTGCTTCGGATTCTGTGTCTCCCTCTCTCTCTGCCCCTCCCAAACTCACACTCTGTCTCTCTCTCTCTCAAAAATAAACAAACATTAAAAAAATTTTTTTTTAATTTAAGAACTGAAAACTACATGTAAACAGATAAGACACGTAATTCATCCTCAGCTAAGACCCCCTACCACAGACCGGGCAGGAGGCTCTGTGCATTAATTACACTTACATAAATATCATAATTTATCAAAATGTGTATAGAAATGGAATTTTACCCCAAAAAAAGGAAAACACTCTGAAACGGTTATTTCAATTACTGGGCTTCTGCCCAACTTCGCTTCATGTTCTACACATGTCTCCACCAGCTAAAAGAAAACTAAACAATGGTAACGTTTAAGCACCAAGTCAAAGAAACTACTAAGTCTGAACTGAGAAACTGGACGTTCCAAAAGATAAATGAAAACTTATTTTTATATTTTTAAATGTAAATGCATTGCTAATTTGTGGTCTTTATATACAATTCGGTAGAACTCTACATTTATTAGAAATTTCTTAGTAAAGATTTACAGATAACCTTTATGAACTCATCCTCAACTCCTATATTTACCTTCTGAAAAGATCACACTCGAAGAGTAGACACCAAGGAAAACATAATTACCTGGGCTTCTACGCTCGCTAAGCCAGTTCTCAGTTCTTGTAATCCATCTTTCCAACGCTGCTGCTGCCGAAGCAGATCAATGTTCATGAGAAAGACGACCTGTTAAAAATTAAAGCACAGCAGTCGCAAAGTAACCCTGGAAAAGCAGTAACTTTTCGGTAGGAAAACCTGACAGATACCAACCACCTCAACCGAGTGATCGAGATTAATTCAACCGATAGTAAGACATAGAAATAACTGACTGGTACCCCGACAAAGGCAAACATCGCTGCTGCGGTATTTCTGTCAGAACCGCATCACCGTGATCTAAGAATGAGAGAGCTTCATACAAACCACATTGAGACACTTTCTACAAAAAAATGACCGATTCTGTAACGAGTATCAAGGTGATGACAAGCAAGGAAAGTCTCAGAAGGAGGAGGAGACTACAGAGACTCAACGACCAAATGCAAAAAGACATCAGTGGAAAAGCTGTAAACTTCAAAACCTGCCTATTGCCTAGTTATCATAAATGTAGTATGGTTATTCAAGTTGTTAACAACAGAGGAAGTCATTGAGTGTGAACTCTGTACTATTTTGGCAACCGTAAGTCTGTTAAATAATTAGACTTCCAAATAAGTAAAAACTATTTCAAATTATAACACACGGTGCCTGGGGGGTTCAGTCAACTAAGCATCCAACTCTTGATTTCAGTCCAGGTCATGATCTCACAGTTTCTGAGTTCGAGTCCCACCCACATCAGGCTCTGTGCTGACAGTGCAGAGCCTGCTTGGGATTCTCTCTCTCTCTCTCTCTCTCTCTCTCTCTCTCTCACTCTCACTCTCTCTCTCTGCCCCTGCCCTGCTCTGTCCCTCTCTCAAAAATAAACTTAATTTTTTTTAATTTAAAAAGAATAAAATTACATCCCAATTACCATTTTAATAATACTCTTCATAGATTATCTAATTGTACAAATAAAACCTACCTTTTCACAAAATGTAGTGTGCCATTTTCTCAGTTTTCTATTTTCAGTGGCAAGTCGTTGGGCAGCATTTTGGAGCTTCTGGATGTAGGCTTCTAATTCTTTAGGATTATCCCAAGTAATCTGTGACTTTCCCCCACTTCCTGCTTTTGAATTCTAAGGTACAACAAATGCCATTTAGCGATACAATGCATTTCTTTTTTCCATAAGATTTCACACTGTCCATCTTCAGTACAGTTATTCCTAACACTATCTGCAATGAGGACGCATAGAGTAATGATTCCATTTTATAAACAATAAGGCAATGTGGCAAAATGAATAGCTCCCTCCCTCCCAAGTTTCCTCTCTTAGAGTGAAACAGCCCTAGATGAGCTAGATTGACCTCTCTCTCTCTCTCTCCCTCACACACACACACACACACACACACGCACGCACGCACACACACACACACAGGAATGACAGGTGGAAGGCAGCAGACGACCTTGAGGCCTGGAGAGCTGAGGAGAGATACATGCACGCTTCCTCACCGTCTCCATATGTGCAGGACAGGGCGATGGACACGCCTCCCACCAGGAGCCACCTCCAGGACACACCACAAGCTCCGGAAGAAGCCGGCTCCCTCTGGCCAAAGGACTGGGAACACTGTGGTCCAAGGGAACCTTCAGCGATACCCACCTTCCTCTGGCCAAACACCAACAGAAATGCCACAGCTCTGCAGCCTGAGCAGAACCAAACAGGGGGCTGACCCTCCATCCACCAATCAAAGGCCAGGAGTGTTCAAGTCCTGGCCAAGGGAAGGCTGGCTGAACGAGCTGCCCACCCCCGGGCAGGCAGGTCAGCCCAGTGCTCCCTCCCAGCCACGTGAACGGGGCTCGAGAAGGGGCCAGGCTCATACCCTGCTTAGGGGCAGCACAGGCCGGGACCACCCCCAAGGGAAGGTGTCAGTGCCCTGAACGGGGCACTCAACTCCCACTCCCTCACGGGAAGCCGAGCAAGTCCAGGACGGTTCCTGCGGGGCCCAGCGGAGTGTGGAGCACACACACTCACTCGGGAATCACTACGCTTCATTCCGTCACAGAGAAACGCTACTCAGAAAGGACCGCAAACTCAAAAGCTAAGACCATGACAGCCAGGAGGAAGTAGAAGATTCTGAAAGTGCTAACAGATCTGTCACCTGTGACTTTCATTCCTGGTAACAATATCCTTCGGTAAAGGGGGGAATACAAACATTGCGGGACAAAGGAAAAGACAAGAGAATCCGTTGCAAAGCTGCTCGTAAGACATGGCTAAAGCCAATTCTCTCGGTAAGGACCTCAAAAGCAAAGGAAAACTCTGGGGTTAGGGAAATGTCAATACAAAACAAACTGTCCTTCTTGTGAATTTCTTAAATCCTACCTGATGACTGAAGCAAAAATCAAAACCCCATGTGCCTGGTGCTGTGTGCACACAGACAGTACTCCACAGTCAGGACAAATATGTAAGGATGGAGGGGAGAAAGTGCCCAACAGCAGCCAGGTTTCTACACGTCCTTGACGTGCTGCCTGGCAAGGCAGGGGATCACTCACGTCCAGAATACAGCAGACCCTCCATACAGCCACTGAATGGATGAAACGCAATCGTATTCAATCCAACAGAGCACTCCATGCAACAGCCTAGAAAGCATCAATGAGCAACCACCACACATGACCCACTGTCGCACTGCTACAGATCATGAGGGTAAGTAAGTCAGAGTCCCTGCCCTCGGAGACAGCGAGTGGCCAGAGGATTAGAAAGAACCTCGGCGTTCTTGCTCCTTCCATCTTGGTTTCTTCTCTACAATTCGGTCTCATTTAACATATGCTAATATAATGATGTACTTCTCACAACCCAATTTCTCATAGAAATATCAACAAATATTTCTTTGAGTATATTTATTAGAGAAGAAAAAGTCCTAAAGGTGTGCAATTAAACATTATCTATTTGGTAAAAAGGGGTAAAAAAAATAATAAAATATTTCCCATTTTCAAAAGTACACTTGTAAACAGGCACAGAAAAAAAAATTTAAAGGATATACTCCAGACTGCTAACAATGGCCATCTCTTGGTGATACAGTTTTAAAACACCTTTTTTCCTGTTGTTTACCTGTGTTTTTTAAACTTTGCATTATAAAGTTTGGAGCTTTCGCAATAAAAATTTTTTCATTAAAAAAATTTTAGAAATTTAAAAATCTGTAATATGAATTATAGGACTTGTTGTAAATTGTAGGCCTGAGAACTAGTGAGCAGAACAAAGTTAATGTAGTAGATCCGACTGCCATCCCTTAAAGGCCTATTTAACATCCTGACCCTGACCCTGACGAGGCCCTGGCACCTGCACACGTGGATCTTGGAGGCCCCCCACCACCCTAACTTGTAAGACAGCTCAGGGTAGCTCAACTACACAGTTTGTACTCAACACTTGATCTCCTTCTGGGCATCTGGAAGTGTGGTACATCATCAGGCAGAAGATACCTCCAGGACGAGTCCCCCAAAAGTGCCCAGGTACAGAGTGTCTAATGGTCTTCCCGGTGAGAAAACATCCCATGTATTACAACTTGTGATGGGGAGCAGGGCGGGGGTGCGGGGGCAGGTGGAGGACGCCCTGTGTGGGTCCACGGGGGGGGGTTCCTGACAGCCAGCGCCCGTTTGCCCAACCTTCGCTCCGGGCCCTTCCCTGCATGGACTCTGCTCTGCACCTCCTGCTGCGGGAGACCATAAGGAGATTGGCCGCGAGTGCAGCTACACCATGACCTAGCAGTCCTCCTACAAAAGCACGGAAACCGGGCGCAGTCTTGAGGAAAATCCCAACCACTGATCCGCTTGCAAATAAAACAATAAGAAAAGGGTACATTCCTCTCCTACTTAATCTTTACATATTTTATGTCTGTTGAGACTAAAATTATAGGTTTCAAAAAGCTACAAGTCACATAGTAGTAGGATGTTTGGAAACTAGTGTAGCTTTTCCTAATGCCATATGCATGGGTATTTAAACAAGCACAGATAAAAAAAAGCCAAATAAATCTCAAAGTATAAAATCAGGAGACGACAGAAAAGCATTAAAGACTGGTATACAAGGACCTCACAATTCAGGGGCGCCTGGGTGGCTCAGTCAGTTAAGCATCTGACTCTTGATCTCAGCTCAGGTCATGATCTCACGGTCGCATGGGTTCCAGCCCCGCATAAGGCTCTGTGCTGACATCTCAGAGCTGGGAGCCTGCTTGGGATTCTGTATCTCCCTTTCTCTCTCTGCCCCTCCCCCACTCACACTTTGTCTCTGTCTCTCTCAAAAATAAAATTCTTTTTAATGTTACTTATTTTTGAGAGAGACAAGAGCGCAAACGGGGGACGGACAGAAAGCAAGGGAGATACAGAATCCCAAGCAGACTCCAGGCTCTGGGCTGTCAGCACGGAGCCGGACATGGGGCTCCAACTCACAAACCACGAGATCATGACCTCAGCTGAAGTCAACGCTTAACCGACTGAGCCACTCAGGTGCCCATGAAAAATAAACTTTAAAAAAAAAAAAAAAAAAAAGACCTCACAATTCAGTGAATAAGTAAATATAATAGCACACAAGTTGTATACTACATGTATTAATTCACTGGATCAAACTCAGCACCTGAATATGTGAAACACTACAACCACTTAAATCTACAAGTGTTACTTGTTAAGAGTGAAGGAAGTCACTGGGGAACAAAACCTTAGATCAATATTAAGCTGAAGGGTACACTAAAAAACTAAGAAACAAGAAACACCTCACAAGTAAAATCTAATTATTATAACACAGAAAGTCCATTTACCTTAATTATCTGTTCAAATGCTAAAGCGGATTGTAACATCATTGGTCTCTGACTTTGAATCATTTGTTGATCGATGGAATTGTAAAAATGTGCCACCTACAAAGTAAAAGTACAATTAGCAACAATCATTAATAACTAAGACACTTAATTTTTCACCTGTTTTCATTTTTACTTGTTTGAACGGAAACATCAATGCTTCTCATCGTAAGATTTAACAAGAAGCAGCTTTTCATCTCTAATACAGCACTGATGCCCATGTTAACATACGCAGTCACTCCTTGCTGAGTTCCCACAATGTGCCAAGTCCCGTCCCAGGGGCTGATTAAACAAAGACTAGAAAACCCAGTCCCTGTGACCAAGAAGTTCACAGTCTCAGGGGAAATATGGAAGAAACCAGTAAAGCATATCAAATGCTAAAAACTGAACTCCACTCCTGCAACTCTGCAAACGTGTTCCTTTGTCAGCCTTTAACAATTAATCCACTTCTCAGACCAAGAGATCCTTGAGTTGTCCTTTACTTTTCTTTTACATCCCACATCAATGAAGTCTACTGACTATACTTTTTGTTTGGTTTTTATTTATTTTTTATTCAAATTCTAGTTAGTAACATACTGAGCAGTATTGGTTTTGAGAGAATTCAGTGATTCAGCTCTCACCTACAACCCCTGGGGCTCATCACCAGGTAACTCATCCTCCCACCCTCCCCCCCTCCAGCAGCCCTCAGGGTATTGTCTGTACTTAGGACTCTCTTGTAGACAGGATGCCTGGTCTCTCAGTCCGTTGAGAGTCTGACTTCAGCTCAGGTATTATGTCAACTCACAGGTTGTGGGATAGAGTCCTACATTGGACTCTATGCTGACAGCAAGACTTGCTTGGGATTCTGTCTGTCTGTCTGTCTCTCTCTCAGTCCCTCCCCCACACACCAACACACTTCCTTTCTCTCTTTTGAAATAAATAAACTTACAAAAAAAGTCTCTTGTGGTTTGTTTTCTTCTCTTTTTCCCTCCCTTCCCATATGTTCGTCAGTTTTGTTTCTTAAATTACACGAGTGAAATCATGAATTTGTCTACTGCCTACACTTTTACAACATACGTTACAGGCAACCATGTCACCCACGTCCACCAACCCCAAGGAGGGTGAGCACCCCCGTCGCTCGACAAGACCAGTGTGGCCGTCTCCAAACTGGTCTGTCTCCAGCGGTGGCTTCCTAGTGTCTGTTCAAAGCATTCAAAGAAGCCAGAGTGGTCCTTCCTAAAGATAAATCACACTATTCTATTTGCTACACCAAAACTCCCGATGACTCCCCACTGCATGTGAGAATAAAATCCCAAATCCCAACACTCTCACCTAAAACCTTCCACTGGCTTCCCAATACGCTGTCGAATAAAACCCAAATCCCCAAGCCATGCCGCTCCCCCAGAACATACGTTTTACATAAGCTGCCCCACCACAGAGCCTCACTGCAGGGCGGCCACGCTGGGCTCCTTGCTGCTCCTGTGACCTCCAGGGGAGTCTCCCTCAGGAGCCACGTGTGAACGTCCCGCACCCAACAGCCTTCCTCCAGACACCTGCAAGGTTCTGTGTCACTTGAAGTCGTATCTCTTCCCAAATATCACCTTTCAAGGCCTACCCTGGCCACTCTGTATAACACGGCAGTCTCTGCTCCAATCGTTTTTTCTTTTGCTTCACAGTACTTAGCACTACACTAGCTCCCAAATTACAACACCTGCTTCAAGAACAGCATCTAGCAAATAGTAGGCACTTGGTAATTATTTCTTCAATCAAGGAATCAAAAACCAGAGATACGCACAAGGTACACTGATGAACGAAAGAGCAACTGTCAACTCTGTTGGGGGAAAAAGAGAGGTTCAGGGAAGCAGATCAAGTGGACACCATGGAGTAAGTCGAAGGAATTGAAAACGATGGTCTTTTCATGTCTGTATCCCCAGCACCTCACAATACACTTGGCCCAGAGTACATTCTTAAAAAATATTTCCTAATTTTATAGATGGTCTGCTTCCTGCCACTAGTACATATAAAAATAGGCTGTATTTGGTGGAGGATATCCAGGGTATTTATGCTACACCACAGTCGCGGTCCAAGAAAAAGCCTATTCCAGAACACTAGAAGCAAAAGAATACACAGAATTACAGCAATCTGGCTGAGCTACTCTCTAACCAACTCCCACTTCCCACTGCCTGCTCCGGCTGAATTCTTGCTCAGAAGTGAAGGTACGCGTAAACAGATCTCCCCAGGGGAAATGCCGATGCTACATGACCACACTCATCCTTGGAGCTCCTGTGTCGTGCACTAAATACACAGTATACGAGAGTGAGCAAGCCTCTCTGCTTTCGAAGACGCAGCCCCTCTGTGTAACACTCACCCATCCCACCCTCGTGCTCCTGAGAGAACCCACATACCCCTCCAGGCTCACACCAAACAGCATTCCTCCATAAGGATTTATCTGATACTGCCTCTACCCCTACCCAGGAAATAACTGAAAATTGCTACCTCTATGCTTTCCTGGGACTTTACAAAATCTTTAATAGAGTACTCGTAATGTATTACCTATTTTTTTAATGTTTATTTACTTTTGAGAGAGAGAGAGAGAGAGAGACAGAGAGACAGAGAGACAGAGCATGACTGGGGGAGGAGCAGAGAGAGCGATACCCCAGAATCTGAAGCAGGATCCAGCCTCCACAGTCAGCACAGAGCCCAACACAGGGCTCGAACCCACGAACCACGAGATCATGACCTGAGTCGAAGTTGGATGCTCAACTGACTGAGCCTCCCAGGTACCCCAATACCTGTTTTTTCAAGTTTTCACTTATCTGTCATCAGTACATAAACTTAATGGAATAAATATGGGCTTTGGAGCCACCTTTGGTATCAAATCCCAGCTTCATCACTTACTAGCTACGTGGCATCAGAAAAACTGTGTTATGAATCGGATCCCCAATCAGTTATGTGAAAAACGGGGAGTTAACTGAAATAACATAAATAAGGTATCTACCAGAAGGCCTGATATTTATGAGGATTCATTATTTATTTCGCTCTCTCCCTCTAGACCAGTGGTTCGCAACCATGGTTGATTTGCACCCAAGGGGACACTTGGCAACGTCAGGAGACACCTTTGAATGTCAGTACTAGGCAGGTGCTACCGGCCAGAGAGGCTACTAAAATGCACAGGACGCCCCCACAGAAAAGAAGTGGTGCAAAATGTTAACAGTGCTGAGGCCGAGAAACCATGTGCCAGAATACAGCAGCCGCGTATTCATCTCACACCCTCGCTACACTGTGCACAGCAGTACAGGTGCTCAGTGGATCCTCGCTCAAAGAACAGATGGAGAGCAAGACATGCAGGATACTGCTCTTGCCTCTAATATATTGTTCCTGACCACTAACATACTGTTCCTGACCACTAAGACACCACTCCTGCCTCTAAGATACCACTCCTGCCTCAAAGATACCACTCCTGCCTCTAAGATACTATTCTTGTCTCTAAGATACCATTCCTGACCTCTAAGATCTGTTAATTACATGAGCGAAAAGACAAAACACATCCAATACTACAGAAAAGCGTTCAAGACTGATGTGCATACTGCATACGGAGTAAGGACAGATCACCCAAAGGAAGACAAAACAAAGAGATTTCTGAGTGGGGAATTAGGGATGACTCTGAGTTTTCTACTAAGAAGGAACAGGTATCCATGCATGGAGACATGTTCAGAGGAGAACCGGGTCTCGTGTGATTGAAGCATAGGGCACAACCTGAAGGGAAGAGTCCAGGCGGTGAAGGCCACAGCCACTCAGGTCAGTTGGAGCATGATTAACAAGGGCCTGAGGACTGTGCTAAAGAGACACACAATGAGGGGTAATAGTTGGCTTTAAACAGGGAAATGTGGGGCACCTGGGTGGCTCTATGGGTGAAGCATCTGACTCTTGATTTCGGCTCAGGTCATGACCTCATAGTTCATGAGTTTGAGCCCGCACTGGGCTCTGCGCTGACAGTGCAGCCTACTTGGCTTTCTTTCTCTTTCTCTTTCTCTCTTTCTCTCTCTCTCTCTCTCTCTCTCTCTCTCTCTCTCTCTCTCTCTCTCCCCCTCCCTTCCTCCCTCCCTCCGCCTGCTTCTGCCACTAACAAACACGTGCCCGCTCTTTCTCAAAATAAATAAGCAAACTTAAAAAAACATTAAAAAAATAAACAGGTAAATGATATGATGGCAATGTGCTGAACAGACAGACCCAGGAAATGACCAAAAATAGAGACTAGTCCATCAGCCTTGTAAATCTCTAAGAATCTGCCTACTGAAGGTGAGCGAAGGACAGAGGACGCTTTGGTTAGAAAGTCCTTTAATATCCATGCATGTAACATGAAAGAAAAAGGAAAAAAAAAGAAAAATTACATTCTAATTTTCCAAATGTTTTTAGAATGAATATCAATACTTCAAATTAATGAATTCCTCTATAGGCTTAAAAAGCAAATTTTGTAAAGTAGTCATTTAGCAAACCATAATTTCACAAGACTCACTGGTGCTATTCTATTAGCCTAAAAATAACAAAAGTAGACAATGAAGCCCTTAAAACAGTCGAATGCAATGAACTCAGAACAGTCATATATTCAAAAATGTAATGCCATACTTGTTTAAGAATAATTGCTTGCTTGCAGAATTTCTGTGCAATGTTTGCAACTTGCTGTATTTTGGCAGGAATAACAAAGCCAAGAGCAGAAAGCTGACGAACTTCTCTCAGGAGAATCACCAACCGATCTGAATAATGCACCTTTAATGATCCATCACTAGGATCCAATTCCATAATTCGACTATTAGCCTCGATGCTACAAAATAAAATAACTTCTTAAGTTTCACGTTCTCACTCTTGACATAAAAAACACAATAGTGTTTATAACTTTTCTATAAATATAAAATTAAAGTAAAAAAAAAAATTTTAATCATAGTTTCCAAGTAATCTTTTTTTCTACATAGTATCTCACAATTCAGATCTTGGTAATAAACTGCAATACCCAAACTACACCATCACATTAATATTTCACTCAAGCAGTTTTTTGAAGTCAGAAAAATCAGTTGCTTAGCCTTCAGCTAAGACTCAAAACTCACATCATATTCACCATAAACAGAAAAGGTTTGGGGGAACCTGGGGGTTCAGTCAGTTAAGCAACTGACTGCGGCTCAGGTCATGATCTCACCATTCCTGAGTTTGAGCCCCGCATCGGGCTCTGTTCTGACAGTTCAGAGCATGGAGCCTACGTCAGATTCTGTGGCTCCCTCTCTCTCTGCCCCTCCCCTGTTAGTGCTCTCTCTCTGTTTCTCTTTCAAAAATAAACATTAAAAAAATGTAAAAATTTAAAAAAAGAGAAAAGGTGCTGATTCATCTTCTAAAGGGTACCTTAGATTTTTTTTTTTTCTTTTGAGTCAGCCTACTTGGCCCTTTAATACTGTCATTAAAGGATCAATGATAGGGCGCCTGGGTGGCTCAGTCAGTTGAGAGTCCAGCTTTGGCTCAGGTCATGATCTTGCAGTCTGTGAGTTCGAGCCCCACATGGGGCTCTGTGCTGACAGCTCAGAGCCTGGAGCCTGCTTCAGATTCTGCGTCCCTCTCTCTCTGCCCCTCCCCCACTGATGCTCTGTCTCTGTCTCAGAAATAAATAAACATTAAAAAAATTTAAAAAAAAAGGATCAGTGACAAAGAACATAAAAATGGTAGGAGTAGAGATACTCAAATGTTTCATTCCTCGGATCTTTGTTTCTCTACCTAAGGACTGGCCTTTGTGTTTCTTTCAAGGCTACAGCAGCTACTTTTAAATCAGGTCATTCAAGTCAGCGTGGACTGTGACAACACTGAGCTAAAGTGATCAACAAGTATTTTATTCTCATGACCTCTCTTTCAGGATCAGGTTTATATAATGCTTATTCCTTCGAATCACTTTTATCATTTAGAAAACACGTAGATCTTAAAACGCAAGCTATTGAAAAGCAAAGAACAAATCTATCCCACCCACGTAACAACACATATAATAAAGCATAATAAAAGGGAGACACTTTGGGGGCACCTGTGTGGCTCAGTTGATTAAGCAGCTGACTCTTGGTTTTAGCTCAGGTCATGATCTCATGGTTCGTGGGATCGAGTCCCACGACAGGCTCTGTGCTGACAGCGTGGAGCCTGCTTGTGATTCTCTCTTTCCCTCTCCCTCTCCCTCTCTCTGTTCCCCCCCCCCGCCCAGTTTGTGCATGAGCACACTCTCTCTCAAAATAAATAAACTTAAAAAAAAAAAGTTAAAAAAGGTAGAGACTTTAAAATGGCTTAGAATAATGATTCAGCCCCAACTTTCCTATAACGTAAAGCCTGTCAGAAAATTTTAATGGTCAGTTTCTCTGCCTTTTTTTATTTGCAACTAACCTTCAAAATTACTTTCTATATACCAGCATATCCTGAAATATATTCTAAAACACACTGATTTTATGGAACAGTGATGGGTTTTGCCCAGAAAAAAAAGCAGAAGTCAGAGTATTTCATCGGCAAATGGAAAACACCAGGATAAACAAAGTTGAACAGACTTCTTTCCAGAAAGTCTCAATCCTCTGGCATGCTATTATACACAGAGGATCTCCACTAGAACTACACGGATGAAAGTGTGAAAATTGCCCAAATGTACTTGACTACAGAACTTTTTTCCCCAGCATCTCTCCTATTTCAGGTTTCAGTAGGAAGGGAAAGAGTTACATGGCACAGTTATAACCATTATGCCCTGGTACTTTCTGGTTCTTTGAAGAGAAGAACACAATCAAAATGAAAGATAAGGGGAAGAAAATTATTCATTCAGTCTAAGAAGCTACCATCTTTGGACCTAAATATTCTTTGTAGCAGCATAGGGAAAATACACAGAATTTCATATTATGAACAAAATTAACTTTTGAAAAGTAACAAGATTCTAAAAACTAAAACATGACTAGTTTCTAAAAATATAATAATACACTAAGAAAAGTTTACCTGAACAAAGAAACAATGGTTTTTCCAGACCATACTTTTTTTTTTTTAAACAGGACATTTTTTCTTTTTATTTTATTTTAATGTTTTTATTTATTTTTGAGACAAAGAGAGACAAAGCATGAGCAGGGGAGGGGCAGAGAGAGAGGGAGACACAGAATCTGAAGCAGGCTCCAGGCTGACCTGTCAGCATAGAGCCCAACACAGGACTCAAACCCACAGACTGTGAGATCATGACCTGAGCTGAAGTCAGATGCTTTATAAACTGAGCCACCCAGGTACCCCTAGACCATCCATTTTAAACAGCCATTAGAGTAATTAGGTTAGCCAACTAAATTAGGTTCAATCTAGCTCGATAAATGTTGACCAAACCCTTACCCTATGGTAGGCGCCATAAGAGTATTTCACAAAGAAATACTCTCTACCTCAAAGAGTTTGAAATTATGAAATTTTACAACTGATAATGGTGTGTTTGTGTGTGTGTCCATGTAAATAATCATCATGTAAAAAAGGTAGAAAAACATATATGAATATCGATAGCAAAGAACCATGGGAAAGGACAGCCTCATTCCAAAATCAGAATCTGTAGGTCTGAGAAACAGACCCAAGAAGCAAGGCGGGTGGCCAACTAACTCAATCTCCCAAGTCCCCAACTGTCAGGACTTAAAAGCTGAAAATCAAAAACTAACACAAAATTTTTTAAGGAGCAGCAGCAAGTTTGGGGAAAGGAGAGAAGAGAGATCATTAATTGCATCCTGTCACTTAGATTACTCACATAAGAAACAAGATCCTTGTGTAGATTTCACTGTTTAGTGTAGTTACACTTACCACAAGCCGGATCTGGAATCAGACAAACCGGACTGAATGTCCCTGGACCAATCATCAAATTGTTCTTGTTCATACAGTTTAAACTGGTCTAACAGATCTTCGGCAGCTCGATGGAAAGATCGAAATCCTGACAAGTCAGATAAAAGAGCCTCTGCAATCTTGAGAGTATCATCCACCTTAAAAAGCCAAATTACATGAATATTACAAGAATGTATTAATACTTATTATAAGATTAGCACAAAAGGAACCACATTCTCTAATATGTGATTCAGAAATTATTTTCCCATTCAACTATACACAGTAAAATAGAAAACTTGCCAAGGAATGTAAGAAAATCAACCCCTACTCTGCTCCGCTTTAGACAACCTCAGAACAACAAAACAGAGATGATAATGCCAACTGGGTATAACCTGAAGGGTAAGGTAAGGGAAATTCAAGGCAAACTCCCAAGAATTCAGCAATGTCCCTAAACAAAGGAAGCAATAATGTGCTAAGTGCTCTCGCAAACAGCTCAAACAATAACTGCCAGTCGGAATAGCAATCAAAAGAAAGAAATGCCTTTCTTCCACAACTGTACAAAGAACCTTATAGCAATTTGGAAAGCTGACTGACAAAATTGGGCAGAATATTCCAGAAAATAAAACATCAAAAATACAAACTTCAATAGGCAGAACTCTCAAATATACTAGCCTTTATAATACGCTATGTCTTCTGGCTCTTAGTCACAGACTATAACCAGGTAACGTTCATTATATGAGTCAAGTGCCATAACATGTACATTAAATAGTGAGTATGTGAGAATCTGACATCAATTTTAGTAATACTAAAACATTAACATAATAGCCGTTAAACCCAGAAACTGCTGACACTACCTCATGCAAAGTCATAATTACCTTCACATTTCCTTTAACTCCCTCCAACCAAGAATGATTTACTCACAGAAATACACTTTCAGAGAGACCTCACAACGACCAACATTCTACTATGATAATCTCAAAGGATTAAAACAATCCTTTGAAAATAAGTAAAAGATGGTTTCCTCTTGGATATTTCTAAGAAGGCACTTTACCTGTAACAACGGCACCTGGGTAATAAATGACTTGATAATTATCCCTACATAAAAATGAGTAGACCATTACAGCCACGTCTATACCCTTTTTCGGAAATCTGCACAAGAAAATTAGATGGATACGCCAAAGAAAACAGAGAATGTTTTTAATGTTTTCACTCCAGTTCTAGAGTGCCTTCTACATTACTTTGGCACATTTTACAACTAGTATCCTTCAACATCTATCAAAACTAATACCTTCAGTTCCAACTGGCGAACCCAAACTATATTATTAACAACTTCCGACAGGTTTTTGCCAGCAAGCGGTCCAGTCGCCTCACCAGGAACTCCTCGGCATCGATTCTCAAAGTCTAATCGAAAATCTGTAACATTTAAGTCAAATAAATGATTACACACATTCGGCAAGTATTTCCTAAATGCTTTCCATGCACCAAGTAGTACATTAAAGGTGGTGAACAGAAAAATAGTAAGACTTGGTCCTTTGCCCTCAGGAACCTTACCATGCCTCCAATGAGACAGAGAAAGAAAATAACTAATTTTTAAAATCTGTAATTTGGGGCGCCTGGATGGCTCAGGTGGTTGAGTGTCCGAGTTCGGCCCAGGACATGCTTTCGTGGTTCGTGAGTTCAAGCTCCACATGGGGCTGACAGCTGTGCTGACAACTCGGAGCCTGCCTCAGACCCTCTGTCTCCCTCTCTCTCTGCTCCTCCCCAACTCGCACTCTCTCAAAAATAAACATTTAAAAGAATAAACAAAAATCTGTAACAAAAATAGTAAATTAATCTTCCACCTATATTGTTATAAGATACAGTCTTAATCCTAAATAGTATACGAGAAAAAGTAACCTACAAAAATATTTTCTCAGGTAAACGCTATAATCTCTGATAAACTTTTACCTTTTATTGAGTCCACAAGTCTTGCCAGTAAAGTTTCTCTTTCTAACATCAATTCTTTACTTATAGTTGGACGCTTCACCAGCTCTTTGTATTTCAGAAACGCTTGAAGAAGCTAACGTAAAATAAAAACAGTATATATTCATCCTAAGTTGATCAACTTAGTAAATATATAAATATCTCCTAAAACAGCTTAAGGGAAATATTTCAGAATTTTACCTGCTGTGGGCTGTCCTGAATTTCTGAAATATAAATTTTCAATTTTCCTGCTATTTTCTGTTCCGCAGGTGCAATAATTTTTTCATACTGAGACACTGCAGCTTTCCATAAAGGCTAAACAAATTAACAACATTATTAGACTTTTAGTATATAAATGTCTGCCTTGAGAAGGACGACACAAACAGGAAATTGACAGACAAAACAGGATTCAACCTCAGTATATGGATTATAATGCACAGGATTCAGGCCGGTAAAGGGTTCAAATACTCGAGTCAGGCATATCATTTTCTCTTCACTGGCAGGTAAAAAATAAAGAAGCTTCTCATGAATTGTTCTAACAGCCAAGACCTAAAACATAAAATATCAAAACAACAAATTTATTTAAATCAATCTAAAGTCTAAATATACTGAGCCAGAATTTATTTAAACTAGGTTCACTGAAATGAGCGATAAGACTAATCTTGAGAATTACGACTCATCAGTCATCAAAGTGGCGCTCGAAGATCTATCATTACACTACTGTCCATGTGCTCAAACCTCATGAAAACATCAAATCTAAATGTTTTTAAACGTGTTTAAAGTTCATTTAAGCAACGTTTTAGAGTCCTCAACACATGTAAAAACTTCTAATTTTCATTATTCTGCATTAAGTTCCATTCTACTAATGAAATAATATGTTAACAACCCTGTTATGTGTAGTTTACAATAGTAGAAAACAAATTGTTGTATTTTGTATCTAAAACTTCCCCCATCAGGGGCACCCGGCTGGCTCAGTTGGCAGCACACACAACCAACTGTTGATCTCAGGGTTGTTGAGATCAAGCCCCAGGCTGGCCATGGAGCCTACTTTAAAAAAAAAAAAAATTGTCTATAGTTTAAATGAATAAAAGGTGTGGTATTTTAATTTAAAAAATAACGAATAAATAAAATGTCCGGCACCAATTAAAAAATTAAGTAAAAACATTACAACCTTTCATCGAAGTTCAAAATATGACTACAAACTACTGATTCAGTTTCCTCTTGCTAAGAACAAAAACACCAATATAACAGCCATCTACTGGGAAGGCCTGAAAGCACCAGCCGTTCCCCAACCACACAACTGTTGCTAGATACCATTTTTCAGTAAAAAGCGGCGGGAGAAATGACTAATTCCAGAAACGAGGCACCAGACTGTCCAAGATGGGCGGGCATACTTGGGGGCCGAAAGTAAGGGAGTCGTCAAGGAGACAACTGGGTTCCTGTCAAAATGACCTAAGAGCCAACGTAAGTGGGCACTCACTGCACAAAGCTCAGGCAATCTGAGGACGATAACAGCTCTAATAGACTGAAACTCAAACTGTAAGAACGTGCAGCTTCCTAACAACACTAGCATTTCGTTAGTCATGTATGGAACTTACCATGATACTGGCTTATTATTCATTGTTCTACACAGTGACAGGGGCTTCTGGGTGGCTCAGCTGGCTCAGCAGCTGACTCTGGATTCTGGCTCATGTCACCATCCCAGGGCATGGGATGGAGCCCCACGTGAGGCTCTGCACTGAGAGCACAGAGCCTGCTTGGGACTCTCTCTCTCTCTCTCTCTTTCTCTCTCTCTCTCTTCCCCCCTCTCTGTCCCTCCCCTGCTCACAATGTCTCTCAAAAGAGTAAAAAAGAAAAAGAAGGAAGAAAGAAAGCAGATGGAAACCAGCACTTAGGTGGTCCCACTGGGCACCGGGCACTGGATCACATGACCGCCACAAATTATCTCCCACGAGCTTTAATTCTTATTCTCTCCCAAAAGAATAAATGATTTCTCTCAGATGTGTAATGCTTATTAATGATAAATACATGCCCAAACAAGTGAGGACTACCTGACACTTAACGTCAGAGATCCAGAGAAACAAACGATACCTCTTCCAGGCGCTTGCCCAGTCTGTCTAGTGTTTCAGGGAAGTATTTCTCACTTTTCCACGGATGAGGAACATAGCGCTGCCACACCTGACCCGTGAGGTGGTTACAGGCGATCACCCACTGTTCACAAATGGACACACCCGCTCTGAGGTGGTCTTTCACAAGATAGTAAGGATCTTCCCACAGATTCAAAGTTCCCAACTTCTTCTGAACAAATCTTCCAAATGAACCACCTAATAAAAGAGAAAGCAAATTTTTTTAATTTTTTTAATGTTTTAATTTATTTTTGAGAGAGACAGAGAAAAAGCGGGGGAGGGGCAGAGAGAAAGGGAGACACAAAATCAGAAGCAGGCTCCAGGCTCTGAGCTGTCAGCACAGAGCCCTACACAGGCCTCAAACTCACGAGCTGTGAGATCATGACCTGAGCCAAAGTCGGACGCTTAACCGACTGAGCCACTCAAGTGCCCCAAGAAAGAAAATTTCTAATGGAAATGTCTTTTTAACAAATAATTATAGAACACATGCTTATGACAAAGTTTAAAATAATACAAATTAGCAAACTAAGGATCTATGAAATACCACATCCACATCCTTAGATTATCAAAAACAAATACCTTTCAAGACATGCATGCACACACACGTTTGTTTTTATTTTCGCATCTTTCAATATACCATGTGCACCTTTCAAGCACAGAAATACATGTTATTTTTTCAAAAGGTTGCAGGGCCTACCATGTGGATGTAGCATTATACAACCAATTCTCGAATGCTATTTGTTTCTACTCCTACAATGTTTCTGTACTCCTACAAATGATGCCACAGTACATGTCCCTGCCCATATACCTCGATGTGCTTGTGTAATATTTCCTGAGGATAAGAATGCCAATGGTATTCTCTAGGTCAAAAAGCATATGCACTTTGAATACTGACAAACCAATACCCTTTAAGACTTTGGAGATCATTACAAAATAAAGCTTAAATTAATACACGTGTAGGGACTACAAATCTATGTAAATTTACTTGTATTCATGGTCAAAGAATTTGACACATATTATTTAAATTAACCAACTACATACAAATTTCCATTTAAATAATCCTATATGATTTGCTCTAAAAGTTACCCTAAGCAACAATTATTACATTAAGGAGCACTTTCAGTAAGAACTTGAAAGAAAAACTAGAAGATAATAAGGCAGGCTTCCAAAGTTCCACAAGTTTACTTCTTTACCAGTACCTATGACATCTAAGAGATGTAACATCCGTGACTCAGGAAAGTGATCATGCTCTGTTTGTCTCCACACATCATCTACAACATCCCGGGTGGTCTCCACCAAGTCAACCACTTCCAGTAAGGATAGACTGTCCAGGTTATAGAACTCCTAAAACCAAAAGGCATTCATTTTTAAACGTAATGGTAACTGTACCTTAGGCAATACAGTCAACATGTTCCCAGACTTTTCAACTGCTACAATTCTAAGACCTGTCACATCACTTTTGCCTCCTTTTCCTACCAGGTCGACGGGTTACTTCTTGATGCAAATACCCTACAAGTTCCCTCGCAAACATAAATGCCATGACAGCCAGGAGAAAAAATGAGAATGACAAAAAGTCAATTCATTTACTTTTGCTCTTGACCTAATTTTAAGTTTGGATTCATTTCTCCTAGTTATTCAAAGGAAGTGGCCTTAATGACTTACGGACATGACCCACTGTAGTTCACACGTGTCTTCATTCGGTCACTGTGCTGCACGTTACCAGTAATACAATTAGAGTTCAAGATTTCTTATTTTATATTCCACCATTATCACAAAAAGAGCTTAAAACCATTTCAAACACTTCACTAAAATGGTATTATTGAAGCAATCTTGGGAATAAAGAGAAAATTACTAGGCATTTATTTTGAAAAGAATCTTCACTTATTCAACCTCTGAATATTTCAAAGAATAATCAATCGAGTATAAAACTAAGACTTTTCATACTTCAAATTACTTCAAAACGCTAATTTGAATAAAGCGAACATTCTTTCAAAAGGACCACTGCCTCCACGTAGATTAACGTCTGCTAGTGTTTCAGGCTTTGCTTTTCCTGTCTACCTGCAGAAAAGTAATGACGTTTTTGAGAAAAGTACTAGAGATTAGAATCTACCTTTCGTACAAGTTTTCGTTTCTAAGTTGTACCCACGTTACATGCACACCTTCAGAAAACCCTGCTACACATGAAGGATGTACTTCGTTCATAGCCATCAAGTAACAGCTGTAAAACAGAGGGAACTCTGATGCAGCTGGGCCCTAAGCACCTCCATCTGAAGCCTGGCATATGACCGTGTAGGAACCACGTACTCTTGCGATGGTTTCAAACAGCTCCTTAAAATAGCCGGCTCTCTCTCTGCTAATCTGTTTACTTCCACGATGAGCTTCTTCCACCCAGAACTGGAACTCATCACTTGGTGTAAGAATACCTGAAAAGGTATAAAGGGAAAAAAAGAAATACTCATTGAGAATGAAAAGCCAGAAAATTATCTGGTTCATTTGCTGATTACGCGTCTATCCTGTACTCTCGAAGATGTACATAAAGTTTTACGATTTCTGTCAACAGACAGTTCTTACCTAAATGCACTAACAACAATTAACAGCATCAAATTTATGCTTTGCAGGTTTGGTGCTCAGTATGTTTCCCGTATGTGTTTGTCAACCATCCACATGCAGGCTGTCGGTCTGCATCTAATACTAGCAAACTTGCTTCTGCAGCACACGGCTTTCCGAAGCCTTTGTAGCAACTGCTACAATTCTAAAACCTGTCATATAACTTTCGCCTCCTTTTCCGACCAGGTCGACGGGTTACTTCTTGATGCAAATACCCTACAAGTTCCCTCGCAAACATAAATGTCATGACAGCCAGGAGAAAAAATGAGAATGACAAAAAGTCGATTCATTTACTTTTGCTCTTGCTCTAATTTTAAGTTTGGATTCATTTCTTCTAGTTACTCAAAGGAAGTGGCCTTAATGACTTACAGACACGACCCACTGTAGTTCACATGTGTCGTCATTTGGTCACTGTGCATACCGTGCATCTCAGTGAACACCATCCAAATTAGAAATGATTACAATTTAATCAATAAACACTTGTAATTTAATGTCAAAATATAAATAAATAAAAATAATCTTACTTTTCAATTTGCTTTTATATTTCCCAAAGAACTGGACAATTTCTAGTTGCTTAATCACACACTGCAAATATGTGCACTATTCTAGGCCTATAGGATTCAAAAAGTATCTGATTTACTGCTCAAGCAGAGTGTAAAACTGTATCCAGTACTGTAAAATAGGATTTGTGTATGTCATGCATTTCATGTGAACTGTTCATATAAATAATATCATCTACAAGTACAATAAAATTATAACTAGCTTCAGATAAAATACACTTTTAAAATTAAAATCAAGTATCTTTGCCAAGTAGACCATTAGGGGTCAATCCTATGTATTCACGGATGCCGGATTTATGAACTCATCCATTTCCTAACATTTACTTGTAATCTGAAATCAATGCCTGCGGTGTTTTTGTGACCGCTCACAGACATGTGCAGAGCAACAAACAATTCAAGTCACCCCACGCATACGTCCCCAGCTGAGGCTCTACAAAGCCACGCTGCCTGTTTCAGATCTCCTGCTGTAAACAAGTCTCCTTTTTGCAACCTATCCAGCTGCATGTTTTTCTCATTTGGGGGGCTTTTTATTGGTGAGTGCTCTGTTTAAGATGGCCCCCGAGCACAGGACCGAAGTACAGCCTAGTGTTACCAAGGCCAAGAACACTGCGATGTGACTTCCTGAGAAAATACTTGTGTTAGAGAAGCTTCACTCAGGCACGAGTTACAGGGCTGTTGGCAGTGAGCTCAAGGGTAATCACCAATCTATATTAATAACAGTGTCTTTAAGCAGAAACACACGTAAACTATGGTTCTATGTTGAGTAGAAAATGTTATGACCAGAGGCTCACAGGAACCTAATCCTGTTTTCGCCCGAGGAGCTCTATTCAGTCGTTACCGATGCAGTGTTCACAGTGACTTTACAGAACGTAACTACCGCAAATTGTGAGAAGCAACTGCATTTTCTCTTGCCGTGACTTGCACATTGTTAAAGATTGCACTTTCCTCTTCTCAAAATCCTTGTAAATCTACTCATTTAAAGGAAGCTCAGGCTCAGAAAAGTCTGTGAAAAAATACATTAATTTACTAGCATACTAGTAAGAAAGCTATTTTGACTTTAAGTTATGGTTCTCTACCTCGTGTGTCATCTTCCTTAAATTTCAATTTTGATAAGTTAGTGTCTGATCTTCGTAGAACTACGCCCAACCCAGCTTCTAGTTCACTCAAAAGATTCTGAAGTTTGGGATCAAGGTCTCTGCTCCATTCCTGATCCTAAATAAAAACAGACAAGAGCAAACATTGACCACAAGTTCCCCAATCAAACTGGCCCCCTTAAAATACTGTTGAGAGAACTAAGTCCAAATACACCATGCCACTCAAAGCCTGACTACCTCCATCACATAAGGGAGAAAAAAAAGTCCTTTCAACAGTTAAAACTTTGTAATTTCCTGTATAGCAACATAAGAGCTATGTGGACTGCATTTATACCTTTCTCCCATTCTTCTATTTGTCAACGAAGCTGACTTTAAAATTTTTTTCAATTTTTATGAGACGTTTTCAAAAACAAAAACACTAATGATATTAATAAATAAAATAATATTTTTCTCTGTGTTTATAGAGACATTAATGCAAACCCCTATGTTAAAAACCAAAAACAAAAAACAAAAATGACCGTACAGCTACTTTATTTTACTTACCTTTAACAACATTGGTGCAAATACTTGCCGCACGGCTTGATAGAGAGAATTTATAGGTGATTCTAACATAGATGAAACAAGAATGTTACTATGTAGATTCTGATCAGTAATTACTTCAGGTCGCAGCTTGAAAAACACCAGCACTTTATCTTTTGTGTCAGCAAAATCAATCTAGGTGATAAACAAATGATTCTTAAAGTTACCTTCATAAAAGTTAATATTTGAAACAAACTTTTCCCTAAAACGTTACCCCTTGGGGGAAAAATAATTAAAATAATTACAGCGTATTACAACCCATCTATCCCTGCTCCTTAAGAGTATCTGGGTTTTAAAATGTATCCCCACTTCCATGTGACTGTATCATAAAGCTACAGTGATAAGTGGTTCATAAACAGAAATCACTATACAAATATTGTGGACATACACTGCCAACTACTCCACTCCAACCAGACTCGGTACTAACAAAGTTGCATGCCCCAGCTACAAACTGATGAGTAGTCATCTCCACTCTATTCCAAAAAGTCTATACAAACGATGTTAATTATACCCTTACCTGAAACTAGCATTTTAAAAGGTGTTTTTTAACTCAATTCAAAGCTACCAAAAGGAACTTAAGTTGTCTATCTCCTAGATTATCTTCATCTTAATCAAAATTTTTCCTTAAAGTACTTGAGCATCTAACTTTTTATTAATGTTGTATAACTAGATAATTTAAAGTTGGAACTCGATGAGCTAAATTGGAATTCACGAAAGCAACCATGTTTAAAGTTGGTCAGTTCATGGTAATTAGTTCATTAGCTGCAAAGTCTATCACCCAAAAGAAGTTTTTGCATTACATACATATTTCACATCTTTTCTCACTTCTTTTTCCAGGAAGAGAAGTATATGCATTTAAAAGCTTTCAAACAAGTTCACTGCTGTGCATGAAAACGACTTCTAGATGAGATTTCATGAAACTTTTATCCTGGTCTTTATATTTTTATGCCCTAAGAGGAAACCGGCATTTATTTGGTGTTGTTGCATTTCTCAAACTCCCATCTGCACACATTAAAATTCTATTGCCAGGGGCGCCTGGGTGGCTTAGTCGGCTGAGCGTCCAACTTTGGCTCGGGTAGTGATCTCATGGTTCATGAGCCTGAGCCCCATGATGGGCTCTGTGCTGACAGCTCAGGGCCTGGAGCCTGCTTCAGATTCTGCATCTCCCTCTCTCTGCTCCTCCCCTGCTCACTCACTCTCTCTCTCAAAAATAAACAAACATTAAATTTAAAAACAAAAAATTCTATTGCTAGCATGATCATTCCAATAACAAGCAGGTGAGAATAACAAGCTGCAGATACGTAGATTTGAAAAATTCACTCCTTACTCATTAAGTGCTCCATTCCTTTGTACTTTCTCCCCCCACTTATCTGAAGAAAGAAAACGCAGAAAATACACACTGTATCATCATACTTTGAAAACAGTAACCATAGTCACTGGCCAAGGCTCCCAGGCATCAGCCAGGATGAGGAGTTTCGTCCTAAACAAAGTCAGAGCTAAAGCAAAGGATCAGTTGACCACAGCTGCTCGTCATTCCCTGAAAACAGGGAAACAAAATCACTACTCCTAGCTGCCTCTCCCACTGGTTTCCCTATCAGTGGCAACTACTATTCCCCCTTAACTGACTAAATTTTGATAGCTATTAATTCAAATTACAAAGCTGTTCTTCTTTGAGCTTGCAAAATAACTTCTCACCTACTGGGACCCATGAGGCATCGGCCTGCCACAACCCACTGCCTGTTTTTGCACATCCCACAAGGCAAAATAGGTTTTAAAAAAAAATCAAAAGAATAACGGCATCTCATGACCCTTAAAAATTATATGAAATTCACTTATCAGTGTCTGTAAATAAACAGTTTACTAGAACAGTTTTATTTTACTGTGAACACAGTTTTATTGGAACACAGTCTTACTGCTTCATGTACACGTTGTCTTTGACACAACGGCAGAGCTGTAGTCTCAACAGAGACACTACGGCCTGCAGAGCCTACGTTAGGGATTGTCTGGCACATCACAGAAAATGTGTGTCAACCTCTAGCCTACAGGATAAAGCACATCACATTGGTTTCTGGTTTAAGACGACCAGGGGAACTCGAGCTCAGTCTAAATGGTGTGCAAGGTTCTCGGGGATCACCCCATGCCATCAGCTGCCACACTCCCCAACCATGACACTGCTGCAGTCACTTAATTCTTTTGCCGGGTCCTTGAAACCAAGGAGAGACGCAGCTCAGGGCCTCAGGACTCTTCATTTCTTCTGCTTAGAACACTCTTCCTCTAAACCTTATGTCTGCCCACAACTCATTCAAGTAACTCACTTCTAAGTTTACCAATTCAGACAGGTAGTCCCTCCGCCCCTATTTTAATGCCGTTCCAGGCTCCACCCCCATCACTAGAACGTTATTCTATTTTTATCCAAACAGCACTTATCACGGGGTACTTAGGGGCTCAGTCAGTTAAACATCTGACTTCGCCTCAGGTCATGATCCCACGGTTTGTGGGTTCGAGCCCCACATCGGGCTCTGTGCTGACAGCTCTCGAAGGCCTGCTTCGAATTCTGTGTCTCCCACTCTCGCTTGCTTGCTCTCTCTCTCTCTCAAAAAGAAATAAAACATTTGAAAATTAAAAAAACAAACAGCACTTGGGGCGTCTGGGTCATGATCAGGTCATGATCTCACTGTTCCTGAGTTCGAGCCCCGCATCTGGCTCTGCACCGACAGCTCGGAGCCTGGAGGGGCTGCTTTGGATTCTGTGTCTCCCTCTCTCTCTGTCCTCCCCCACTTACGCTCTTTCTCTCTCAAAAATAAACAAACATTAAAAGAAAAATTTTTTTTTAAAAACAGCACTTATCAATGCCCAAGATTATGTTACACATCTGCATGCATGTCTGTAGCCTGTTTTGTCCACTCGAATGTTACTCTGTGCAAATTCTGATGTGTTCATGGCTTTACTGCAAGCACCCAGGACAGTGCCAAACCCGAGTAAGTACTCAGTAAACATCTGGGAACTTCATAAGTCACACTGACTCTCAGACATCTAGGGTACAACTTAAGACATAACAAAACAGTGGGTGCCTGGGTGGCTCAGTCGGTCGAGCATCCGACTTTGGCTCAGGTCATGATCTCGCCGTGCCCGGGCCCCACATGGGATGTTCTCTCCCTCTGCCCTCTGCTCACTCACACCGTCTCTCTCAAATAAATAAATAAATAACATAACATAACAAAACATTTTCCAAGGTGACTAACAGTCTGTCGTGCGGTACAGGACTCCACATAAAATTCGTTGTTGGGCTCCAACGGCAACGGCATTAACTTTACAGAGTTGCAGCTTCAACGTTCGATACCCAACCCAAGATCCCTCCACGCCCTCCCCGTTTTCCCAGGCCTGTATTTACACTTTCAGTGGCATTTACCACAGTGTGCCCTGACTCATTGTTTGTAGAGGAGTGTGTGTCCTCTGAGCCACCGGAGGGCGGAAGCAGAGAATCCTCTTCTGAAATCCACTGCCAATTAGAGAAGCGGGGTAGCTCACACCCGGGAGTCATATTTCCCATAAAGTAGAAATAAAAATAATCCCTGTCTCACAGTGTTGCTGAGAATATCATACGAGGCCCTGGGCACAAGTGCTTCCACCAGTGCCCGATCGGGTGTCGAGAGAAAAGGAGCGGCAACCTATGAGCAGGCATCCTTCTCGCGTCCTCATACCACACACGCGCGGAGCCAAGAGCTTGCCTGTATTCAGTTCGAAATAAAACTCTACTCAAGAGAATCAGTCTAAGCCCAGGACTAACGAATCCTAGCGGAGGGAGTGGAGGACTCAATCACCCAAACAACTGCACTCCACGCTTACATCTGTTCAACCTAGTGATTCCGGCCGACAGGACAGGAAGAGGTCATAAAATAGGCGCTGCGGGGTGGATGGGGAGGGGCACTAAGGGGGGACCTGCTGGGGTGAGCACTGGGTGTCCCGTGCAGGTGATGAAGCACTGAATTCGACACCTGAAACCAATATTGTTCTGTATGTTAACTCAAATGTTTTTTAAAAAACACAGAATTCAGCAACGAAAAAAATAAAAATCAAATCAAACACGCCTTTCGTCCATCTACTGAGACCGTGTAATGTGGGAGGCCTTTCTTCCCTGCCCGTGAGGCTACAGTTTACTTACTTAAGTCCTGATCGCCGAAGGAACCATTTCTTAAGCAATCCTGCCAGTGAAGGCAGTGCAGTAAGTCCATCAAAATATCTCAAACCAGGATTCAAAAATAATAATAATAATGATTTAAACTTTGTATTATATCTTTTCCTAAAAGATTCAAATTCCTAACCAAACTTTCCCTCTGATATAGGCTCAGCGCATACCCCAAAAAAAGATATCCTAGAATTTGCCTCAAAGAACTTCAAGAGGCAGACAAAAAAGTTTTTTTGATAAATAAGGTTGACGTTTTTAGTTGTAACATATCTACAGTCTTTAAAAGAATCCAGAAAAGCACAAAGGTGCTCTGCTCAGGTGCACAGGTGTGGGCAGGGGTAGGGCTGGGGGGGACAGCCTGGCTCCCTAAGAGGGTGGGGGGACTGAGGGGGAGGCAGAGGGGGTCCTGAAGGTCAACACCAGGTTGGGGGTGGGGGAGGGGGAACAACCAGGCTCTGAGGATGGAGGGGAACAGCCCAGGCTGCAGGGGGGCAGAGGAGGAGGGGGAAGGGCTGGGGAGAATGAGGGGTGGGGGATGAGGGAGACAGCAGGGCTGGGGGGGGGGGGGGGGTGATGAGGGAGACACCAGGGCTGGGGGGAGTGATGAGAGGGACAGCAGGGCTGGGGGGGGGGGGGGGAGGGAGACAGCAGGGCTGGGGGGTGAGGGAGACGGCAGGGTTGGGGTGGGTGAGGGAGACAGCAGGGCTGAGTGGGGATGAGGGAGGCAGCAAGGCTGGGGGGAGGAGGGAGACAGCAGGGCTGGGGGGATGAGGGAGACAGCAGGGCTGGGGGGGTGGTGTGGGAGACAGCAGGGCTGGGGGGGTGAGGGAGACAGCAGGGCTCGGGGGTAATGAGGGCGACAGCAGGGCTGGGAGTGGAGGGAGCGGGGACAGCGAGGCCCTGGGGAGAGGCGGGGAGGGGGGCGGGTAGAGACAGCCGGGGTCTCTGGGGAAGCGGGGAGGCATGGGGACGGGGGACGGGTAGAGACTCCCGGGCTCTCAGTGAGGCGGGAGGGAGACGACCCGCGGACGCAGGCGGAGGAGGCCCACGACCCCGGCCGGGCCTGCGGCGCGGAGGGGCGGCGGCGGAGGCGCGGGGCCCGTACCGAGTTGGAGAAGGTGACGCCGGCGTCCGAGCGCTGCACCCTGAGGAGCATCTGGTTGCCGTCGTCCAGAAAGTTGTTGACCTCTGGGCAGCCGTCCGTCCGCGGCTGGTCGCAGGGCTCCGGCAGGAGGCCGAAGTAGTTCTGGGTGGTGGTGAGGAGGAAGGCCTTTCGAACGTCCCGGGCCCCTCCCGCCATGGCGGCGGCCACGACGCGGGGACACGCGGGGTCCGGGGGCCGCCACCCGACCGGCGCAGCTCCGCTCACACCGCCCGCCGCCGGCCCGCTCGGCTTCGCGGTTGCCAGGGCCAGTCGCTATGGCGACGGGACCCGACGTCGGCGCGGGCCGCGCGCGCGCCGTGGACGTTAACGCGCGGGTGCGCGCACGCGCCACGCTGGGAGGCCGCCGTCGCTTCCGCGCCTTGCGGCTGCTCGTCGGTCGCCGCCGCGGAGGTAAAGCTTTCCGGTCGCAAAAGCCGGAAGCGGTTGGAAGCGGTCCACGCGGTCCTCGGTGAAGCCGCGCCCCCCGGATTTCGGAGGGCTGGGCCGCGGGGCCCCCGCTGCACCTGCAGCCGCCGGCCGCCGCGCGTGGAGGGACGCTCCCTTAAAAGTCGCTTTCGGAGGAGGCCGAGGACGAGTGGTGGAGTGCAGCGGTAACTCGCTTGTTGCATCTACCCCTCCCCTCTCTGTGTTGCCCATTTCCCCCCCCTCTTTATTAACGAACTTCAGGAAAACGTAGAGGTTTTCGGCGCGGTCGGGACCTGAGCTTGCGGCCACCTGTGACACCAGCTGGCTAATCTTATAACAAGCACAGCCGAATCCTGGAGAAATATAGGACGTGGGGCGTTATCGTTTTTTACGCCGTGGCGTCATTGTGAACTCCGATACTGCTGCTCGCTGATCCCGGTTTTGTGAATCCAAAAATTATCTTCCAAGAACACTGAGCCCCGGAGACATGGGCCCTGCCCGGAAAGCATTTTGCCGGCTTTATCCTCGGGAACTTAAATAGGTTACGGATTTTTTTTTTTTTTTTTTTTTTGCATTCAGGAGTCACAACTTCCTGCTGAAACTATATTATTTTATCATTGCAAAGAGGGTCTTTTGATCTGCTGAGCATCTTGCTTAAGATTAGGGAGTGCGAACTAAAGACAGCTGAACTGCTGTGCCAGATGGTGGGAGAGAGGCGTCCATGAATTGGGATTCTGGTCACCGAATGGGGAAAAAATCAGACAAGAACCCAAGGTGACTGACTAGCCAAAAAAGGATTTTGAAAGTGAAAATGGCTGGTATGGATACAGAGATACCCGCTCTGCAGCGGGCGTTATGACCCTTCACAGGGTCTTCAGGAAAGTCACCACTACTCACAAATGCTTGGTCTGGAGGAGTTGTTTTGCTGGAAACAGAAACGGTTGGATTTAGCATCCATGACAACGTGGTAAATGTAAAGGCAGCAGGTGTAGCGACAGGAGTCAGGAAAGCAGTTGAGATCCTACGAATGCTACCCTTCCAGAAACTTGTGGGACTCTTGGGTGGGCTTTGGGCTTCCACGAGATAGGAAATTGGAGTGTTTGAGTGTAGTTTAACCCGGATGTCCAGAAGCATAGAAACTCCAGCTGACGCGTAAACCGAGTGAGGATAGGAATTTTGTATGTCTTGCTCACTGCTCTGTACCTAGAATTAGGCATAGAGTGGAAAGGTCTCTGTACTCCTGAAGCTTCAAAAAGGAGGAAGGAATCTCAGAGATAAGTAACTTATACAAAGCCACAGAAATGATTAGCTGTAGAACCAAGATTCATATCAAGCTCCAACTCCAAACCAATCTCTAGGCACGACGCCACAGTGGTACGCAGCCAGCTATCCGCCAGTATCCATTGTCTCCAGCCACAGCTAAGTAGCTACTACCAGGGCACCCCACTCTCGGTTGGGCGTCCCACTCTTGGTTTGACTCTGATCATGATCTCACAGTTCAGTGAGTTCCAGCCTGCGTTGGGCTCTGTGCTGCTAATGCAGAGAATGTTTGGTTCTCTCTCTTTCTGCCCCTCCCCTGCCCCTTGCTCATGCTGTGCTCATGCTGTCTCTGTCTCTCTCAAAAATAAATAAACTTCAAAAAAAAAAGAACTAGCCAGGTGTGGCCATAATGTAACTCTCATCAGCAGAATGCGGCCAGAAGCAATGTGTGCCATTGACAAGGGAAGTTTCAAAGAAGGGAGTGTGCCTTCAACTTTGGCCAGCTGGATACAGACAACAAAGCCATAAGAGATGACCGAACCACAAACCAGTAGGACCTCAGGGCTCCTGGCTCCATGTGGAGTAAAGCCAGCAGCTGTTAAGTAAGCAAGAAATAACCTTCACTGTGTTTGAGCCATTTCACATTATATTTATGTGGATCTGTTTTTTTAGAGTAACGTAAGCCACTCTAATCAATAGAGCAACTGATCTCAGCAGTAGGGTGCTATTTGTTTGTTTGGGGTTTTGTTTTCTTTTGTTTTTATGTTTGTTATGAGAGCATGAGGGAGAGAGAGAAGCTCAAGCAGGCTCCGAACCCGCAGCATGGAGCCCAACGTGGAGCTTGATCCCAAACCAAGAGTTGGGCACCCAACTAACTGAGCTACCTATGCACCCCCGTTTTTTTTTAATTTTATGTAGGACATTGGTTTAGTAGTTGGCTAGCAGGTAGCATGAAATGTGAAGTGGAGGACAAGGGACAGGACCTTTCTGAGCTAAAATTTCCTGATTTTGTTCTATATTTGTATTTTTCAAACATCAGTTCTTAAAGGCTGTTGCCCTTTGGAATCTGGAACCATATCAGTGATTCCACATTTCGTACTCAGCTACGTTAAAAGCCGTTGGTTATCTTGTACTCTGAATGGATTTTTTACCTAGGCACGGTTTCATAACATCATACATCGGTCATTTGGAAAATACTGGTTCACTGAGCTATGAGGATCTTCCAAATGTTGATACGTTTCATAACACAATATTAAAACAATCACATGCATTAGTATACCACTCAGCTCACAAGTCTCTGTCTGAAGATGTTGTTAGGTTTACAACAGAGAATGTAACTTTTCCAAAATTCTAATTTTTTTAATTTCTTTTTTTTAATATGAAATTTATTGTCAAGTTGGTTTCCATGCAACACCCAGTGCTCCTCCCAACAGGTGCCCTCCATGCCCATCACCCACCCTCCCCTCCCTCCTACCCCCCATCAACCCTCAGTTTATTCTCAGTTTTTAAGAGTCTCTTATGGTTTGGCTCCCTCCATCTCTAACCTTTTTTTTTTTCCTTCCCCTCCCCCATGGTCTTCTGTTAAGTTTCTCAGGATCCACATAAGAATGAAAACATGGTATCTGTCTTTCTCTATGTGACTTATTTAGCATAACTCCAGTTCCATCCACATTGCTACAAAGGGCCATATCTCATTCTCATTGCCACGTAGTATTCCATTGTGTATATAAACCACAATTTCTTTATCCATTCATCAGTTGATGGACATTTAGGCTCTTTCCATAATTTGGCTATTATTGAAAGTGCTACTGTAAACGTTGGGGTACAAGTTTCTAATTTTTGCATGCAAACTTGAATTTTATCATCGGCAATGAAAACTGGCAGTTGTTTTCCTTGAAATAACAGCCTTAAACCGTAAGAGACTCTTACCACCGGAGAACAAACAGGGTTGACTGAGGGAAGAGGGTGGGGGGTTGGCTAGATGGATGATGGGGGACTAAGAAGGGCCCTTGTTGGGATGAACACTGGGTGTTGTAAGTGATGAATCATTGAAGTCTACTCCTGAAACCATTACTACACTATATGTTAACTAACTAGAATTTAAATAAATTTTAAGAAGATAGCCTTATTAGAGAATGCATTTTTGGGAAAAATGTCTGCTAAAGGCTCAGTCTCGATAACCAGAGCTTTTCTGCCATAAATGGCCTTATGTGAATACAGCTGCTGGTTCTGATCAGGACTCCAGGCCCAGGCTCCTTCCTTGCAGGCAGATCGCGGGTCACTGAGCCACCCGCGTGCCTTGTGTGTGCTTCATCTCATCACCTAGGACGTGAAATGACTTGTCCTCAAGCTTTGGGACTCAGTCAAGATGGTAATCTTTACCCCTTTATTAAGGAACTCTTCCAGGAAACGGGGATCCTTTCCTGTGCGTGCATGGAGGTGGAGACCGGATGGCTTCTAGAACAGTTGTGTGCCCCAGTCTCCATCTGGGCCAAGATGCTGGCAGTTTTAGCAGCCGCATTAGTTTTCCAGTGTTTCATCACCAAGAACTGCAAAGCTAGCAGCTTAAAACAACACCTCTTTTAGCGTGAAGTCCCACTTGTCAGTAATGGGGAAACTGCATACATGGATGTCCACTAAGGATCTCCTGTAGCTTAAATCAAGACATGGGCCGGGCTGAGTTCTCCCCTGCAGCTTGGGGGTCCTCTCCCAAGTTCAGACCATTGAGGCAGAATTGAGTTCCTTGCAGTTGTGAGACTCATTCCCTATTGCTTTGCTGGCTGTCGACTGAGGTTCCTTTCAGCAGGTGGAGGCCGCCACATTCCTCACGTCTGGCTTCAGGGCCAGCCAGAGAACTTTCCCACCCATCGGTTCTCCCATCACACCTCTTGTAACAGAAAAGAGGCTCATTCCTTTTAAGGGTTCACCTGATTAGACCAAGCCCAGTGGATGACCTTCATGAACTTTCAGTCAATGGATTAGTAAATTAAGCATGGGAATGACAGCCCATGCTGTCTGCAGGTGTGGCGTCCCATCTCAAGGTCAGAGGGCTGCACAGGGTGTACCCACCAGGGAGTGGAAACCTTGGGGCCCCTTCCGAGTTGAGCCTGCCTCAGCTACCCTTGCTTTTGCACCACCGGTGAAAATGTCAAGCAGTTAAAGAGGCATAGAACGTCCCACCTTGTGAAAATTGCTTGATCTCCCAAACCCCTGAAGATGTCTTAAGTTCCCCCAGGGGTCCAGATGATCTCTAACGGATCTACATCTTTTCTATGGTGGTGACTGCAGGAAAACGGGCTTTTTCTGTTTTATCCGTTATCTTTGACAAATATTGGGTAAATTATTTATCATGTTAGTTATAAAAATTGCTCCCTTAGGGCGCCTGGGTGGCTCAGTCGGTCGGGTGGCCGGCTTCAGCTCAGGTCACGATCTTGTGGTCCGTGAGTTCAAGCCCCGCGTCGGGCTCTGTGCCGATAGCTCAGAGCCTGGAGCCTGCTTCTGTTTCTGTCTCCCTCTCTCTCTGCCCCTCCCCCATTCGCACTCTGTCTCTCTCTGCCTTTCAAAAATGAATAAATGTTAAAAAAAATTTTTTTTAATTGCTCCCTTTATTAAATATATTCTTTATACTTACCCAATGGAAAGAAAGAATACCATGGGATTGTCAGACAATTTTTTGTAGTAAGGCAGTAATCATCTCGTTCGTGTTTTTAGACCATGCTAGGGGGAACATACTGGAGAGATGTCATTTCAGAACCTTGCCTTCACACTTACAAAGGCTGAAACTCACTCTTGGGCATAGCCCTCACATATTTCAATCACCAGCAGAGAGAAATGTACACTCTAATAGGACACTCAATGATCAACTCACATACTGAAATCTACTCAACTCTCTGCATGTGTATGTGTCCCTATGGAAGACAAGGAACTCTGTTTTTTCTGAATGTTTCTGAAGTCCCTGAGAAATTGCTAGCCGCTACTTCTGGGACAAATAGGGAGCCAGATGCTCCTGCAGTCAGGTGTACTGGAGATACGGGGAGGGAGGGGGAGATATGTAAGCAGGGGGCTCATAGCTGGACAGTCCTTTCGTCTGCACGCCTCCTGCCCCCAGCGAATCCTGGGCAGAGTTGAGGAGGTAGGAGAATGGGCCGGAAACGTGATAATGTGGGTAAGATTTTCCCCAGTCTCCACTGAGAGAACCAGAAACAGACATTAGAGGAGAATGAAAGGTGTGGAGTTCCTTGCAGATACTTGTGTGTGTGTTTCATTATAAAAAAGTACAGACATGACTGAATAATTGAAATATTTGACTCTTCTATCAAATTTTAAATCCTATTTATCAATGTTGGTGCTTTATTATGTTTTAAAAATTAAATATCAAAGTTAATTTTCAACATAATATTAATGGTAAGAATTATGGGAGGTATGGCAGAAACTAAATCTATTCTCTTTTTTAAAATTTTTTTAATGTTTATTTTTGGGAGAGAGAGACAGTGTGAGTGAGGGTGCGGCAGAGAGGGAGACACAGAATCCGAAGCAGGCTCCAGGCTCCGAGCTGTCAGCACAAAGCCTGACACAGGGCTTGAACTCAGGAGCCGTGAGGTCATGACCTGAGCTGAAGCTGGACACTTAACCAACTAAGCCACCCAGGAGCCCCAAGAGAATTTTTTTTAAGTATAGTTTTGTGATGTTTTTATACTTCTTGGTAAAAATTGTTTCTACTTCTTGATGTTTGGTTTGTATTTACTTTCCGTAAGAGTTTAATTGACAAGTATCTTCTTGGTATTGAGGGACAAGAAACCATATGGCAAAGCGCTTACTGGCTCTGACCGTCTCTGCACATCCGTTCCATTCACATTTTCTAGGCCAAGCAAGTCACATGGTCACATCTAGCCACAAGTGCACAGGTAAGTGCAACTGTGGCTTGTGGGGAAGAGAGCTGTAGAATGTTTGAGAGCCTTCCCAGTGACTGCACACCTTCTCAACACCTTTCAAAGTAAGGGAAACAATACCGCTTGGACCGCACAAAATAACCTGCCCTCGTTCTTTCTTCTGCCACAGCAAGGAATAAAGTTGCTGCTCTAATGACAAAGAACCGAGTCTCCTGCTGACCCTTGACCACCGCCTAGTGTGAGCAAGCAAACAAACGTCATGTCTTAAACGGTGGAGCTGTTGGTGTCTTTGTTGCTGTGGCCCAACTCACCCATCTGAGCGCTGCAGTTAGAGCTTGTCCCACACCCGGCCCACACCCCCGGGCCAGTTCGCTAATTGACTTGACTGTGTGAGTTCGCAAGGCTGCTTTACACGACGCTGTCTTCCTGAAATCTGCACCTGTACCAAGTTAGGTGCCCGTCATCTGTCTGACAAACAAAGCTAGTGCTTTTAATGTTGCCTTTCAGTGTGATTAAGTATGCTAGTGAACCTACTGTTTTAAGGTTCTTGATAAAAAAAATGTCAAAACAAGTAATAGGTAATATTCTCTAATGATGCTAATTATTCTTTTAAATGCTTTGATGCTGCTTTCTCTCCTGTGTGCCTGACCTAGCTTATCTAATCTTGCTTAGGCTTGTAACTGAATGTCCTGTAATACTATTTGAAAAACACACACATACATAACCACTGATACAAACGAATCAGTGCTAAAATGAAAGCTTTTTCATACCATGGCAACTATTCATAAAAAGGTTCACATAAGCTATTAGAGTCTTTTATTTCCTGTTTCCGTTTTTATCGATGTGAAATGATTGTTGCATAAAGCGCAAGGAAGCCAGGACTGTCTCCTTCTTTTTTTGGATAGCTTCTGTGATAAAATAGCCCTCTGACGTCACCGCCGGTTGCTATGAGAATAGAACATCACAAAATTAGCAGCCTCCTTTTACTCAGCAGGGTAGCTCCAGACACATTTAAAGGATAAGAGAGCAAGTTGCAAGTCCCATTTTGCAAGTATTACCTTGGCACCCATAGTCCCTAAAGACATCTAAAAAATAACGGAATTTGCGATTTTACACCAGTAAGAAACTTGCTCCCTGAAACGAGGGAAAGTCACTCTTGTTGTGTGTTGAATGATCTTGCCTGGAATGGGGCTAAGAGTCAATGGAAACACATCTGGGGCAGGCCCTGACTAGAGAAAAGGATCTAAGATCTCCACACGATACACGGTCTTGTATCCGGTATGAAACATGGCTCCTTATGGTCCAGCGGCACCCTGTAAACCAGAAAGATAAGTTATCTGGGCTTCCTGCAGGGACACTCGGAGGGATCGCTTGTTTTAAGGATCAAAGTCTTCTTTTTATCCATGCCCATGGTTTCCTTAACAATAACAATTACCTTTAAAAGGTGACCTTTTTGCTATATGTGCTTCTGGTTCCCGTATTGTAAATTCCGCACTCGAGTTCCTTCCTGTATAAAACTCTCAAGGATGATGTATCTTTTTGCCTCCTCACGTGTGTGCCCCTCTCTCTCGACTAAGGACTATCTGACTGCTCTCTGAAACACTAAGCTTAGAACCCTTAATCTCATCTTTGCGGAAAAATTGTGTCATTTCTTTTTTTAAATCAGAGATCTTTTAGTAACTTTGTCACTCAACACTTTACAGTCTTGTTACTGAGGGTCTAGGGACAGCCCGCTTTTCTAACCCTAAGAGGACCTGGATCAGAATTCCTTAATACCTTTCTATGTCTTCTAGAAAACCAAGCAGATCTCCTCTGAGCTGTCACGGTATCTTGCTAAAGGCAGATAACAGTATCTAACACACGTCACTGCCTCCATCTACTTCCCATTGAGTTAGAGTCTCACTGGGCTCCTGGTCTACCTTCTACGTCCCACTGGGGACGGATTTACTAAATATGTTACCAGGGTACAGAAGAGCTGTCCCGCTGACCAGCCTGCTGCCCAATGACTTGTTCTGTACGACGTATTTTAAGTGTCTGTATGGCAGTGCCCTTCTTCCAGGCACCAACGTTGATTCACACGGTAGCCCTCGCTCTCGTTCGCCAATGTGTCTGGATTTTCCCTTTTGTGGCACAAAGTAGGATTGCGGTTCTTTGCTCTTTTTAAAGATAAGCATGACCATTTCTTTGAAACGTAAGCAGAAGTGACGTGTCACGTATGCACACAAACCTTCAAAGCTGATGTATCATTTACCACGTTCTTTCCTAGTCCCGTGGTGATCTCGGAAACAGAAGTCAGGAGGGAACTTTTATCAGCCTCGCTCCCTGAGTAGATAGCTGTTCACTGAGTATAGTGTTCTTGATGGTGTATCGAAAACAAGAAATGCATTTTTGTTATAAGATAATGAGATTTTGGTGTTGTATGTAACTGTAACATAGCCCTGTCCTGACATGTACAGTCTAGGTATGGCAGTGTTTACCAATAAAAACCCCACAATTTCAGTGGTTTCACGTACTAGAAATTTTACTTATCCTGGAGTTCACTGTGGTATTTGGCAGGCAGCCTTCCACATGATGACTCAGGCATCAAGTCCTCCACTGTGTGGCTCCACTGTCCCCCAGGTGATAGAATTCTCTCCAGAGGACTTTGAACGTGGCGATTGGCAGGTAGGGTGAAGTCTGACACAGGAGACTGTGATGGCAGTTCCCGACAGCCTGAGCCAGTGGGGAACGTAATCTCGCTGTGTCTCTGAAGTAAGAGAAAGAGTTTTAGTGAGCACAGTCCTCAGTGACACAAACCCTAAGCTCCGTTCAATGCACCTGTAGGCCCTGACTGGCTTCTAAGGTGTGTGCAGCGCTGGCCTCCCGGCATGCAGGCTGCAGTCGCACAGAGCCTCATGCTCAGAGGGGTTTCATGCTCTCCAGAGCACTCACTACTTTCTGGACAAGGGATTTTGCCGTTTCATTTTGTTCTGGGCCCCAGGGATTATGTAGCTGGGCCTACAGGTAGGTTATACCCAGAAGACTTGCAGATAGAGCCCTTGGGCTATGGAACGGGGAAGAATTCACTGAAGGTTGTCTGAGAACTCTCTGGATTTTTGGCCTGTAGAGAGAAAAAAATTTGTGTGTGCTTTTCTCGTCTGCACATGCTTGCTCCTGGCCGTTATAGTCAGGGTCATTCTTGTTGTCTCAGAATTATGCCTGTAAAAGCAGAAATGCCAAGAAAACCAGTCTATTTTGGCTTTTTACCTGACAAATCTGCTATGCTGTAGCAGCAGGAGGTCATCTGGGCTAGGAAAGGGGTCAAGAGCTGGGGAAGACTCAGCCTCGGAGGGGGTCCCTGTGAGGCTGGAGGCGAGGGAGTAGCTCTGTGAACAACACGTGGAGAGCAGAAACGGCAGCACAGAGCAGCGCGCCTGCCCAGCGAGTGTCTGAGATTGCGTGCGGGCCACTTCCTGTCTTCCAGGAATCATGGCCTCTGCTGCAGAGTCACATGAACTGGTCTTCCCTGACCTCCAGGAACTGCCCCCCCCCCCGCCCCCGCCCGAGTCACCTATGGATCATCCAAAGACACGATGCGTACCCATGGCCCAAGAATTCGCTCAGTCCCATTCAAACGGCCCTGTGTCCACAACCCGATTTTCAATGGCTGAGAACATGGCTAAGATCCCTGGAACCAAAGACAGGGCTGTTGACATTCAGAAAGGGTGGTAGTGGTACGAGAGGGAAAGCCCCCTTACCAGAATTTGGGTGGTAATATCGAAAAAAGGGGCAAACCACCCCTTTAACATGCATCCTTTTCCTCCTGGCTTTGGTTCTGTGGACGACCTGAAATTGAGCCCCTTTCTAGCTGAGTGGAACTTGACTTCTGTTGGGTGTTCCCCAAGGAGTCCAACCGATACGTGATTGTGCACCCCCCTTGGCACTTCTGTTGGCACCTTTATGTTTATTTTCCCACTTTCTCCACAGTCCAATGCTGTGACGTCTTGATTCGGCAGACATGGTTACTTTATCATACAGACGAGTCACAGCATGATTCGATGGTTTATCCACAGTTGCAGAATTTTAAAAGGCAAGCCCATCAGTCTGTTGGTGGTTCTCTTTTCTTTTCTTTTCCTTTTCTTTTAACATTTATTTATTTTTGAGAGACATAGAGCGTGAGGAGGGGAGAAGAGAGACACACACACACAGAATCTGAAGCAGGCTCCAGGCTCTGAGCTGTCAGCAGAGAGCCCAACGCGGGGCTCAAACTCACAACCCGTGAGATCATGACCTGAGCTGAAGTTGGACACTTAACCTACAAGCCACCCAGGCGCCCCATTGGTGGCTCTCCTTTTAAGACACCGTTTCCACTATGCCATCTTTCCCACGTTAGGTTTGGGGGAGTATAAAGTGTAACAAAACACAACAGTCATCCATGCTTAAGACCGTAGAAATGCTTTTAAGAACACACATAAGTCCTAGCTGCTTGCACCCACTCTGGCCTACTATACTACGCGTCCAAGAAGGCAGCTCTTTTCTGCAGCAAGCCACGAAACCCGTGCACTCTTTGCCGGTAGTTTTAATTCTGGGAACTCTTGGTGTTCATCCGGGACACACATTCACCTACCAGAGGGCAACTCAGGGGCCAGTTGAATATGATTTCCCTTCTGAGCACTTCCATTTTCATTTTTAAGTAATCTCTACACCCAATGTGGGGCCCAGATTCACAACCCCAAGATCAAGTACGGCATGCTCTATGGACTAGGCCAGCCAGGGGCCCCTGAACACTCACTCTTAGTCTTCCTGGTTAGATGTCAAGCTCAGAGCCCTCCTGGGTTGCCTACCGGGTGTACAAGACAATGCTTTTTACCTACGACCCCACATACAGATTTTTATGAATTCTGACCTTCCTAAGGGGTTCCTGCCTAGAGGGCTCTTGAGTTACTACTTTTTCCTGCACTCTGCTAGTTTTAAATGCTGATCTACTTATTTCTGTGCACTTCGACCCTTTTAAAAATACACTTTTTTCATTTGAGCAGTTTCAGATTTAAAGGGAGTGGCAGCAATACAGAAAGTTCCCATATGTTGCAGTTTCTACTGCTGTTAACATCTAACGTTAGTATGGTTTATTTCTCACAATTAATGAACCAATTATGATTTATTGTTATTAAGTAGGCTCCATTCTTTTTTTCTATTATCTATTTATTTTGAGAGAGAGCATCAGAGCAGGGCAAGTACAGAGAGAGAGGGAGACACAGAATCTGAAGCAGGCTGCAGACTCTGAGCTGTCAGCACAGAGCCCGACGGAGGGTGCGAACCCACGAACCGTGAGATCATGACCTCACCCAAAACCAAGAAGAGTGTAACACTTAACTGACTGAGCCACCCAGCCACCCGTGGCAAGGTTGTTTTAAAAATCAATGTTACAAGGGGCAGTTGGGTGGCTCACTGGGTTAAGTATCCAACTTTGGCTTAGGTCATGATCTCATGGCTCGTGGGTTCCAGCCCTGCGTCGGGCTCTGTGCTGACAACTCAGGGCCTGAAGGCTGCTTCAGATTCTGTCTCCCTCTCTCAAAAATAAATGGTCATTAAAAAAAATAAAAAATAAAAATAAATCGACATTAATGTATAGCAAGGACAGGATGTAGAATTGGGACCATGTACGTGGCATCCTATCGATCACTTAATTTTTGCGTTGCTTCTTTTTCTGGCAAGTGCAAATGCCCTATTTTAAAGAAGTGCTAAGAAAAAATAAACTGTGTATGGAATAACTTAACAGCTTTCAGTGGACCATTTTGGCTGCCTTGATTCAAATGCAACTATTTTCAAATATCTTTTTCATCACTTGATTCTATAACCTTCAAAAGCTAAGGGATGTAGGTATAATCAAGACGCTGAGTAGACACCAGTAGAGCAATGGCTCAGTCCCAGTCCTTCCCTCACCGCCCTATTTGGCATACACGCCCACTGTTGTTATAGATGGATATTCAGTTGTTTTTTGTATAGCCTTCTACCTAACAGTTGGATGAAATGAAGAATAAAGGAAATTCTGTATCTCACCTAAAGTCACCCGTGAGTTTCTGCTCAACGTAAGGCTTCATGCTTCCCTTTCTTTCTCATTATTCTCATTTAAAAACTTCTACACAGCGAGAACCGCACTGCTGTGTCCTATCGCCCCTCCATTATTGTGAATAGCTGTGAATTCATGTGCTGCCCATGGGTTAGTGAGCAATGGGAAAGATTAAAACCACGTAACCATACGCGGGGGTACTATTCATGAGCAGTGATGCAATCAGTCTGCCCCTTCTGTGAGTAATGGGGGATGACAGAATACTCCATTCTGCCAACGGAGGTAGATGGTAGTGGCAGTAGGTACTGCCCAGAGAAGGCTGGAACCCTGGACATTGTCATCCCTTTCACACCACTGACAAGCACAGGTTACTGGCCGTATTCCTTGCTCCTAGAGTTCTCTTAAATGCAAATGCTTCCCATATATTTTCCCCTCTGGACTGTAAGTTTCATGAATGCAGGAGTCATGCCTACCTTTATCGCTAACCCAGCACAGTTCCTGGTTTAAGTGATCATTAGATATTATGTGAGTAATAAACTGAATGAATACCATGCATAGACTCAGCCTTTCAGTTATTTTTATTCCAGAGAATTCCACAGATGCAAGATCCTATCCAGTCAATTCTCCAGGTGGCTGGGGTGGGGATTTTCTTCCCTATGTCTAGAAGTAGCACTGGTAATTGTTGTCTAGAAAGGAGTTCTCTTGGGGCTCCTGGGTGGCTCAGTCGGTTAAGTGTCCGACTTCGGCTCAGGTCATGATCTCGCAGTTCGTGAGTTCAAGCCCCGCGTTGGGCTCTGTGCTGACAGCTTGGAGCCTGCTTTGGATTCTGTGTCTCCCTCTCTCTCTGCCCCTCCCCCACTCTCTCTCTCTCTCTCTCTCTCTCTCTCTCTCTCTCTCAAGAAATGAATACACACTTAAAAAAATTGTTTTTAAAGGGGTTCTCTCTTCTTTAAAGAGTATTCAGTGGAGAAAAGACAGTCTTTTCAAAAAATGGTGCTGGGATACCTGTATATCCGCATGTAAAGAAATAAAACTGGACCCTGATCTGACAGTACTCACAAAAACTAACTCCAAATGGATTAAAGACTTAAATGTAAGAGCAGAAATGATGAAACTCTTAGAAGAATGCGTGGTAATAAAGCTCCTTGATGTGGTCTTGGTGATGATTTTTGGCTGTCACACCTAAAGCACAAGCAATAGAGTCAAAAATCAACAAGTGGCCTACAACACACTTCTGCACAGCAAAAAAACAACAATCAAGTGAAAGAACCAAGGTGAGAATTGCAAAGCACATGCCTGATAAGGGGTTAGTATCCAAAACATATAAAGAACTCCTACAACTCGACAAGGAAACTCCTCAATATGTGAAAGGCCAACAGGTACAGGAAGGGAGTTTTCCATCACCAGTCATCAGCGAAGTGCATCGCAAATCCACAAGAAGGTATCACCTCGCGTATGGTAGCATGGCCATGGTAGCATGGCCGTCGTCAAAGAGAGGGAACAAACACTGTCAGGGGTGGAGGATGGAGCCTCGTGCCCTGCTGGTGGGACTGCAGACTGGAAAAGCACACAGCGGATCCTCAAAGACTTAGACTACCATATGATGCCTCACTTCCACTTGTGGGAATACAGTTGACCCGTGAACAACGTGGGGGTACAAGCACCAGCACCCCCATGCTCAGGTGAAAATCTGTTTGTAACTTTGGGCTCCCCGAAAACTTTACTGTTAAGAGCCTGCTACTGACTAGAGCCTGACAGGTGACACCAACAGTCGGTTACCATGTACCTTGTATGTTACATGTATCACTGTGCTCTCACAACAAAGTCATCCAGAGAAAAGAAGGAAGACACATTTGCAGTACCCAGGTGTATTTACAGAAAACACCTGCAGGGAAGTGACTGGCACAATTCAAGGGTCAGGTGTGTACTCGCAAAGGTAACAAAAACACTAACTTATAAAGATGTCCTCACCCCATGCTCACAGCAGCATTATCTACAAGAGCCCAGACACAGAAATAACCTAAGTGTCCACCAAGAGATGGATAAAGTTCTGTGCGTGTGTGTATCACATCAGAGTGTTATTTATTCACCCTAACGAAGGGGGGAAATCCCATGTGGATGGATCTTGAAGACATTAGACTGAGAGAGTGAACAAAAACTAAAGTACGTGTAGCTGGAGTCTAGAAAAAGGACAACTCGCGAAAAGCGACCAGACCTCCCTGGTTGGCACTGCCTGTCCGGCCTTGGGTCACGTGTGCATTCTGATGGCACTAAGGAAACCAGATCTCTTGGGTGGCCAAAGGACAGTGCCTAGGTGGAGGTGCCTCACCGCACCACTGGTCCTCTGCACACAGCCACTCCCTGGGTCACACGTGTGCCGACTGCCAAGACCCTCCCCCACAGTCTGCACACAGTCGTGGCCCGTGGCCTCTTTAGGAGCAGTGGTGGTGGAGGGCAGGGGAGAGTATGGTGGGGGGGGAGGGAGGGGAATGCCAGGGAAGGGAGCGCCTCGGCAATGGTGGAGGCCATGGGGGGGGGGGGGGGGGAGGAGGGAGGAGAAAGAGCACCAGGAACGAGGGAGGGGAAACCAAACCAGAACTATAGTTAGGGGGACCGGGCATGGGGGAGACAGCACTGGGGTGTGTGTGCTGGGAACACCAGGCCTGGGAAGGAAGCAGCACACTGAGGGGAGGGTGCATCTGGGAGATGGAAGGAACACCAGGGCGGTGGGGGGAGCATCAGGGCAGTGGAGGGAAGAGCCGGGGTGGGAAGCATCGGGGCGGTGGGGCCTGAGCACCATAGCGGTGGGGGGGGGGGGAGTACCAGGGCGGTGGGGGAGCATCGAGGCGGTGGGGGCGGGGGAGCACCGGGGCTGGGGGCCGGAGCACCAGAACGGGGAAGGAAGGCGGCGGGGCCGGGGGAGGCCCTCCTCGCCGGGCGGCCAGCACCCACGGCCCCCAAACAGGGCGAGGGCCCGGCAGTGCGGGAGAGGGAGGCCGCGGCCGGGCCAGGGGAAACGTGCCCCGGACGCGGGGGCAGCGGCAGGGCGCGGCCCTCGCGAGGACGCGCGCGAGTGCACCTCGGCGTGCTCTACCAGCCACTTGGAGCCGCAGGCTTCCAGGGGTGTCCTCAGACATCTCGCGGGGTGACTCCCCGCTTTCCGAGACGCGCCGAGAGCCCTCCTCCGCCGACGGAAGCCCGGCCCGCGCGCTCGGCCGCAGCAGCACCGCGACCACGCCCCCTCCCGGCGGCCAGCGCCGCGCTCGCGTCACTTCCGGCTCTGGGCGGTTCGCGTCCGGGTCAGAGCGAGCCTCCTGCCCTCCGAGTGTGTGAGTGGTGGCGGTGCCGCGCTGTCCGGGTTCTGTCGTCCCGGAGGGAGCGAGCCGCGGTGCCCCCCGGCCAGGAGCGTCCCCGGCCCCGCGCGGAGGACCAGGAGGGGACCTGGGGGCGGGCTGCGGCCGCGCTGGGCCGCGCTGGGGCGGGCTGGCGGCCCCGCTCCTGCGCCTGCTGCTGTCCCTGGGACCCGGGTGCCGGCACTGAGGCGTCCCCGGCGGACAGCGACCCCCTTCCCCGGCTCCCCTGGCCGCCCCGCCAGGGAGGGCGGAAGATGCCGGTGAAGAAGAAGAGAAAATCCCCTGGGGTGGCAGCGGCAGTGGCGGAAGACGGAGGCCTCAAGAAGTGTAAAATCTCCAGGTATCACGTTCCCCCCCCACCCCGCCCTCAGCCTCCCGCGTTCCCCCGTGAGCGGCTGTCCGGGGCCCGGGGGTGAGCCCCCGCCGACACCGCGGGCTGCGCCTCGGGCTCGGGCTCCGTGTGGGCGCTCCGGCGCCCGGGGCCGTGCCCCTGCCCCGCGCCCTTCCAGACCTGGACGGGAGTGCAGACCGGCGGAAGGGTCGCCTCTGGAATTTCTTTGAAGGGGAGGGGATGAGGAGGGGAGCGGCCTGGCGCTGCCCGCCGCCCGGGCTGGGAGGGGGAGCTGCACGCCGAGTCTTCGCAGCGGCCGGTGCCGGAAGGTCCCAGCAGGAAGCCGGCTTTCTGGAAGTCTGGTGGCTCCACCTGCGCCAAGTCCGTGTGCGCGGCGTCGGGAAGGCCCCGCTCGCGGTTCTGTTTCCGGGCATTGAGGACGCTGTTCGCGGTCGACGTGATCGTTAACAATCTGGTCCTTATTTTACCCGGTGCCCCCTCCCTCCCCCCCGAGAAAGAAGGAGAAGGGAGAGCTGAGCTGTAATCACGGCTCTTTGATCCCGCTGCGGCGTGTCCTTGAGGCGGCCCAGCGGCGTGGTGTGCTGCTCGGTCTGCAGGCTAGGTGTGACAGGGGAGTGGTCCCGCATCTGCTCCTCGGGTGTCCGGCTGTGTCGCCGGCGGGCCCGCGAGGGAACGACTTCACTTGCTGCCATTGAGAGGAGACGGTAGTCAGCCTTGTAGACATGATGGCAGAGCTGTCCCCTTGCAGAGGCGTCTGCTTACGGCGGGAGGTACGTAACCTAGGCTCCTCTTCCTTTTTGTCGTTGACGGAAGTTTTCCCGTCTCACTGCGGTTAGCAGAAGAGCCGGTGCACGGTGACACGGCCTCCCGACCCTCCCGGGCCTCCCTGTACCTCGCCCCAGAACTGGCCGGGGCTGCGCCGCCAGCCCGTCTGTATGAAGCAGACACGTTAGCTTTTACTGCTCCCACGTGTGGCCGTCCTCCGTGCGTAACGTGGCACAGTTATTTACACCGAGCACGCTCAGAGCCGAGCCGTGGTGTTACAGCCCAGGGGCCGCTTCGCTGTATCAACCTACAGTTTTCCATGCGGGCCTCCATTGTTAGATGACTCAGCTGCCGAAGGCGCGGCGTTTCCAGGTCCTCGTGCAGGTGTCACTGTTTGAGCTCCTTCGGGAAAGGTCCTCTGAAGTTCATTAAACCCTAAAGGCCGATTTTGAGCTTCCCAAGTTTTAATGATTTTATGGAACGTACGGACTTTGGCGTTAAATAGCTTTGGCTCAATTATTTGTACAAGTATTATCTTTTTATTTGTACAATTTTGTTTTTAATGTGTGGAATTTAATTATACTCTTGGGTCCTAACTCGTCTTTTATCTTCAATCATCCATTTAAGTTTCGCAGATGATCAACAACTGTTAATATGTAATTCTTAAAAAATATTGATTCATTAAGTATCAAAATCTACTTTGTAAGATTTTGTTTTCGAATGTTTGTCTATTTTACAGAAATATAATTTTCACCGCTCTGAAGATTTATACTTTCCCAGCTTAGTCCTGTATCGAGAACATTAGGTTGAACTTCCACATGCTCACTTCAAATCTGGGGAAATGATTTTAGTTGATGTTATTGGACTTTGATAGTGAGCAAAGTAGCATTTCCGGCTTTGTTAGCAAGAAAATTTTACATATAGACTACTGTTTCCAATTTCCAATTGCAAATACAACTCCCATTTTTTCCTATAATACCAGCTGTAAACAAAACAAAACACTTTGTTTAGTTTGAATTGAAGTAGTTCATGTTGCACTTAGCTTTTCACTGAAAGTTGAGACTTGATAAAATTCTTAGGTATTTGTGTGTTTTCTAAGCTATTGCAGATCCCAACCCCCTGCTAGACTAATAAGTGGAGAGGAACATTTTTCAAGCAAGAAGTGCCTGGCTTGGTTTTATGAGTATGCAGGTAATGAAATTAATATAAGAAGATATCAGTCACGTGCTTTAAAAAGTGTTTTGGTTTATTCATTTAACAATTATTTATTGCAGGCCTGCTTTGTGTTAGTGCTGTGACCTGGGATCAAGGTCAAGACTGAGAATTATGTGTAGGCTAAGAATTTGGTGCTATGTCAGGATGCTTTTTCTTTAAATATGTAATTTAGTATGTGCTAGTGGGAGGGGTGAGATTCACTATTAATTCCATTTGTGAACAGGTGCATTTATTGGTTTAAGTCCATTAGCTAAAGGAGAGTTGATATTCTGAAAAACAAACCATGTAATAAAACATTATACACTTTATGTAGTTCTTATTGTTCTTTTGCATATTCTGTTGACAATTTTCTGAACCCAAACTGATATTTTTCTGAAACTTTTTGGAAACGTAGTAAAAGATTTGAAATGCAGATATGTCATGGCACAGCACATTTGCCCTTTGATAATTGCTGTTTAGCCCATCGTTTCTGCCAGCAGTGCAGTAATCCCTACGAACGGAAACACTGGTGTGATACAGTGTGATAAATGCTGTGTTGGGAAGATGCACTGCGATAGTTCAGAGGACGATAGAACCCATAGAACCCAGCCTCATGGTGTCAGGAAGAGCTTCTGCAGGAGCTGTGACTTAAACTGAACCCTGCAGGTAGTGAAAGCTCTGGGCCCATGGTAGGGCTGGAGCTTAAGGGTGAAAGCCAAAGCCAGGGAGGAGACTTTGGTGTTCAGCAAATGTGTGAACAAGAACACTTCCCATTTATTACTAACTTTTTTATAAGTATGTATAAAGATATTTTTTTCCCTTAGAATCTAGGTTTTGGTCTTCTAGAATTCATGATTTTATAGCTTCCCCGTCCTCCTTTTTTAACTCTGATTCTCAGTGTCTAACATAGAATAGTGTAGATGGAGTCACTCTTACATTTCGTGCTAATCCGTTAAGGTCTAAAGTATACTCTGAACTTGAAGTGTAACCCTAGGCTAACAGTATGGAAGGTAAGACCATTGATGTAACTTGAATCAGCTGGATCCCCAAAGTATAATTTAAAAATTGTTTAGTAACAGAACAGATTCTTTCTAGACCAGAAAAACTGCTATTACTGGCATCCCAAGACAATGTCTAACCCAAATTAAATGAAAGGAATTCATTTCTTACTGACCTCCATTTAAAATGGTGACCCATTATTCCAAGTGCCGGTTTTACTGGAATTTATGATATAGAATCAAAAAGCCCCTCATCTTATTTCACTTGTAAAAAGACACCTTAAGATACCATAAAATTAGTGCATTTTTTTTTTCATTTCTGCTCATTTGTATTACCTCTCCTTGGGACTTTGGTGGGTAGCATGAGATTCTAATTAGCTAAACATTTATTTGCTATGCTAGCATTTTTGTAGTAGCCAGCATAATAATTGCTCTGTGTATTTCAAAAATCATAATTATATAATGTATCCTTACAATCATTTTGTCAGGTAGGCAGTGTTACCTCTTTTTAGAGATGAGAAAACCAAGGTTGAGATTAAGTAATTGGCCCAGGATCATACGGTGACAAGAGCGAGGATTCAGATTTAGGTCATTCTCTTGCAGAGCTTATGCTTTTAATGACTACTGTCTTGTCATTTCTGTTTTCAGTATGTACATGGAAACTCATTTTCCTTCTACAAAGAAATATTAGTAAATGCACTTGAAGGCAATTTATCTTATGTATGGAACGATTCATTCAGTAAATGTTTCCTGAGCATTTACTGTGTGTCAGGCACTGATCAGTGCTGGGGACACAGTAGGGAACAAGTTAGACAAGATCCCTACCCTTGGGGGACTTGACTTCTAGTGGGGAAGACAGTAAATAGGTAAGTAAGCAAGATAAGTAGAGATTGTGGAGGGTTATAAATGTTAAAATACGGTGTGGGGTAGGGACACAAAGTTAGAAAGTTTGGATGATTTTCAAATAAGGTGATAGGGAAGGCCTCTCTAGACATTACTCTGGGTGGAGACCTAACTGACCTGGAGGAACCAGTTATTTGCCAAATGAACAGTAGGTGTTCTGTCTTAAAATGGGGGTGTCCCTTATTAAAATGGAGACTGGGAATAATGCACGTAAAGCACTTAGCACAGTACCTGGAATGAGTCAGAACTCATACGTGTAAACCGTTGTTAAAGGAGTAATAGCATTACAGCATTAGGTGGACTGGCTGTGTTTTAACAGTACTGTTCCAGAATTAACAGCATAGCTCCTGTATAGCTCATGGGGAAGGTGTGTTTCATTGAGCACAATTTTTATTCCTGAGCGTCTGCTATGACTGGCATGGTTTTGTACTCTGCACATCTCTAGGAACATTTTATGGTCATAAAAAAAAAATTGATTTTTTGTTTTAGTTTAAAAACTATTTTACCACTAATCTGGTTAGTATAATATCATAGGTGACGTGTGGTAAGCCTGATAGTTTGGCTCTTGCACAAGACCTCTCCTCTTGAGTGATACTTACATTCGCAAGGATTCGTTAATACGTGGGGCCTGTTACTGAACAAAAGCGTGGAAAGTAAAAGGGCACTTTTTAAATCTTACAGAGAACCCAAAAGAGGATAGAATTGCTTAGTTCTAATAAAATTATAAATCTAATAAGTTCTTTTTTTTTTTTTTTATAATGTTTGGTTTTTTTTTTTGAGAGAGAGAGAGAGAGAGAGAGTGCGAGCTGGGGAGGGGCAGAGAGAGAGGGAGACACAGAATCCGAAGCAGGCTCTAGGCTCTGAGCTGTCGGCACAGAGCCCGACGTGGGGCTCGAACTCATGAGCCATGAGATCATGACCTGAGCCGAAGTTGGACACTTAACCGACTGAGCCACTCAGGCACCCCTAAATAATTCTGATAGATTCTAAATAATTTCCAAAGCTTCTTAAGTTGAATGGAAACCTATTTTTTTTGCCTGAGAGTTAAATTCAGCCCCAGAGTAGATTTATTGGAAGAGTATACTTGAGAAAGTAAAACTAACATTATGTGGTCCGGGAAAAGAATATTAGTATTGACCTTGCTTTAGATTCAAATTTGTTATTATTTGCATTGCTTCGGGAAAGGCACTGAACATTTGTGTATGTCGTATGTATCTTGTGTATGTCGTATATATCTCCTTATGACATAATTTAATTTGAATCTCATCAGATTTTAACCACTGGTCAATTCCCCAGTTTCTAGGGAGACTGTTTCATGATAGTGACTGATATTTCTTGATAACAGCTCTTCAGCTTTGTCTTTTGATTTCTGATGATGGCTGCTCTGAGGTCAAGTCAGTTTTCTTTTTCATAAGAAAAATTGACAATGCATTCTTGTTTTGGCTTAAAAAAACCTTTGTTTTCTTCCACTGAATTTTTTACCTGACTTACTTTCAACCAAACCACATGTAGGGGAACATACTCAGTTATATTTTTTAACAGCTTTATTGTATATGTATGCTTTTAAAATTACAATAATTAACACATTCTCATTAAAAAACTTCTCCAAATATATATTGGGAAGTGAAAGTCCTATAATTACCACCCTTTCACCTTTTAACACCTCACTGCATAAATAAGTGCAGTACTTATTTAAACCAAAAAATTAAGCATTTTGGTTTCAGACCATGTTTTAACGTCCTCTTAGCAGCCTGGATCTCGTCTGAAGCTGCAGGACTATATTGGTACACAGACTGGACGGCTGCATTCTTCTGTTAGGACAAACTGTGGAGCGTGGATTTCATGTTGTACTTGTGAACGAATGATGGTGGGTGTAAAGTGCCCCCGCCCCCCCAGTAGCTGTGATCTGGCTTGTGATTTATAAAGCTGGAGTATTTTTATAAGTTCTTAAGAACGGAAAACAAGGGTTTTTTGGGTCACTTTAACAATAATATTTCAAGACTGTTTTCAAAAATCAGAAGTAATAGCATATTTCTATCATATTTCGTAATTGCTTTAAATGGTTCGATCTTTTTATAACAAAGGACAGTTTCAGATGTACAGTGTAACAATTTGATATATGTATATACTGCAGAATGATCACAATAAGTCTAGTTGACATCTCTACCCACACAGGGTTATACATTTTCTCTCATGATGAGCACTTTAAGACCTACTCTCATAGGAGCTTTCCAATATACAGTATGGTATTAGTGATTGCAGTCATCAGACTGGCTGTACGTCACATCCCCAGGATTTACCTGCTTTATAACTAGACGTTTGTTCCTTTTGACCACCTTCATCCATTTTGTCCCCCCCCGCCCCAAACCCTGCCTCTCACCTCTGTATCTACGAGTTTGGGGCCCTTGTTTTTGCTTGTTTGTAGATTTCACAAGTAAGTGACATCATATGTTATTTGTCTTTAACTTCCTTCAATTACAGCATAATGCTCTCAAGGTCCATCCATGCTGTCACAAATTTGTTGTAATCTTACAATAAATTTTGTTGTTTGCAATCTCTCACTTACAAAAGAGACCCAGCAGTGATGTAAATCACTATCTTTTGGGAATCTGATAACACAAAAAAGTGGGAGAATTGGTGTATTGATTTATATTTAGTGTTATAGAGGGAGAAAAATAAGAAACAAGCTAAGTATCATTAAGTTTTGGATGAATGGTAGACATAAGCTAAGTGAGGAATTAAACTTTAGTTTCAATGTTAAGGTGGTGGAACTAATGCTTTGCTATTTTAGAACCAAGATGATCAGGAAAATAGTAGTTTCTTTAAGTCGTTATCTTCATAATATGTATATCTTTTTAAAGTATTAAATTTTATTCGGTTGTGTTTCAAAAGGGTAATAAATGACCTTCTGTTTTAGTAAGAAAACAGGTGTTCTTTGCTTACTGTCTTGAGTAATGGGTTGGGCCTACATGTTGTAGAATTTCTTATACTTTATATTTATGCATTACCAAATATTTTGTTCAGATAGGCTCTCATGAATGATTTTTTAATTGATAGGTTCAAGTTACTATACAGACAAGTGATTGATATTTTTTCTTTCCTTAATTTCGTTTTGTAATGTGGTGTTTCAAGAATATTTCAGAAGTTTTACATTTTAAATCGTATAGCTGATATTTAACACTTTATCAAAGATATATCAAAATTCAAATTTAGTTATTTATAAAAGTTATGATGTATTCATAGATGCCTTTAGTACAATGGCTTATGTTTTATGTTGGTATTAAATTATAACAATAAAATATATAAATTATTTTTGTCTTTGAAGGTCCTGATGAAGTTGTAGGGCCAGAAGGAATGGAAAAATTTTGTGAAGACATTGGTGTTGAACCTGAAAATGTATGTTTTATTTCTAAGTAGAATGGAATACAAGTGGGATATAGCATATTTATAAATGTCTAAAAATTGGGACACTTTAATCTTATATCAAGATTTTGTTTCTTCATGTCTTATACTGTAGATTTTCATTTAAGGTCTTTTTAATCAATTTAAGTTGGGCACTGTTCTCTTAATACAAATGTCATTTGTGATAGAGTGAGAGAGATTCCACCTTCAGAAACTGTTAGAACTTCTTTTAAGAAATTGGCCCACTTCTTCAGAGTTAATAATTCCAGAGGTTATACTCTTTAATAGTTGAAGGATGGAAATAGTTGTATAAAAATGCTCTCCATGATAAAATATAGACATGATTATCTCTGTGCTGACTTTTCCCCTATCCTTTATGTTCTGTTCTTTCCAGATTATTATGTTAGTTTTAGCGTGGAAATTGGAGGCTGAAAGCATGGGATTTTTTACCAAGGAAGAATGGTTAAAGGGGATGACTTCATTACAGTAAGACATTTTTTTAAAAAACAAATTTGATGGCCTATTTGAAGATCTTAATTGATATTATATGCTTCATAATTTTTAGAAGTAAGGTTTCACCTTAAAATACTCACATTGGTTTGATCTGTGACAATCAGTTAGGGTTTGATAAAATTTATATTGTGGTCTTGGCAAAATGAACAGTTACCCCATCTTTCCTATTCTCTGAGAACCTTAGTACAGTCTTATTAAAATTATTGACTCTTCGTGGGTGAATTAGAGGTCTGCGATCAAAGTTACTTACTCACAGATTGAGCAATGAGCAGTTTCCTTCTCTGAATACAGAGTTCTGCCACGGAAGGAGTTTGTTCTTTGAGCTGCCCCAAGTTCTGGGGCCTCTTCAGTTTTATGCTTTATTTTGAAAAGAAATCCGAAGATAGAGTTACATGGCACTTTTGTTGTTTCTTTTTTGCCAAATTAATCTTATAAAGAACAAAAGTAGAAAGCTTATATGGCTCACCTGCAGCTTTCAGCCAAGTTCTGGTTACTTACTTACTGAGGCTGCCTTTGAATTCTTCTGTAAGTTACAGAATTGCCTCTTGATAATAATTTGATCTTGACTTTCCAGAGTAAAGTGTGCTTAGTTGCAGAATCAGTTAGTAATTATGTGTTATTTTTAAATTATGTCATGTTCCTAATGTTCATGCAGGATGTTACTAATGATCAACATTCTAAAATAGAGGAAGCATTAATTGATGATATTTTTGAGCCAAAAACTGGAGGTTAATTAGCCATGTGGTTTCCTATTGTGGTTATGCTTTTATTAACACATTTAACTATTTTTTATTACTTGTTTGCCTGTCCTTACATTTCAGAATACCTTGGTTATTTTTTTCAAGTGTTCATATGGAACTTAAATTTTTATATTTGAATTTTCAGCATCTAATGTTTTGTAATTCTCCTTTTTAACCAGCCTTAACATATAGCTATCTTATGTATATTTTAGGGAAAACCTTTGCTTATATGAACCAAATTATAATTTCTAAGATAGAATATAAAATCAAACCTGTCATTTCAATTACTTATAGGAGAGATGAGGAATCAGACTCCAAGGTAAAGAAAATGTTCACCTAGGTTTATGTAGCTACTTACTGGCAGAGCTAGGACCTGGAATTTAAATTCCCTCATCACCAGTCTAGCATACTGTGCTTTGTTTGCGTCACGTTTCTGTATGTATGTTAGCGTTCTTTATAAAATGCAAGACTGTTAACTAACTTTGAATCATGGTGTTTACAACCAAGTGTGAACTCTGTCATTCATCTAGGTGTCATAACCTACCAATTAAAATGATGTTGATTCTGAAATTCTTGGAAATATCCAACCTGCAATTAGCTTTTTAGAGAAAGATAAAATATAAAATATTTTTATGAATATAAAATACGGAGGAGTATGCAAAGAATATAAACTGGTTCTCATGTAGCTTAGTCTGTTTTATTGAAATTTTCGTCAGTTATAACATGGCTTATTCATTGTAAGACATTTTAGTTGGCACTATAACTGCTTTTTGTACTACTCCTGCTGTATTTTTTGTATATTGCTTGTTTTGAATAATCAGTTTGTGTATTTTAAAACCAAAAATTTTTTCATCATGTGTCCGCATAATTTGATATAACATAAAGAGACTTTGTATAACAGAAACTTTTAAATACAAAGCATTTCTAATAATTATTCTTGAATAACTAGCATCTGGCTTTGGGTACAAGAATAGAAATGGACTTAACCCTTGAACTTCAGTTTTATTAGCACGTCTTCTCTCTAGGAAGTTCACAAGCTGCACAAAATGGAAGCAATGATTTAACACTTACAGTTGACCTAGAGGTTTCCGTTTCACTCCTTTATGCTCTCTTGCCTGTCTGCCTAGAGCCCTGTCTGTGTTGTAGGGCCTTGGAGCTGCTCAAGTCAGGCAAGCCCTCTTGACTGGGAGGGGAAAGAGTTGTGTTTTTCCCCCTCATCTAGATTGCTATGTGAAATACCAAGTATCTTTTACCAATTAGCTAAGTCTTTATTACTCCCTGAATTTCCTTATACAAAACTTGCTGAGGAATACAGTAGTTTAAAATTTAAACTGAGAGACCAAAGAACATATGTAAGTCTTAATTCTTTATTTTATAGTTGCCTTAGTATGTTTGGTTTTATGTTGACTTATAATCATAAAACGTAAACCTTCACAGACTCGATTCCCTTTCCAGATTTTTTAGTATTTTTATGATTTGATTTAATCTGGGCATAGTTATTTCGTGGTCCCTTATATCATAATATAGTTATCGATTGTTTCAAGTTAGTTAATTTTAACCCTTAGAGCTCTGCTAAAGAGTAGAGACAGTGTGGTAGTTAAAACATACACCGTGGTCAAAGGTAGTAGACGGTGATAGCCATGAGTAGTTAAAATCTGTAATTATATAGTGTTGAAATCTGTAATTATATAGTGTTGATCAGCATTCCCAATACTTGTACGTTCATTTATGTTAAGGCTATTGATGCCTACTTTTCATAACTGGATCGCCTTTTTTGTGTGAGAGAATCTGTGGGTATGAGTTGGTACGTAAGTAGACTGGCACGGCCATTTTGTAGGTTTCGGAGGGCGCCATTGCCATCTCTGTGTCGTTGTGTAGTAACAGCCACATTTCTCCTCAGATTGGATTGGATTTGATAGTCATTCACGGTCAACACGTTGTGTAAGCTACTGTGCCTCTTAAGTGCTGATCACAGGGAAGCTGGAGACGTGGCCCCTGCCCTTGGGTAACATGCTGAGAGGGCCGGGGCGGCATGGAAATACTGCGGCGGAAGCCAGGTCGGAGGGGACAGGCGCTAGAGTGAAAGTATGACGTCCTGTGGAAGCACAGCTGGGGGTGAGATGAGTGTCGGCCGAGTAGACGGGAGAGTCTTCGTATGGGTCCCTGAACCGGACCTTGAAGAATGATTAGGATGACGACGGTTCGGGATCTAGGAACATGTTCTTTCTGAAGAGGAGACTGTGAGCAGAGCCGGCGAAAGGAGAGCACGTGCGAAGGAAAGAACATTGACAGAACGGGGCCGCGTCCCGGGGGGTGGGGTAACGGCTCCACGACGGAGGGCCTGAGCCGGCCGGCCGGCGGAGAGAGCTTCGCCCCGTGTTCCAGGTCCCGTGTCGGAGGTTGGCAGGGAGCCGTCGCTCGAGCAGTTGTACGCTGCGGGATCGCCTCCTCTCGTGACCACAGCAGGCCCCTCCCCCGCCCCGGAAGGCGCAGGGTGTGGCGCGCGGACCTCCCTCTTCCTGGTGTCTGCGGGTGGGTGCCAGAGGGCGCGGGTACTTGGCGTTTTTGCTGGCTGCAGCAGAGAGCTCTCCTCACACCTGCCCGCTGGGAGTGGGGTTGGGGCGAGGGCGGAAAACCATGCTGGTGGAGAACACTGTCCTTGGTCGCGATCTTGAGAAAACCGTCAGGACAGCGTCTGACGGGAATGGAAGTACGCAGCTGCCCGTCGGTAGGTGACGAGCTGTGCGCCTTCTGGTCTCCGTTCTCGGCCCTGGACTTGAGGATTGAAGGCGGTGGTCTGGCCTGACCTTATTTAGGGGGAGAGTTGGGGAGCGTCTGTCCGATTTTCCCGCGGGGACGGGGTGCTCTGGGGCGTGTGGTGTGTGACTGCCGCTCACTTAGCATTTGGGGCCAACTGCTAGTTGCCGTTAGCATTCTTCCCCTCTGCTCTCCCCGACGTTCATCTTGACGATTTTTAATTCCCCATCCACATTTCCAGACATCCCCAGGGTGTGCTGTTTTGTTCTGGTCAATAGACCTCATTCACAGAGAGTTCTGAATACGGAACTTTGTGGATAAAACTCTTGCTGTTACAGATCGGGGTGCCACAGCACCTTACTAATTAAGGAAGAGGACCTCACTTAGAGCTAATACATGGATGGTGATTTCTTCTCATTTTAGAGGGCTTTAATGAAGCAGAAATGTAAAAGCCTTCCTTGTTAATCAGATGTTTACAATACTCAAGAAATTAATGTCCAAGTCCTAATGTTGAAATTTAAACCCATCTCCGCTCGTTCTCACCTTGGTGGCCTGGAGAATGGTGTCCTGTTGTGCCGGCGTTCTGTAAAATCTGTGGGGTTTTATTTAGTTGTTCTTCAAAAAACTATCCCTTGCTTTCCGTGATACACTAGTTAAGTATGCGTTTCTTTTTACTTCGGGGGAAATGCTCTTTCTAAACCTCGCAAGTTATCAGGTGTGGACGTTATTAATTGCTGAGTCTGTTTGGGGCCAGGTTAAATGTAAGAATTGTGATGTGTTCACTGGTTTTGCGAGGTCTGTTCAGTCTCTCTGAGACCAGTGATGTGCAAGGTGGTGGTGGTTGTTGTTGTTTTACTCTTCTCCAAGAAAACATTACTTGTTCTTTGTTCGGTTAGATTCTTTCTCTGCTCCAGATTTAGGTAGACGATGAGCAATGGTGTGGGATATTTGGGACAGAGACAACAGTGTGATTTTTTTGAGGTGATTTTTAAGCCATTTCCTTCAAAAGGAGCATCTCACACTGGGAACTGTTGTAAACGTCGAACTTGTGTGTTCTCAAACTCATGGTTGTCTATTGTTGTCATTTTAAAAATGAGGAAACCGAGGCTGAAGGATTAAGTAGCTTCCTGAAACCACATGTGTGGAAACGGAGAAGGTGCACTGTTTTGGGGTGTCTCTCCGTGTGACTTGGAACTTTGTTCTTCACCTCGTGTCCGTCTTAAGCTTACTGAGAGCCCACCCTAAATGACTTTGTGCTCTTTGTCCCTGGGGAGTGTTATTTGCAAAAGGCTGTCATTGTATTTGGATTCTTTTCTCCTTGGTAACTTGTAAGTCACTGCTCGCAGACTTGATAATCTTGTTTGAACTCCAATTTCCTGCTAACCTTTCCCAGGGAGGGATTTTGAAACTTTTTGTAATTAAATAAAGATGTACTTTGTGGCTTATTTTTGGTATTCCTACTTCTGTTTAACAAATAATTGTGGGGCGCTTGTGCACGCCAGGCCCTGAAGAAAGATTTTAAACCCTGGTGGTCGTGAGAGGAAGGCCTGAATGCTGGGAAGTGCCTTTATCGTATGTCTTCCTGAATCTCAGGTGTATTAAGGTTCTAAGGGAGAGTCTGTGTGAAAATGTGAATCACATCATTAAAAAATAAGGTGCGAAACGCTTCTTCAGGAAGCCACAAAGATTTAGAAGATGAGGCCTCTTAGGATGGATCATCACGAGGAAGATCGTACATGTAACTGGCTGCTTAAAATGCAGTGCCCTCTGAACTTACCAGCTCATGACTCTGGAGGGCCTGAAGACACCCAGATTTCCACACAGCATCACAGGCACATGTAATCTGAGAATTTGTTCCTTTTGCATATCCTTCTGGTAGTAGTTAACTACGTTTTCAATGCCATTAAACCTTTGTTTTTCGCATAACGAAGAACATTTGCGCTGATAAATCCGCTTAATGAAATAGTAAATAATACATTTTTTAATAAATAGTAAGAATCTTGTTTCTGCATGAAATATATTGTGCCCTCATTCATACATAGGAACTAGGCCCCAGACAAATTGGATGGTTAACCTATCCAAATTTTGATTTCCTTTTCCGGCCATATGGCAGATAAAATGTGCAAAGAAGCCATTTGTCATGTAAAACACTTAAATGCAGGATAAAACCCAAAAATGTATATATTTTAAAAAGCATGCCTGGACTTCACTGTAAATTAAGGAAAATAATCAGAGGCCAGAAATGAGGAGAGATGGTGATACCATAGGGACATGTAGATCTGACACTTAACCTTAAGGTTACTATCTGTTTCTAGTCACCTAGCGTCTGGCCATTAACTTGTGGTGCATATTCTGAATAGGAGACAAAATGGCAATGCCTGAGTAGGGTGAGAATCAGATCAAAAACTCATATTAAGTCACTGATGTCACACATAGCTAGTAGATGGAGATGTGATTGCTTGGGCTTGGTTCTGCATACGGTGAAGGGCTTATTTCCAAGAGAGTTCTTACCAGAAATTCTTCATCATGCAGATTCAAAGCTGGAATGCATTATTTGTATGACACAAGCCAAAAATGTATTTTACAAATGTCCCAGGTGAGTAGTGTTTTCACGTATATGGTGGAAGTGATTCTTCTGTACAGGAATGCGTTTTAAACAGAAGCCTCAATTTCTGCAGAAAAAGGTTCAGTTTTTAACAATCATAAATTACTAAGCATATTGGGGAACATCTTAAATTTCATAATTAGACTCTTTAAGACTAGTATTTTGAATTATCTGAATCTCAGCATAAAATAACTACTATGTTTAAAGAATAAAGAACGGCCTCAGATGATCAGATTTCCCATGCATAATTAAATCTCTGAAAGTGAAAAACATTAAAGATTTAAAAATCAATGGATGAGTTACGAAGAAGGTGGGTATAGAATCAGTGACCTACAATAGCTGAGGAAAATAGGCAAGAAGATAAGGGACATAGTGGATAATTTTTTAAACTGTTGAGTTTCCTGAATTTTTTAGATATAAGCCCTTCATCAGGTATGTGGACTGCAGGTATTTTCTCCCACTCTGTAACTTGTGTTTTTGCTTCTTATAACTTGGGCAGAGCAAAACTTTTAATTTTGACGGAGTTCACTTGATGAGTTTTTCCTTCTATGAATTGTGCTTTTGATGTCAAATCCAAGAATTCTTTCCCTAGATCCAGAGAATTTTACCTTTCGGTTTTTTTTCTGGAAGGGTTTATGTTTTTATATTTTACGTTTAGATCAGTGATCCATTTTGAGTTAATTTCCTTAAAGGTGAGAGACAGGTTTTGGTTTATTCCTTGCCTACAGCTGTCCACTTGCTCCATAGTTCATGTTTTGAAAAAGGTCTTTTCCTCCTTTGAATTGCTTTTGCGCCTTGTCCGGTATCGGTTGGACACGCCTGTGCGTAGGTCTGTCTCTGGGCTCTCTGTTCTGTCGATCTGTGCCTTAAGCCTCTGCCAGTACCATGCGGTGCTGCTGTATACAGAATCTTGAAACCACAAAGACTGATTGATCTCTTTTCAAAATTGTTTTAGCTCTTCCAAAAATTTTAGGATGATCTTTTTATCTGCAAAACATCTTACTGAGATTTTGGTTAAACTACGTAGTGAATTTGGGGAGGATTGACCACTGTTTTGAGAGTCTGAATACATGCAAGATAGCTATGTCTCTCTTTTTGGTGTTTGATTTCTTTCATTGTGTGTAGTTTTCAGCATACAGATTCTGTACATGTTGTGTTAGAATTACATGTGAATATTTTGTTTTTATTTTGAGCCATTTATTTTTAATTCTAATATCAATGTATTAGTTTCTAATATGTAGCAAATACAATTGATTTTTGTGTGGTTGTCTTGTATCCTGTGACCTTGCTGAACTCACTTATTCTGAGTGTGTGTGTATGGGTGTCTTCCTTGGGTTGTCTACATAGACAGTCATGTCCTATGATTATAACACAAAATAGGGAAATAGGGACCATCTTATTTCTTTTCCGCTCTTGCATGTCTTTTATTTCCTTTTCTTGACGTATTGCATCAGCTGGAACTTCTACCATTGTGCTGAATAAGCCTGGTGAAAGTGGACACCCATTCCTTTGCTCCCTAGCTGTGAGTTGTTTGTAGATGCTCTTTATCAAGTTGAGGGAGTTGCCCTCTGTTCGTGTTTTTCTGTGAGTTTACACGAGTTGATGTTAAATATTTTAAGTGCTTTTTCTGTATTAAATCATCTAATCATGTAGTTTTTCTTTTAGAGTGTTAACACTGTGGTTCCATTAATTGGTTTTGAATACTGAATCAGTTTGCATACCTGGAATATATCCCACTTGGTGTATAATTATTTTTATATGGTGCTGAATTCTTTTTGTTAATATTTGTTAAGGATTCATGAGGGATATTGGTCTGTTTTTGTTTTTGTTTTCTTATTTATCTGAGGATATAATAGACATAACATTGTTCGTTTTGGGTGTACAACGTAACGATTCAATATGTATGTATTTTGGGAAATGATTACCACAATAAGTCTAATTAACATCCATCATCATAGTAAAATTTTTTTTCTTGTGAAAAAAAATTTTTTTTGATACTGCCTTTAATCGGTTTTGGTGTCAAGGTAAATCTGGCTTTATAAAAGGAATTAGGAAATTTTTCCTTAGAATTTATCTTTTGCAAGGTAGAACATAGAATTGGTCTTCAGAGATTGGTGGAATTCTCCTGTGAAACCATCTGAACCTACAGGTTTCTTTTTCAGAATTTTTGGGATTTTTGAATTCGATTTTTTAATAGTTACAGGGCTACTCAAATTACTATTTATTTCAGATCGTTGTATCAAATTATTTGTTTCATACTGTGTGTGTTACAGTAGTTTTTGTTTTTCAAAGAATGGGTCTATTTTGTCTAAGTGGACATATTTATATCCTTTTCATGTCTACAGGTCTGTAATGGTATCTTTTGTTTCATTCCTGATATTGATAATTTTTGTCTTCAGTTTTTCTCTTTGTCATTCTTGCTAGGGACTTGTCAGTTTTACTGACTTTCTTTTTCCAAAGAATCAGCACTTTGTTTCATTGATTTTCCTGTCTCATTTTTCTGTTTTCAATTTTACTGATTTCTGCTCTTTCTCCTGCTTGCTTTAGGCTTATTTTGCTCTTCTTTTTCTAGTTTCTGAAGATAGGAGGTTAGATTATTGATTGAGATTTTTTTCTCTCAGAATATTTGCATTTAGTTCTGTGAATTTCCCCCTCAGCACTGCTTTGGGTCTCACAAAATTTGAGTTGCGTTTTTATTTTCATTGAGTTCAGTTTTTTTTTTTTTTGGTTTCCATTGAGACTTGTTCTCACCCATGGATTGCTTAGGAGTTTGTTTAGTTTCTAAGTGTTTGGAGATTTTGCTTTTATCTTCCTGTTACTTCTAGTTTGGTTTCATTGTAGTCAGAGAACATATCCTGCGTGATTTCAGTTCTATTATATTTGTCAGCATTTTCTCAATGGCTCAGGCTGTGGTCTCTTGGGTTCTGTTGTACAGACACTCGAAAAGAATACGTGTTTTGTTGTCATTGAGTGGCATGTTCTGTTAGTGCCAGGTGGATCTTGTTGGTTGGTGGTGTTGAATTCTTTCCTGATGTAGTGTCTAGTTGTTCTGTCGGTTCCTGAGGAAGTGTTTCAACAGAGGAGTATTGAAATCTCTAACAATAATTGCATATTTGTTTATTTCTCCTTTTACTTCTCAAGTTTTTGCTTCACTTTGCAGTTCTGTTGCTTGGTGCAAACACTTTTAGAATTGTTGCATCTTGTGGGGCGCCTGTCCGACTCTTGGTTTCCGCTCACATCGTGATCTCACGGTTGTGGGATGGAGCCCCGTGTCAGGCTCCACACTGTCAGCTAGATTCTCTCTGTCTCTCTCTTCCTCTGCCTTTCTCCCTGGTCGCACGTGCTCACGCACTCTCTCTCCCTCTCTGAAACAAACAAAACTAATCGTTACATATTTTCGGTGGATTGACCTGTTATCATTACATAATATTCTTCTATGTTCTGATCATTTTCTTCACTTGGAAGTCTACATTAGCTCATATTGATGAAGCTGCTTCTCCTTTATTTTGGTTACTGTTTCCAGAATATGTTTGTTTTTGTCTTTTACTTTCAGTCTGCCTATGTTGTGTTTGAAGTCCATTTCTTCCAGATAGCATATGGTTGGGTCACTTTGGTTTCATGGGTTTTTTTGACCTGCTCTGTTAATCTCTGTGTTCTGATTGGTACAGGCTACTTAACATTTAGTATAATTATTAGTACATTAAGGTTTAAGTCTGCCCTGTATTTTACAGTTCAGACTTTTCCACTTGGTTCTTTTTTGTTAGATTTCTTTTCCTAGACTCACTGTTTCTTTGCTGAGACTTGCTACATTTTCAAGGGTTGTTTTATTGGGTCCATAATTGCTCATTGAACCATTTTCATCATAGCTGCTTTAAAATCTGCATCAGATAATTTTAAACACATCTTGTGATTTCAATATTTGCACGTATTGGCCCTCTTTTTACATTCTGCTTGCCATCTTGGTTGTTGGTATGAGAAGTGCTTTTTTATCGGAACTTGGAAATACTGAGTATTATGTTATGAAACTCTGGATCTTATTTAAACCTTCATTTTCGCTAGCTTTCTGTCACCACCTCATCAGGAGGAGGGGATTCTTCATCGTTGTAAGCAGACAGGAGAGGTCCCGCCCCCAGGAGGCCTCCACAAAGAATTTCTGGGTGACACGGGCGACACTGCTGGGTGAGCGTGATGGTGTAGCCCCGCCTCCTCCCAGGCACCCTTTGATGGCCCAGGGCGCTACTCCTTACCCCTTGCTGGGAGCGGAGCTGAAGTCCTTGTTGTATGTGGTTCCCACTGACGGTGCAGGAGGTGGAAGGGGGGCCTCTACGTCCGTCCTGGGGTGGGTGGGCCGTGCGGTCCTCCTTCAGTCTGCTGGCAGCTGTGGGCACTGAGCGGGCTTCTTCTGTGCTGTTTGAATGGAGAAGAGTATCTTTTCTAAGCTTGCTTTCGTGCTAGGCTGCTCAACTTCTGCTGGAGGGAGAGCAAGTTTTTGGTTTCTGTCTACCCCATTGGCATTTCTGGTTTGCTGACTCCTTCATCTCCAGATCTGGTGGAGAAAAGGCAAAAGAAAACCCAGGAAGCGCCCCACTGTATTGTTCCTGAGAATCTCAGAGTTCTTTCAGTCTTGTGTTTGTTTTGTGTATGTCTCTGGCTTTTAGTGGAATGAGCAGGAGCCAAGGATAAAAAGTACGTTGACTTCATCATCCTGGAAGCAGAAGGTATTTGTCTACTAAAAAAAACAAACGAACCTTCTGTCCCCTTCCCACACTATTTAGTGTCGATTTCCTCTGCTCCCTTTTGGAACCAGATTCTTTGAAAGCATTTGGCTGTACACTTGACCTTTGAACAACGTAATTTTTATTGAAACCTGGAAATTTTGAGTATTATGTTATGAAACTCTGGATCTTATTTTTTCTTTGTTTATTTTCAGAGTGGGGAGAGAGGCAGAGAGAGAGAGGGAGAAAATCCCAGGCAGGCTCTGTGTTGTCAGTGCAGAGCCTGATGTGGGGCTTTGATCCCATGAACTGTGAGATCAAACCAAGAGTCGGACGCCCAACCGACTGAGCTACCCAGGCGCCCCGACTCTGGACCTTATTTATTAAACCTTCTGTTTTAGCTGGCTGCCACCAACACCACCTCAGCAGGAGAGAGCAGGAAGCCCTCCTCACTGCTGGCTGGCATGGGACTTCCTTCACAGTCAGACATCTGCATGTAACTCTTGACTTCCCCAAAACTTACTAGTCTACTGTTGATTGGAAGCCTTTCCCATGACATAAACAGTCAAATAGCATATTTTGTATGTTAAATGTATTATATACTCTGTTCTTACAGTATGGTAAGCTAGAGGAAAGAAATGTTCTTAAGAAAACTATCAAGAAAATATATTTACAGCACTATACTGTATGTATCGAAAAAAATATATCCCCATATAAGTCGACCCACACAGTGCAAACCCTTGTTCAAGGGTCACCTTTATTTTCTCTGATTGCTCTCTTCTTAGTGTCTGTTAAACCTATTCTACTAAGACTTTTATCTCTACCAGTCCTCTGAAGCCATCTTGTCAAGGCATCATTTACAAGTGAATAATCAAAGCAATAATACTTATCAGAACTGGGCTGAAGCTTTAATTGTACTTAGAGGAAAATCTGTAGCTTTGAATGTTACATTAGAAGAGAAATGGGGCGCCTGGGTGTCTCGGTTGAGTGTCCGGCATCAGCTCAGGTCATGATCTCACGGCTTGCGGGTTCAAGCCCCATGTCAGGGTCTGTCATGCTGACAGCTCGGAGCCTGGAGCCTGCTTCACATTCTGTGTCTCCACCTCTCTCTGCCGCTCCCCAGCTTGCGTGCTCACTGGCGCGTGCTCTCTCTCAAAAAATAAGTAAAGATTAAAAAAAATTTAAAAAAAAAAGATGTTTAGAGTAAAAGGGAAAGCAAACCTGCAGTTGAAATAATTAAGAAATTCTGCCAAGATGATTAAGAAAAACAGAAAGCGGGGCGCCTGGGTGGCTCAGTCGGTTGAGCGTCCGACTTTGGCTCAGGTCCTGATCTCACAGCTCATGAGTGTGAGCCCTGCGTCGGGCTCTGTGCTGACAGCTCAGAGCCTGGAGTCTGCTTCTGATTCTGTGTCTCCCTCTCTCTCTGCCCCTAACCCACTCGCATTCTGTCTCTGTCTCGCTCAAAAATAAATAAACATTAAAAAAAAATGAAAAAAATTAAAAAAAGAAAAACAGAAAGCAAAAATAAATAATAATACAGAATAGAAAATACCTCACCTCAGTGAAAAGACCCAGATGGCTTTTCAGCTGATTTTGGCCAAATGCTAATTCCAGTGTTTAGTAAACTTTTTCAGAAAAGAGAAAAAAAAGTAATAATTATAATTTCATTTTTCTAAGGCCTATGCCATGAGCTTGTTATCAAAATTAGTGAAGAGAGTGTGAAGGAATGAGATTTACCAGCAAGTCTCACTTACGAAAATAGCCAGAAAATCTAGGAGTGTACGAAACCGGTAACAAACATTACTCAGTTTGGCTTATTCTAGGAACGCAAGGTTTAATCAACATTAGAAAAGTATCCAAAACATTTACACCTTAATAAAGTTAGGAGTCACCTGTCACATTGTGGGTTTAGAATGGTCAAGGTCTTAGTTAAATTTGGGTGCTAGATATCTCTGGTACATGATGAGAACTAAGTCCGTTCTGGGAGGAATACTGTGGGTCACGGTAGATGGCACGGCCCATGTGATGAAAGGGAGTCAGGTGTATGCTCAGAGATGGCAACCTTGCAGTTAGGTTTTGGTGAGTTAGGTTTCGTCGGCCTGTTAGAGGGAGCACCACGTCGAGTAGAGGCTGTGCTGACACATAGCTGTGGTCAGTGTGCGTGGTGAGTGCGGCTTGACCGGAGCTCACGGTGTGGTGACCTGGTTCTTGCTGAGCAGTGGAACTCGTGTCAGCCCGTGGGAGAGCGTCTCTTTGAGCCTTTAACTGGTTTCCTTCCTTGGCATCTGTACCTTATTTGAAGTCAGGTGCTGCCACTGATTGCCTTGGTGCTTAGTCACTGAAAACGTAGGAATCTGAGTTTATGACAGAAGCACTAATACAATGTGTTAATTTTCTCTGTGTTATAGCCTGAACTTTCAAAACCACTCATGGCTAATCCCTGTCACCAAGCTGTGCCTGAGAATTTCCACTGAAATCTGTGACCGAGGCCTGGTTCATCTCCTCTGTTCTGCCATCTTCTTAACTTTACATGTAGTAAAAGCACATCTTCTGAATCTCTTCTTGAGACATACTCATGATTGTACTGGAGCTTTCGATTGAGCCTTTTTTTTTTTTTTAAAGGTCATTGGACTGAATTTCATTGGTTGCCAGGTTTTCTCTTTTTTTCCTATTTTCCTTTTTATCCCATTGGTCAGTACGAGGCAATATGTTTGTTAGTAACTCTAAATTTCTGAAGCAGAATTTTAAACCTAGATTGATTTCATAGATGCACTCACTTTCTTCTCAATACGTTTCTTCTGACCCCCTAATGATGCTTTTATTTAATTTTATGGATTGTATAATGTATTTGGCTTTTTTAATTTAAGGTGTGACTGCACAGAAAAGTTACAGAACAAATTTGACTTTTTGCGCTCACAGTTGAATGATATTTCTTCGTTTAAGAATATCTACAGATATGCCTTTGATTTTGCAAGGGTAGGTAGAATTTCCATGTTTTGTAATTTTAACATTTTTTTCATCTCGGAACCGCACTTAGGGAAATTTTTTACTTCCATTGCAGGATAAAGATCAGAGAAGCCTTGATATCGACACCGCTAAGTCTATGCTCGCCCTGCTGCTTGGAAGGACATGGCCGCTGTTTTCAGTGTTTTACCAGTACCTGGAGGTATGTGCACTGTTCTCGTCTGGAAGCATTAAATATTAATTGTAAAACTTACTCTGAAAACGTACCTTTAAATGAGGAAACATAAATGGATTTTTAGATAGTGTGTTTTTAAGAAAAACTTAAGTAAAAAGTTTCTGATAAATTGTGTACATATGTCATTTGTAGACACAAGTTCATGTTCATTAATATATTCTGTACGTGAGATACTTTCATTCCAGCCTTGCAGCCCCCCTCCCCCCCCATGAAAAAAATGAACCCTCAAATAAATTTTAGCAAAGACGTTTTTCACGCAAAATTAGTTTCTTGGGTTTTTGACAGAGAACTGATGCTCGTGTACAAATGTTATGCTTCTAAATCGGGTTTCAGGTTTCTTTGTAAATCACCAGCTCTTAGGCTGATAGCCACATAAGGGAACCCGTTGTGTGTAGTGATAACACTTTCCTTTTCACTTGGGTTCAGTCTAAATAGTTAGAATTAAAATGTTATGCCCACAAATATGAGAATGACTACTTAAATGTACTAATAACAACTTTAAAATGTCTGCTGAATTTATGAAGAAAGTGTTCATTTAGCAGGTTTAGCGTAGCACCTACTACCGGCAGTGGTTTTAAGATACTGTTCTTTTTTTCCACTGCTTTCTTTGGTTTTCTGTTTTTGTGCCTTTTCAATTTCAGGTTTTTTGGTATAGATCCCACCGTTTCTTGAATACAGATGCTTTTGCTTTTTGGTTTGAAAATGATTTCTCATAAAGCTGATTATCATAGCGAATTCCCCAGAGTAATTTTGTTGAAAGCTTCTGCTGAGAGGCAGTCATGACCAGGACTTGAGCGAGTGGGTTTCAGGTACACTTAGATCTTTAAGCCTGATAGAGTAGGCTAGGAAAGGCTGGTAAAGTAGACGTTTTTGATGAATGTTATCCGTCTTCCTCCTGTTAGTAGTTCGGGGCAAAAATAAAGAGGACTGAATCTAAAAATAGTCACCTCTACAGGGAGCTGAGAGGACAAAGTATTTGCAACGCTGATTATGGGGAGGGTGTTTGACACTGTTTCAAATTAGGTTTTATCCCTGTTCAGCAAATGAAGAAATGGGCTCTGTTGTTAAGTAATGTTCCCAAGGCCACTCAGTTCAGTGACAGAAGTGGGGTTTGAACCCAGGCCAGTACTCTTTCCACTGCCTACAAAAGCACCAACTTCAAGATGTGGCGGAACATTAAATCTCACGCATAGCAGTCTCCTGGGAAGCCGCGTGAGGGAACTTGGTGTATGTAGGATACGCTGTATGACTTGATTTCAGTGACGGTTATAGAAGTGCCTACACAGAAGACACTCAGGCGTTTTATCAGATCGGTACCTTTGTTGCTCCTGTTACTTCTCAAAAATGAAGGAAAGATAAAGAAAAAGTAGCTTGGATGATGTTAACATGTGAACGGCCCTGAGGATTCTCTTAGAAGCCCAAGTGACTAAAGAGGACTAAGTGCTTTAAGAAAGACCAAATCACAAAAAGATGGCATAACTAGATTTATTTAAGTCAGAGCCTTAGATAACGCTTGTTCTGTATTCCAAATATTTATATCCTCTTCTACAGCAATCGAAGTATCGTGTTATGAACAAAGATCAGTGGTACAATGTGTTAGAATTCAGCAGAACCGTCCATGCCGATCTTAGTAACTACGATGAAGATGGTGCTTGTAAGTATAATAACCGTGTTTTCCTAGGAAGATGAAGTTCTTGAAACTGTTACGTGGGAACACGCGTTTGTGTAGCGTTTACCATAAAGAATTTAAAGTTGCTGCCGGTAACTTTTCTTATGGAATCATGTTGAAGGTGTGGGGGAGGGCTTACGTTAGAAAGTCTGTGCTGACAGGTGGAATGTTGCCAATTTCTCAGAAATGTAATGGAGCAGTATAGCTAAGGTTAAATGATAATTTCTGCATGTAAAAGCTAAAATTCTGCTTTCCTGCCTTCCCTGGCATTTTCCTATGGAAGAAAAGAACAGTCAGGATTTAAATAGAGGAAAGCAAAACCTCAGGTACAAGAGAAAAACCTTCAGGGCTAATCACGGTGCCCACTGATGGCATAGCGATTATGCCACAATAAGTTCCCGCAGAAATGCCTGAGTAAACACTCGATGAAATACCATTTTTCAGTCGTTCAAGTTAAGATATCTGTCCATACTCTTCAGTGGAAAGGGCAGAATACCATAAAACAGATCCTTGAAGTACGCTGTAGGATACATTCCTATAAAAGTAAATTGAAACGTGGACTTCTGCGACCCTGAAGATCATACAAAATGCTGAAGAAGGGATAACTTTATTCTGCCTGTAGTTTACATTGTGACCTCTCCCCCGGAATGTTCTAAAATTCAGTAATATTTTTGGAAACAGCCCTTTGGTAGCAGCAGTAAGCTTGCAGGCAGGCCTACACATGTGTATATTCATGCGTATTTTGAGTCAACATATAAAACAATTTTTGTATAAAAATAAAGCTTCCAGATTTGTTTGAAAAAGCAGAAAGTCGGGGGCGCCTGGGTGGCGCAGTCGGTTAAGCGTCTGACTTCAGCCAGGTCACGATCTCGCGGTCCGTGAGTTCGAGCCCTGCGTCGGGCTCTGGGCTGATGGCTCAGAGCCTGGAGCCTGCTTCCGATTCTGTGTCTCCCTCTCTCTCTGCCCCTCCCCCGTTCATGCTCTGTCTCTCTCTGTCTCAAAAATAAATAAACATTTAAAAAAAAATTTAAAAAAAAAAAAAAGAAAAAGCACAAAGTCTGACTCAAGTATGTGAGGAATTAGTGACAGAAGCCAAGTAATAGCTTGTGTCCAACTTGCGTCTCGCTTCGCTGGCTTGTAGCTACGCCACCAGCTAGGGTGCTTTTTGGTTGCCGTTTATGATTGTCCCTGTCGGCCGATTTTCTTAGAGTAGGGAGGTACGTCAATAAAAAATGAGAGAAAGACCATCGAGGGGTATGTGTTTTAAGAAAAATAGGGCCAGCGTACTCTTTTCTGGCCACGAGTTTTCCCCTGTTTTTCAACGAACAAAAACAGTGAGCTCATGTAAGGAATGGCTTCTGTAAGGAAATGAGTGTGGACCCCCTGCTTTATGTGAATGTCTTTTTATTTATTGTTTTTTTATTTTTAATTCTTTTAAGGTTTATTTTTGAGAGAGAGAGCGAGCGAGCAAGCATGAGCAGGGGAAGGGCAGAGAGAGAGGGAGACACCGAATCCGAAGTAGGCTCCAGGCTCTGAGCTGTCAGCACAGAGCCCAACACAGGTCTCGAACTCATGAACTGTGAGATCATGACCAGAGCTGAAGTCAGCCACTTCACTGACTGAGCCCCCTAGGCACCCCTCACATGTTTTTTCAGTATAGTTTTTAGGTCAGGTGTTCATTAGGCACTTGCTTTGTGTTTAGATTTATACTCGGTCCTGTTACCTGAACAAAATAATTCTCTTATATGGCCACTCCTTCAACAAGCTTACATGCTCTTGGTGATGTGATGTAGAAACATGTTGAACACTCTCCATATTCCTTAATAGAAATAACAGTGCTGTGAGCATTTAGACAAAGGGAGCAGTCAATCTTGACTTAGTTATTGGAGAGTTCTGAAGCCATTGCAACCTTGCGAAGGAAGCTGCAGCAAATACCCCTTGTGGAAAGTCTCTTCTATCAGGAAAGAGCAGGCCGAGAAAGAAAAGCGCTAAGTAGCCAGCAGGACAGGAAACACACCTTAGACGCGGGGGTCCGTCCTCATTACCACCAGAACTTGGGGAGAGTGTTTGTAGTGGGAGGTCTGAGGTCACTGAATTCTAACAAATGCTTCTCTCTTTCTAGGGCCTGTTCTTCTCGATGAATTTGTTGAGTGGCAGAAAATCCGTCAGACATCATAGCAAGAGCTCTTGCAGAGAAAATGCAAACCTTCTGATGCCCATGTGTGTACAGGCTGATGAGAGGAGAAATCCAAAGGCTGCATTTTCCTTCATGTGAAAGACTTCTCCTAGTACTTTGTTTTCCTTTTTTTTAAAAGGAAGTTTTCTTGTTACATGTGATGGGCATTGAGCCACACCTCTTCTGAGACTGAGTATCCAAGTTTTTGTTTTGGGTTATGTTTATAACATTTATTTCAGAACAATAAAGATTCAGATTTGTGACAAAGGCCTTAAAGTGAAGATGTCCCTTGAGTGTCAGAGTGGTATTTATTTTTGTAAATTTTAATTCTTGAATTTTAGAGGATCTTTCTTGCCATGGATTTGGAATTTTAAAGATTCTGAACAACCTTAATATTTGGGAGTGTGGCCTGCTGATAGTATGGCTCATGTATTCATCTGTGCACTGTTAGGAAGAATGTTGGCTTCACCTCTGGGATGATGATTTTCTGATTCAGGAAATAAATACATTTCTGGATATTGGGCGTTCTCCAGCTTTCAGCTCTGGTTTTGTGTGAAAGTACCATGGTCTTATGCACATACTTTATCTGAAAAGTTTAGAATTGGATATGTTATGTCCAGCTGTTTTGTTTCCTAACCATTAAATAGTTTTATCAATTAGTGTAAATCAGCATTGTATGTATATTCTTAATGTGACTTAAGTTTTAAAAGTTTAAAAGTTCCATCTCTATTTGAAAGGGCAAGGTTCATGTATTAATGGTCTCCAAATGAGCCTTTTGAGAGAATCAAGACCAATATTGAAGTTGTATGATCATCGTGTGATATGGAGAGTGGTGCACAACTCAAGGGGACCATGTTACATTGGTACAATCACTGTGTTGCTAATTATCACGAGTTTCTAAATGTTAGCGATAAAGTCTCTTGAGGAAAGGACAGCCTTTCTAATTCACATCAAAGGCGCCTTTTGGGCCAGGAGCAGGGCTGTTTGGATGCTGCTCTTCAAACCACCCGACGTCCCAGTAACACGAGAAGTGTCCACATTCACAGTCCGGCCATATCCCCAACAGCATGCCTAATTTCATTGTGTGAATGGAGGAAGTAAATAGATTATTTTTCCATAAGGACATTTCTACTGGCATGAGTGACTTTCAGTATTGACTCCTTAAGGGAGAATCAGATATAAAGATTCTTATGGTTTGTTTGCTTTTTGGTTAATGAGCTGGGAGAAAATGAATACTGTCTTGACTTTTAATGAAATTGCTTGTACGACTCTGTAAAACCCTGATCTAACAACAAAGAACATTTTTTTTTCCTATGTCTTAAAAATCGGGATAATTTTCCTGAAATGCTCCTCCGAAGTACTAGAATCAGTGAATTATTAGAACAGAGCATATACCAACAGTGTTACGATTTAACATTCATGAGTGACGTTTTAATATCAAGTTTATTTATGAGTAAAGTGTTCAGATTTTCAGACATTGGAATCTTTATAATTTAACCGACTCTTTCCTCCGTGGCACAACTTCTAAACTTGAAGGATGTTGACCACTTGTGTTTAAGTTCAAAAAACAGGATTTGAGTGAAATCCTCCAAGTTGTCCATTTATAGCCTTTGAAGTAATAGTAACGTCTTTGTCATCTTCGTTAATAAGGAACACTCAGAACATATGGATGACTTGAAAAATACACATACGAAACTATTTACTTTGTACTTAACCCGAAGTACGTTTAGACTTTGGAATTTGAAAATAAATGAAACTTTTTTTCCCTAAAGTCAACAGCCCGACCCTGTATAGGCCAGGCTTGCTTTGCACTCTTCCTCCTTCTAGATCTTGTGCCTCCGTAGAGTCCCAGCAGTCACCTGCTTTGGAGGCTCATTTACTAATTCATCAGTCAGGGTGTGGTCTCGTTTCTTGGTTTTCATTTCTTAAGTTAGGTTTGAACAACTTAACTTATTGGAAGATCTACGAGAAGACGTTTAGTGGCTAAGCAAAGGACAGTAGTAAGGAGCCTACGGTATATAAATGTCTCCTGACTGGCCCTGCTGTCCTTTTTATTAGTTAGCTTCAAGTGCTTTCCCAGGAATCCTGCTGTACAGTTTTCAGAATTACTTTCTTCGTACAGGATGAAATCCTCACTGGTGCTATATGGTTGGAAAGGACTTGCTTCTTCTAGAAGAGCATACCGATGTCATACAACTGGAAGGAAGCAGAGCGGGTGTGGATTCTCAGCTGTTGTCCGGTTACCTCTTGGAGCCAGTAATTCTTGACGCAGCCTGGTGTCTTTAGGAAATTGCCGGGGATTCAAGTCACACAGTGTGGTCTCTAAACAGCTACCATAATTTTACCTGAGTGGGAGATTTAAAAAACCAGTATATGCTTATGTGCTGATCTGAGTCTACGTTACAGTGTCTTTTATGGTCTAATGATTTCTTCTTTTTTAAATGCTGCCCATACAGTTCTTGACAAAACATGTTTGATAGTTATAGTATTTTCATGTGTAATGTGTGGGTTTTGCTGATTTGGATTTTAGTCTGTTTGAAGTACCCTCGATGAGTGTTTCCTAACCTGGAGCACGAGGGCCTTCTGTGGGATGTTAGCTTGACCCTGAGGAGTATTTTTCTTAAATGCCTTTTCACCTAGTAAACCAAAAATTTACCCTTAACAGTATTGAATGCCTTCACTTCGTGCAAGGAGGGGAGGAAGGGAGCGGAGATTTAAGAGAACTAGAGTTTCTAAAGCTACATATTATGTAGAGTAGCTTAGATTCAGGACACACAAGCCTATTCGCGCTGAAACATTTCTCTTGGAACTCCAGTGTTTCCGTAACAAAACGTGTCCTTTCTGCCTAGTTGCTAGTGTGAAATTATGAAAGGACTTACTGAAATATATTTTGGGGTCCTCTTGACAAGCAGATCGTCAGAATGTGGACTTTGCTTTCTTGAAGAAGCGCACTGAAAACTGGGATAATTCATAGTCTGATAATGTTTTGTTTGGGCTTTGAGGGCTCCTGTCACCTTAGGTTTTGTGGCACATCTCATACATTTATCACGTAACTACAGTATCCCATAAGTTAGGGATGTTTCAGTACATAATGTGAACACATTTATTTGATAAACTGAGAGAGAAGGCCCAGTAATCTCTAAACCTTATAAAGAATTCTTACCCCTAAAGAATTCCTGAGGAAGCATTACTTCTTAAGTCACACTGGAAAACGTTACAAGGAAACATTTCAACGAAGAGTACATTTCCTCTTAGGGAGAAAAAAGTCTCGTTGATTTCCTCAGTAGGAAAGGCTAGTCTGAATCATTAACTATTCTGCATAGTAGGATTTTTAAATGAATGTAGTTTTATTAGTTTCACAAATGCTTGGTAATAACCAGAAAAACAGATTGCTTACGACTTGGTTGTTTCTGTTGATGGTCGCAGTTAAGCTGTGAGCAGTACTTGCAAAGCCAAAAAGCAATCTGCTTTTATGGTAAATTTTTGTAGATTATAGATTGTGGAAAGATGGATTTTAGCCCCACAGCACAGGTGAACTGTCCCTAATTTACCACTGTAGAGATTTTTCTCGTGAACTTTTATTTCATTGGAGTGAATCTTTTTATAGAGTTTTTAAGGCACGATTTATTTACCTTTTCCCAAAGACCAGTCTTACTAAAACATCTTAAAATTGTTATATCCACTTTACAGCCCTTTGAATCCTTAACCAACTGAGCCACCCAGGCACCCCTTACAGTCCTTTGAATCCTATAGCGTTTCCTTGTTCCTTTCCTGGACCAGTTATTATTATTTCGACCATTTTCTCTCTATTTTGTGTGCTTTGTCTGTAATTTATTAAAGCCTTTGATGATATGGCTCATTTTTGCATGAGTTCTAGTTTACCATGTGTTCGATACTCTTTAAAATCTGTGACAAGGTAGGGGCGCCTGGGTGGCGCAGTCGGTTAAGCGTCCGACTTCAGCTCAGGTTACGATCTCGCGGTCCGTGAGTTCGAGCCCCGCGTTGGGCTCTGGGCTGATGGCTCAGAGCCTGGAGCCTGTTTCCGATTCTGTGTCTCCCTCTCTCTCTGGCCCTCCCCCGTTCATGCTCTCTCTCTGTCCCAAAAATAAATAAACGTTGAAAAAAAAATTAAAAAAAAAATCTGTGACAAGGTCAGACTTGAATGAATATGAGTATAGAATCTTGTCCTAACAGTGCCAGTTTTATCGGAGCTTTGTTGTATTTTGTGGAACTATGGTGCATAAATGGAAGACTTACAGTACAAGTTTTACTAAAAATTCCTTAGTTCCCTCCAAACTTAATCACTTTGAGGAAGTTTCATCATTCCGTGTTTTGGCTTTCTCAGCTTTAAAGCATTAATGAAGATGGTTTCATAGATTGTTTCGAGTATTCACTTAGAACGTGGATATCCTGAAATGATCAAATAGCACACTTACAATTAATTTTAAAAGCTAACAAGAGTAAGTAAAATGTACAAAGCCAGATTTACCCGAAACTCCATGGGCGCGTGTGTGTGTGCATTGAGTACTACTGAATGTGTAAAATTTACCCGTCATTTATTTTTCCTTGTAAAAGACAGATTGCGCATAGAAGCTCTTTACGTATTTTGAAGGTGGAAGGAGAATTTTGTTTTCATATGATTGCTACCAGTTGTGTGTGAACCACGTAAGATGGAAGACTTTAATACTTTATTGGAACGGTTTGTCATCTGAGACTTAGTATTATTTATCAAGCTTAGCAAAACTGATTTGTGTGGGTATTCAGTTAGTTGACCTTGAGTATTTTAGCTGTATTATTCTGTCATGCAATTGAAATGGCTTGTAGCAAATTAACAGACACTTTTATCCACAAATGTGGAAACCTTACCTGTTTTGGATTTATGTCATTCCTTAAAAGACTTTGAATGTTGAGAAAGCGTATAGAAGTATCAGAGAACCCTGGTTGGTTTTCTCTTTGCCACATTTTGCCGTGTCACTTTTAGACAAGTCATTTCACATCTGTTATCTTCAGTTTCACCTTCTGTAAAATAGCATGAATACCTACCAGAACTGTTAGAAAGTCCAAACAGCCCTGTGCATAGCAGTTAGTGTTAAATGAATACAGGTATTTGAACAAAAAACGATTAGTTATAATGGTTTTGTTAAACAAGTTTTCTATCTTGTGTAAACACGTCCAAGGGGTTTCTTCTTCTATTCTACCATTTGTTTTTATAATCAGGCTTGTTCACATTCCCCTTGGACTAGATATTTCAATAACTCCCAAGCATCTGATATATACCAGCAGGTCTTCTAGGACTGTGTGTGTGGGTGTGTGTGTAGTTTATCCAATGATGACGAAGTAATTAAGGGAAGTAAGTCGAGGAAGGGGTCTGGGGAGTGTGTGAGCACAGAGTACACATACGCTGACAAAGTGACACTGGACAGAGATCTGAAGAAGTGAGCAGTGTGGCCATTTGCATATCTGGGGAAGAGCTTACCAGGCAGAAGGAATATTCCACGTTAAGGCCCTGAGCTGCGCATGTGCTTCGTGTTTTCCGGAAACGGCAAGGAGATCGTTGTAACTGCAGTGAGCAAGAGGAGAGGCGTAGCCAAGACCAGAAGGTGAGGTTAGAGAGACTGGGGTTAGTGATGGTACCTGATTGTAGGTAATCACATAGGGCCTTGTTCACCTTTCTGAAGACAGACTTCAGTTGAGTGAGGTGGGAAGCGCTTAGGGTTCTGATCAAAGCAAGGATGGAAGCCGACAGTGTTAGGTGGGAGGGTGTTCCAATCCCGATGAAACATGGTGTGGTTTAAGTGAGGCCAAGTGCAGTGGAAATAACCGTCAGATACGGCATGTATTTTGATAGTAGAGCAGATAGTCTATGTGGATGGATTGGATGAGGGTGGGAGAAAAGAATCAGGGAAGACTACGATTTTGGGCTTGAAACGCTTGAAAAATGAAGCAGCCGCTTGGTAACCTAGGGAGGACTGTGCGGAGCAAGTTAGGGAGCAGGGAGCCCACCTGTTAGATGTCCCAAGGGGTGCGTGGAGCTGGTGGTTGGGTACTGGAGTCTGGAGTTGAAGGGAGAGGTCTGAACTGGGCACACACTTACACAGTCGACCGTTGAGCAGCACAGGTTCATACGTACTTTTTTTTGTTGACAAATACTCTCCAGTGTAGCATTTTCCTTACGATTTAAAAACATTTTCCTCTACCTGACTTCCTTGTAAGAATACAGTCTACAAGACGTACAGTGTTACAAGATACGGATTAATCGGCCGTGCTATCGTCCAGGCTTTCAGGTATCCGTAGGCTCTTAGCAGTTAAGGTTTGGGGGAGTCAGAAGTCACAGGCCGGGTGACGCCTCTCACCCCTGCGCTGTCAGGGGAAGTCATCCCTGTACAGCCCTCCTGTGAGTCAGGACACGGATCCCTGATTAAGAATAAGTGCAGTCAAAATAAAACCAAAGTGAAAATACCTGATTAGTGAAGGTGAGGGCTGACTTTGGTGATTTAGAAGTAGAAATGTGATACTAGTATTTTCTGTACACAGCCGTCACTGCTTTCTGTAGCGTTCTGGAAACAGTTGAGATTGAACAGTCGAGATTGATAATAAATACATGCGTGTGGCACTTAAATTTAAAGGGTGAATACCGTATTATTCCTGGAATGAAGCTTTTTTTTTGAGACGGTGCGGTTTTACCTCTAGGAACCCGTGGATGCTAGCCTCCGGTGGCTGGGAGCCGCTGTCCTGAGTCAGTGGCGCAGTGTCGGCTCTAGGGGGCGGGCTTGCTCCCAGTTCGTGCAGTGCTGGCTGCAGCCGGGTTGGCTGGCCACGCAGTCCTGGCGTTCAGCCCCCGCCCAGCAAGGCACTGTCTCTCAGGCGACAAGCCCACCACGTGCTCTGTATTTTCTGTTGCTGGGAGGGCACGAAACAAGGCTGCGGGTCGCTGTCTGGACGTCTGGGACTGAAGTGGGCATTTGCGCATCAGGCACGAGGAGACTGGGGTGGAGCTCGCTGCCGGTGAGGTCTGATCCAGGGCCCCACCCACACGTGTGCACAGTCGGGCAGAAGAGGTTCTGCACGTGGTTTGTTCAGGACGTGTGTGCAGCTGTCAACTCTGTGCTGTCAGGTGTGGGAAGAGTGGGGGCTGCACGGACCAGTACAGTACCCTGCCTGCCTCAGTGAGCTTTGCCGGAGCGTCTCCCAGCGCTTAACATCGAGTGCTCTACTCACGTGTCCTTTTTCCTCCAGCGTTAGAAACCCTGCGGGGAGCCCGGTGGCTCAGTAGGTCAAGCGCCCCACTTCGGCTCAGGTCGTGATCTCGCTGTTCGTGGGTTCGAGCCCTGCGTCGGGCTCCGCGTGGACAGCTCGGAGCCTGGAGCCTGCTTCCAATTCAGCGTCTCCCTCTCTCTCTGCCCCTCCCCTGCTCACGCTCTGTCTCTCAAAAATGAATAAACGTTAAAAAAACTTAAAAAAAAAAAAAAAGGAAACCCTGACTCCTTTATCTCTGGCCCCTTCACATGCCCATGACAGTGCTCCAGACTTGGGCTAGTTCGTGGTATATGCAGAGATAGAAAAGAAAAAACAGTGAGGGAATTTGTTCCTCGTGAAAAATCCCCCTGCAGGAAGGCGCTCCTGTTAACACATGTCTGAGAGTGGCTGTGGAGGGGATTCCAGCTCTCCGTCTTTGCCTCCCCCCACCCCCTCTCCCCTACCAGGAGCATCCCTCGAGCCCCGTGGTCAAGAGCACTAAGTAGAAACAACCTGCTGGTATCCCTAGACGATGCAGGCCCAGCCTTCTCGTGGTTACTGGGGTGGAAGACGGACCGCTCTGTCTGGCTTGTACAATCCAAGAAGTTTGAGGTGAAAGGGACCTTTCTGGAATAAGGTACCCTTCTCTTTTTCCCACTTTTCACCCAGAAAGTTTGTCCACACGCGATCCTTCTCCCTCACTTTCTTGAGGGTCCCTACTTGTCCATGCTAGTTGCTCACTCGGTTTACCTGTAAAACCAGGGTCTTCTAGAGGATGAAATGAAATAGCGCATGTAGTAAGTGTTAGCACATTCTGTCTGGAAACAACAGACCATTGGACTTTGTAGGTTGGATTTGTGTTCGTTGAGTGCGTTGTTATTATCTAATAGCATCAAATGGCAACAAAAGTTGACCCAGTAAATCAGATCCATTCCAAAATGCATATCTCTTAGGAAATTAGTTTTTAATGTCAGTGACATAAACTAATTTGTTCTGTTAATGTAGGGCTGTGTGAAATAGTTTTCAAAGGGATATTACATACGACTAAATGACACGATGAGTCTGGAGTGCACTTGACGGCAAGTATTAAGTGCTGGGTAATGTTAGCTGCTCTAGCAGTCTTTAAAAGGGGATCAGTGTGACCTCATAGGAAGGGCTTTTTTTTATGATAAAAATTATAAAGTCAAAATACTGTAATGCCTTATTACAGTGATTTTTTTAAAACAATTTTTTTAAGATTTATCTTTGAGAGCGAGAGAGAAGGCATGAATGGGGAAGGGACAGACAGAGAGGGCGGAGACACAGGATCCGAAGCAGGCTACAGGCTACAGGCTCTGAGCTATGTGCACAGAGCCCGACGCGGGGCTCGAACTCACGAGCTGTGAGATCATGACCTGAGCTGAAGTCGGACGCTTAACCAACTGAGCCACCCACACACCCCTGTTTGATTCTCTTAAACCAGTTGTTTAAAAAAATTTTTTTTAAGTAACAGGACTGCTTTCCAAAAGAACTTTTACTTAGAAGCCCAGTGTTTCCAGCTGGATGTGCGCCGGTTGAAGTGGGACATCCGGGTCCTCCCCGCTCGCACCCCCACCGCCACTGTCACCCCCACCGCCACTGTCACCCCCACCACCACTGTCACCTCGGAGAAGCCTCGGAGAGACTCTGAGCTTTCTGACGGACACTTTTTGCTTCCGCATTTGCAGCTTGCTCTGTCACACACGAACAAGGCATGTGGATCCATTTAGAAATTTCTATCTCATTCTCTGTGTAAAAGCCAAAACTCGGCTGGCATTGTTTTAGTGTGGATGATGGGAGCTGTTTACAGCGTCACTGGAAATGTTGACACTAGAACGATAAAAGTTAGGATCATTCTGTCTCCACTTCACTTTCGAGGTTGGTCTAAAAGGGAGAGAGATGTAAGAACTGCTGAGAGAGGTTTGGGATGAATGAGTGAGTGAGTGAATGAATGCACGAAGGAACGAATGAGTGTCTATACTCTGAGCCTTCACCGTGGCCCCATCTCCTGCAGGACAAACAAGAGTGTAGTTCCTAGTCTCGGCCTTTGAGGACCATAGTCCTCCGGTGGCGAAACAGGTCTCCACGCAGAGCTCATGTGAGTCCCGTGTGGTCCCCCACACTGTTCACCGAACAGTAAGGGCTTAATGGAGGTTTATCGAATGAACAAAAACACGTGTCTGTCTTCTGTCCCCAAACCGCACACCCCTGGAAAGACAGGGACCAGGGGCAGCACGTGGCCAGTAAAATGAAAGCGTTTGCTTACAGAATTAATCATTAAATGAGTGACTGAGCATGAGTAGTGGCAGGGAAGGCTTGCACAGCCCAGCACGGGGGTTTCCAGATGGACACTGAAGTTACCTCACGAAGCATTTTTGGAGTTTGTGCCCGTCGAAGAACATGAGCAACAAGCTATAGGAGCTCAGAGGAGGGATTGTTTGATGGACCAAGATGTTCAGGATGGGTTCCCAGAGCCCAGGAGACTCGGGAGGGGGTGTGTCTTGACGGGGGGCGGGGGGGGCTACTCCGGTGTCACAAAATGGGAACTAGTCAGCTGCGGAAGACGAGGCCGGGACCGGGCCCCCGGAGGGAGGGCACCGAGTGGACAGCCCTGGGCCCCGAGTGCTGGGATCCGAGCACCGTCCTGGCTTTGCTGATTCCAGGCTTCGCGACCTTGAGGTGCTCCCACTTCCTCCTCCGGGAAGTAGAGGAAGACCGGTGTTCCTGTGAGACCCTGCTTCCTGGTGTCGGGACCCGCTCAGGAACACCTGATGCCTGGCTCCCAATGCATGGCTTCCAGATGCCATGCATTTGTCGAATGACAGGGAACGTGTGTCATTTGTCGAATGACAGGGAACAGATGATCCTGTCTAATGAGAAGAATGGAGCCTGGGATGCCGGTAAACCTGTCGACACTTAGGGAAAGAAAAGTAAATAAGGAAAGCCACCAAATTTCATGGTCCGAAGAAAGGCTTAGGGGATCGTTTGGAAACTCCTTTGAGACTCTAAAGTTATGTCAGGAGTGAATCAGTCATGGGCTTTTCAGGCTGACACTATTTCTAAGGATGCTGCCTTCTTGAAAGAGGCAAACCACAAAGTAAACCGTCCAGAAAAGCTTCCAAAAAAAAAAAAAAAAAAGCTTCCCAAGGGAGGGACGCTTCCTTTGCTTTAACTGCTCGCCTCTTTCCTTACTAATGAATCATCTTGATTCCCTCACTGGTAATTTGTTTTAAATTTGGTCATAAGATGGTTACATTGACTGGGCTAATGTTACACAATAACTGAAAAAAAATAATTGAAAATAATAGGTGGCAGGCCACCAGCTGAAAAAGGGAAAATAGGATTCTTTTTTAACTTGGTTGTATGAATTGGTAATGGCTTGATCTTTATGATGTAAGATGGGATTTATTGTAACCTCTCCCTTCTCACTGACGGTTCCCCCCTTATCCTGGTTCTCTTTCCTGAAACCCGCCCTTCCTGCCCATCTTCCAGCCACTATCAGTTCTGTAGAGACTGTTATTAGAGTGTCAGCAGCACTGTATTGTGTAACTTACATATGTGTTTTCTTGACTAGACTGTGATCTCCTTGAGAGCGGGGATGGTCTATCTGCCTTGTCTCTGCAGGGTTCACACCTTCCCACAGTATAGGGGAAGCTCTCAACGAACAGAACAATTGCAGGTGAACAAAAAATGGTTTTGCTTGCGTAAGATGTGTAATCATCTTTTGTGCATTTTTTTCCGCTGTGTGGTAGACATTCCAGTACAGCCTCATTTTTCACGTTGACCTCTTAAAGTTAGAAGCAAATGGAAATCCAAATGAAAAATGTGTATTACAACAATTACGATGTTTTTCCCTCCCGAATTGGCAATTTTAAGATTTTTAAAATTACTCTTACTCATTGCTGATAAAGGTACAGGGAAACAAGGGTTTTGTGTTTTGCTGAAGGGAATATATATTGGCTGAACCTTTTCTGGAAGGCATTTAGGGAGCTATATTCAAAGGCCTTGATAGTGCTTATCTCTCTCACCTACCAATTCCATGCCTAGGAATTTATCCTAAAGAATAAATTACAGATTTGTCAAAGATATTATATAAATTATAATATATTCATACTTTGGGGTACTCTGCCTTGGAAAATCCACGCTGTGTTCCTGATGGGGGAGAAACAGGTTTTACAGCAGCGCGTGTGATGGCTTAGTCCAGTGTGTGTGTCCGTGTGTTGGGAAAGACTGAAGGGCTGTGTACCACAACAGGAAAAATGGTGGCTTCTCGGTGATGGAGTTACCAGGAGGTGTAATTTTTACGTCATTTTCTCGATTTTCTATACTAACAATGAGTATGTATTACTTTTGTAATTTCAAGGAGTAAATAAAAGTCCTATGAAGGCGCATACTTTGCCCTTTGCTGATTATACACACCTTCCCAGTGAAGGAGGACGGACCAGCCTTAAACTAGAAACGTTCACGTGGACCCAGGGCAGCAGGCCGTCTTCCCCACGTGCCTACCCCAGTTAGCCATGGTGTCCTAAGATACGCTGGGGGCCCACACGAGAGGAACGCTCATTCATTCATTTACTCTCTCTCACTCATTCACTCACTCAGGAAGCATTTGTGGAGGTCCTCACAGCTTGGGAGCTAAGGAGAAGTGTCAGATTCTTGAAGGCTAATTGTAGTTTGGGTTTCTGTTGGGTTTTGTTGAGGTCTAATTGGCACACAAAATCTTCATACTTTCTGGTGGACATCACGGTGATTGGGTGTTTTTCGACTTCATGGAATGATCGTTGGCGAGTCTCGTGACCGTCCGTCTCAAACTTACTGCAGTGGTCCCCCATGTTGTGCGTCACCGACCCATGGCTTGCTTGTTTTATAACTGGGAGTGTGTACTTCTTAATCCCCTCCACCTACTTCTACATTTATCTTTTAAACCGAGAATTTAATAGAGTATCCGGCCCAACCCTCTCTCTTTGGAGACAGAAAAAACGGATCCCGAAGAGATTTGCCCAAGAGTGAATGGATGGTAAATCGCGCATCTAGACTGCGGTCTGGAAATTCTCTTTCTAGGCCAGAGTCACTTGGGCTTCCTGTCTTGTAAAACACTCATTTGCACGATAGTCCTCCAAGTGAAAAGAAAAGTCTCGTACTTGATGCTTGCATTTCTTCTCTAGTGTTTTTAGGTGCCTTAACTGGCTTCACTTTGTCTCACAGAATTTGTAGTTAACTAAAGCTTTCCTATCTGTGAAACTCCTACATTAGTCATTATTAAGCTGTTTCTCCCTCATATTTTTGCTTTATTTTGGCCTCATAAATACAGTTGGACAAAGCCAATTAAAACCTTTCACACCCTTGCCCCCCACCCCACCCCCGGCCGTGTGTTGTATCAACTTCCTGCTTTTGACTCTTGGGGAGGGGCCCTTCAGCCAGTCAGTACCCGTCTATCTAGCATATTTATATTATGCAAAAAGATTACAGATTTTGTCAATAGTATCACTGCGGAAACCTGTCATGACAGCATAGCACTGGGCCCCCTCCATTGTACCAGGTACATCATTCTCTACATGCTGCCTTCTCTGCCTCAAAAGGCATCCTTCCCCCGCCCCCCTCCCCCGCCTTCAAAACTCTCCCCCATCCTTCAAAACCCCTAATTCCCATGAAGACACTGCTGCTTCTGGAAAGGCTTTCCTCAGCCACACCCACTCTCCCACACTGTCTCTTACCTCCTCTCGAGTTTGCATTTTGCTGCTCTGAGCTCCTCCGTAACAGACTTGGGATCTTTCATTTTCCCCGCGTGCTTAGTTCAGCACGAGACCGTCACAGGTCTTCAGACCAATCTCTCCTCGTTGATACAAGGAAGGAACGAAGGATGGAATAAACAGATACATTTTCCTACTAGGTTAAAAAGTAGAGAAGGGTCATTTTGGAAGGGATTGTTCTCTTGTGTTGGTTTCTCGTGATGTCTTTACTGCTGTTTGTGAGGCTGGTGTAGGAATTTCCCCTGGGTTCAGATAAAGATCTCACGGGGCTGCGTTTTGGAGAAGCACATTTTTTTTTTTTTTTTGAGAAATCGTGCAAAATGCACGGTCATCTCCAGCTGTCTACACACCCCCTCACGATACAGACTGCTTCGCTTACACACCTGTGTATGCACCCGAGCTCTGGGTCCAGAGACACGCACTCCCTTCCGTGCAGTGCGATCCGCACACGGCGTGGAGGAGCTGGCTTTGGTCCAGATGGGGCCCCGGATTTGCTGGGGGGACTTAACACTGGCTGTTATCTCCCCCAGGCTTCAGTGTCTTATCTAGAGCGTGAAAGGTGGGGGTTCAATGATCAAGATGCTTCTCCGGTCCACGAGCCTCTCACATGCTGGCCTGGAGTACTGTGCCTTGACCTTTTGTGGTGTAAGAACCTGAAGACTTGCACTTGACATTGGAGCGCAGCATTCACGCCAGCTCACAAGCCGTCCCTGCGGCCCTCAGACCTGTCCAGGCTTCCCGGTGTTCTCGGGAGTTGGCCCTCACTTCCACAGAAGGCGTCCCCTCACTTCTGCGGCGGCTCTTGCTGCGGGTTTTTCTGACCCTGACCCTGGGCCTATTTCTCTGTGCTCCGTGGGTTGATTCTGGTTTGTCCTCCGTAGTGGAGTTCCTTTTTCCACAGGACAGACGTCCAGGTATTTGAAAATAGCAGTAACGCCCCAGCCCCGAGTCTCTTCTCCAGGTTAGAAACTTCTAGTCTCTTTGCCTGTTTCCCTTATGACCAGATGGTTCTTTCTCCCTGATGCAGCCTGTTTGCGTCTGGCACCGCCACAACTCTGCACGAGCATTCTTCGCCCGCAGCGCTGTTACCTCCGGCACTTGATCCTTGTCCCTCAGGACCCAGTCCCAGGCCCTCCTTCTCCCAGCCAGACCTTGTGCTCTGGCCTCTGCCTCACAGGTGCTCCACTGTGCTTTACCCACCCTTTTCTACAGTGACTTCTGTACCGTGTTCTCAGTTTTTCACGTATCTGGGTGCTCTGCAACAGTGGGGACCTAAATGGCTCGTTCGCAGTGCCCAGCACGTGGTGGGCACGCGCGAGCAAATGAGTGAGGGAGGGAGTCTACCTTCCAGCACGGAACATGGTTCTGGTGGGTAGTGGCTGCTCAAGAAGTGTTTGTTGAAGAACAGGTGAATTCACAGACGAACCCATGAATACACTGTTGCTTCGATGTACTTCGTGACTCCTTGAATCCTCTTAAAATATTTATGTATTTTGAGAGAGAGAAAGAGACAGTATGAGTGAAGGAGGAGCAGAGAGAGAGGAGGGAGGGGGAGAATCCCAAGCAGGCTCCGCCCCCAGTGCGGAGTCTGACTCGCGCTCGATCTCACGACCCTGGGATCATGACCTCAGCCGAAATCAAGAGTCAGGTGTTTAACCAACTGAGCCACCCAGGTGCCCTGAATCCTCTTAAAATATTGAACCTAGATACAAACATAAGACTCCAGAAGTGATACAGCCAGTATGAGGAATAGCAGACTGGTTACCTCATTCTCGAAAATATTTTTTTTTATTCTAAAAATGTTCGTTTATTTATTTTGAGGGGGAAGAGGGGTGGAGGGACAGAGAGAGAGGGAGACAGACAATCGCAGGCAGGATCTGTGCGGTCAGTGTGCAGCCTGACATGGGGCTTGAACTCCCGACGCTGGGATCAGGACCTGAGCTGAAATCCAGAGTCAGACACTTAACTGACTGAGCCACCCAGGTGCCCCGAAAATATCTTCTTTATTTTATTGCATTTTAATTTACTTTAATTCCAGTTAGCATACAGTGTTATAGTAGTTTCAGGTGTACGATGTAGTGATTCAACACTTAGTACATCACCCCGTGATCGTTAGGCTAGGTGCCCTCCTTTATCCCCATCACCTGTCGCCCCCATCCCCCCACCCACCTCCCGGTGACCGTCAGTATGTTCTCTGTGGTTAAGGGTCTATTTCTTGGTTTGTCTCACTCTTTTACCCATTGGCTGACTTGTTTTGTTGCTTAAATTTCACATGTGAGTGAAATCGTATGCTATTTGTCTTTCTCTGACTAATGTCGCTTAGCATAATATTCTCTAGCTGCATCCATGTCATTGGCATGGCAAGATTTCATTCTTCTTCATCACTGAGTAACATTCCATCGTATATACATACCACATCTTCTTTATCCATTCATCCATCGATGGACACTTTGGCTCCCTCCGTATTGGGGTTATTGTCGCTGCTATAAGTATCGGGGTGCATGTGCCCCTTCGAATTACCGTTTTCATGATTTGGGGGTAAATGCCCGTTAGTGCAATTGCTGGGTCGTAGCATAGTTCCATTTTTAACTTAATTTCAGAGTCACACTCGCAGAGCGGAGCCCCCTCAGCCAGGACCTACGTGGCTCCCCATCCTTGCTGTGGCTGCCGTGTCTCCCACGGCTTCTCTGCTGTCCCCCTCTGGTCCCCACCTTCTGCCTTGTTCGCAGAGCTTTCACCTTCTGGCACTACTCTTAGCTCTTGACACGTTCTTGGTTTCATTTTCACTTCCATGCTTTCTCCTTTTAGTACAGTTAGCTGTGCTCATAGTTTAGTGACTTCATTTTGAAGACCCTGTTACACTCATGAAATGCTTTTCCTTAACATAAAAAATTATCTGTAAGACTTTTTTAAAAAAGTGACTATTGGGATGCTTGAGTGACTCGGTCGGTTAAGCGTCCGACTTCGGCTCAGGTCATGATCTCACAGTTTGTGGGTTCGAGCCCCACGTCAGGCTCTGTGCTGACAGCTCAGAGCCTGGAGCCTGCTTCAGATTCTGTGTCTCCCTCTCTCTCTGCCCCTTCCCGCACTCACACTCTGTCTCTCTCTCCCCCTCAGATGTAGATAAACATTAAAAAAATTTTTTTAAGTGATTATTAACCTTAGTTATGTTTTAATTTTTTTAAAACTATTTATCTTAGAGACAGAGCACAAGTGGGAGAGGGACAGAGAGAGAGGGAGACACAGAATCTGAAGTAGGCTCCAGGCTCCGAGTTGTCGGCCAAGAGCCCGATGTGGGGCTCTAATCCACGAACTGTGAGATGATGACCTGAGCCAAAGTCGGATGCTTAACCGACTGAGCCACCCATGCACCCCAACCTTTGTTATGTTTTCAAGTGATATAAGCTTTCTTAGAAATAAAAGCTGTGATTTGATGCAGTTCCCAGTATAGATTCATGTGCAGCCTTCCCAGAACTACATAAGTTACTTCCAATTATTGAAATACAAATGCAGCAAATGCCTATGGTACAGGTGGTGGTCACTGAATGGATCAAAATACAGGAGAAACAGAAATACAGAGTATATTGTGTGCAGTAGGGATGAAAAGGCAAAGCAAAGTGACAGCAACTATTGCTAGGAGTGACATGAACTGTCTGTCCTGTTCCTTTGATTGGAAAAAGGCGTGAAAAGAAGTCAGCGGGGCTAATGGAAGACAAGTAAATTGTTTGGACTTCTGATACACGTTTGTAACCGGAATGGGAAAGACAAAACAGGAAGTACTTCAGAAGCATTAACAGATCTTTATTGTTTTACTTGATGGGACAATCATATGTTGCTCACAAGCCCATTTCCAGAGGGTGATTAAATGGAAAGAATGACAAGTAGGAAAAGAAAACCACATGAACCAGATTCTGGCCGTGCCACAGCCTCCCCCTGTTTAACATGTGAATTTAGAAAATTTATCAAGTACTTAAAAAATAGAAATGGTTGAGGGGTGCCTGGGTGGCTCAGTCGGTCAAGCATCTGACTTCAGCTCGGGTCATGATCTCTCAGTTCTTGAGTTCGAGCCCCCAGTCGGGCTCTGTGCTGACAGTGGGATTTTCTCTCTCCCTCTGTCTGTCCCTCCCCTGCTTGCTCTGTCTCTCAAAATAAACAAATAGATTTTAAAAAATAGAAATGGTTGAGAAAAAGCCCAATGATGTCTAAAAGTAAATGAGAGATCCGCAGAAATTGGTTATTCCAATCAGCAACTACTTCTCTTAAATATAAAACTCTGTGCTTCCGGGAGAATGGCCTGTCCATGTTTTTGTGGTGAATGAGATAAATATGTCAAGGGAATTTGCACATCCATTTTGTGAGGTTGGTCTGAGCCTTCCAAAAGTTAGGCCGAAGAAAACTAGTTCCCTGGAAACTAGAAAATCTGACCATTAATAGCTGGGAGTTCACTCTTCTGTTTGATTTTCGTAACCCTTATTTATTAGCAGTAGACAGAGCTGTGGAATAGAAGCCAGATGATTTGCCTGGATCATTCCCAGCGTTTGTCATAATGTTCTAATAAGATAAGTCATGGCAAGACACTGTATAGGATCTCACATGCTGTTCAGCAATTTGAGAGAGGTCGTGAATGACAGCAGTATGCCGTGATGAGCCGTGAGAGGTGCATGGAGCTGTGCGGTCACACAATTCCTAAGTGATGGATGGCTCGACGTGATTAGAGGCTCGTCCGATAAATTTGTCACCGAGAAGTTCTCTACAACTGTAATTAGCACATCACTGACCATTGCACTGACTTGTGAAGCCACTTAGTGGTTTGAACCTCTTCAGACACTGGAGGGACGAGTCGCTTGGTGTCTGTGGGGAAACCGAGGTGGCAGGAAGGCGTGCTTGCTTAGTGTCAGAGGGGAACGTGCCATTACTAAGCAAGGCGGAATCTGCATTTAAGTCATTCAGTTTTGCTCAGTGAATTGGGGAGTAGATCAGAAGAGATGTTTGGAATTGTGAATACTATCCAGAAGAGTCTCCCCTAAAACACAACTGCATAAAAAAAAAACAACCTTGATTTTTTTTCTGAAGTGCTGGGAAGTTTAAGTAGTAGAAGCTGTAATTCTTAAACCCGCTTGACTTGTTACTGACAGGACTGGTCTGTTCCCATAAATGCAGGGTTGCAGCAGCTACCCCCCACCCAGCCGTGAGGTCATGGCTGTGCTCTGTCTGGCTTGCTTGGCTGTCTTCTGATGCTGCCCGCTGTTTTGTCTGTTCCACCCTGACTGCCCTTCTCTTAGACACCAGTTTGTATACTTTGTTGCTCATCGATACGACATATTTAAAAAGTGTATACATAAGGCAAATACAGGTGAAGTTTGTGTTAAACGTTCAATAGGGATTTCCTGACCGTAACTTGTTTTTTTTTAAATTTCTTAACTTTTAATGTTTATTTTTGAGAGAGACAGAGACAGAATGCGAGTGGGTTAGGGGCAGAGGGAGAGGGAGACACAGAAGCAGAAGCAGGCTCCAGGCTCCGAGCTGTCAGCCCAGAGCCCGATGCGGGTCTCGAACTCACGAGGCGTGAGATCATGACCCGAACCGAAGTTGGACACTCAACCGACTGAGCCACCCAGGCGCCCCATCAAGGGCCATAACTTGTAACACTCACGTTCCAACTGCTTGAAGGCACTGTTTGTGGAGAATAAAGGGTATTTTCCTAACGCAAACTTCTCTGATGCATAAAAATGACCAGATCTTTGCTTTAAGCTCGTTGATTTAGAGGGTCCTGGGCTGTTAGGAACCCTGACAATACCGTGGGAAGAGTTTCCATTTGACCGTTCGCCAGGGGATTAAATAACGCAAGTGCTGGGAATGGTGTTTGGTGCAGGATCAGTGTTCGGGAAACCTTGGCCGTTTCCTTCCAGACGTTCCTTTAAACCGACCCAGGAGCATTCAGTGAGGAAGTGTGTTGTCTGCCTAAGTGCAGAAATGACTCTTTCTGCGTTGGAATTCGTTTCCCCCGTTATTTGTGTCGGCCTCATCTCCTTGCTCTTGCCACCTCATGTTACTGGTTTTTATCATTGAAAAACTAAAGGTGTGGTTCGGGGAGCTCACGATGCCTGCACGATTCCACCTTGGCACAGTTTCGCAGCCTGGCAGACGAAATAGGGTGCTGGGGTTGCCCGGCACCCCTCCTGCCTGGCACAGCCTGGATTCCATCTATGAGTCAGGCTCCACGGCCAGCATCCCTCCTGCCTGGCACAGCCTGGATTCCATCTACGGGTCAGGCTCCAGGTCAGGCTCCAGCCCTCCATTTCTCCCTAGAGCCATGCAGAGCACATGACCCCTCACTGAGCCGGTCCAAGGCTTACAGTCCACACCATACATTTATTGTATTGTATGTGTGTGTTTCATGTGCTTTTGTAGTTTCTTTCTAGCAATATTTTAGGTTCCTCGATGGCTTCATGGCATGTAGTCATAACCTAATTATACCAGAGAAGAAAGGTTCTCTCCTCTTCTTTAATAATTTGTTCTAATCATCCGAGTTTTAGTCTCTTAGATTTCTTCTTAGAGATGATTCTACTTCACAGCCTTTGCAGTGGATATTAGCATCTGGATGAAATCAAGAGGGAAATGTGGCAGCGATCAGGGTTAATTATTTGGATTTTTAAGAACAGTTCTTTCTTTCCTAGAATTCTTTTCTTAACGAATTGATTTTTGTTTTTGTTTTTGTTCAAAGCATTTTAAGTCTTTGGAATCTGTGACTTGAAAAAGCTGTATCCCATTTTTCCTGAAATTTCCCCCCTTAGTAGAATAATTCACAACGACATCTGCGCAGCATGTACATCAGAATCACCCGGTGTTTTTAAACCACAAAGCCCAGGGCCCATCCCAGACCTACTGAAGCAAAGGTCTTGGTCGGAAGCCCAGTCTGCATGTAGCATGCTCCCAGGTGATCCTTAGATAGTTAGGAGTTGAGAATTGTTGTTTTGACCCATAATGTGCTAGAAACTGAATTCCTGTTTTGCATTCCTTGTTAAGCTTTGCATTATGTAGTTTTCAAGCTGTTCAGATAGGGCAATGCTTGGCCGGAAACTTCCCTCTCTCTGTGTGTGTATACAGACACGCGATCTTGTCTTGTCATAGCCTGTTGATAGTCCCACAGTCCTACACTCTAATGAAACCCACCTCACCCTGTCCTGTTACTACAGGTTTGTCCGTATCCCACAGCCTCCACCGTCACCAGACGGCAGGTTTCTCAAGGACAAGTGTGCGTGACACATAATAGGTTAGATACCAAGTACATATTTGTTCTAAACATCAGTACATGTTATATTGTAGCCCATTGGCTTCATGTGTGTTAAGTATGTATTCTCAACGTGGGAACACACCCAGGCATGGATTCACTTAGACGTCTTCAGTATCTTTTACCCTCTGTGTACATGGTGGTCATGAATGTGGGCAAACCACTCGTGTATTTGGCAAGAATTCATAGTTTTTGTTAACAGCTTAAAGTGAGAGCTGAGCAAATATTTAACTTCTATGTTAAAAACAGGAAAAAAATAAATAAATCAAGTCTTTGCCCAGATTTATTTCTGGAAGAATAGCTCAGCAGGGCTGAGCAAGGTTTTGTTTACAAGTCTGGTTTCCCTAGTTGGGTGAGCGTAGGCACCAACTGAGCCATTGTCCCCAAGGTTTTCTTATTTCTGGCCAGAAGACGAAATTCGAAATTCGTAAAACTACCCCAAACATGACCTGCTAAGCCAGTCACTCAGATACAGCCCAGAAGCTCTACTGTTGGAACCGAGATGTGTGACTGCTGAGTCTACCCAGTGGAAATTTCCTTGTTTTTAGACAGATGCCTTCTTTTTTTTTTTTTTTCTGAGTAAAAGGCAAAAGTGAGTTTGGATGGATACTGCGTTAGGTGCACAGATCACCGTAAAACAAGATCCCCGTGCGTTTCATCTGCACAAGCCACCGCCAGGCTAATAGCCTCCTTTTCTGCAGTTCTGTCTGAGAATAAAACAATTCACTCAGCCGCGGACAAAGATCGGTGAAATCTCAGATGGAGAATTTGGTCAAACCAGGTTTCAGAGCACGTTAAACCCTAGGCTGGTGAACTGACTTACAGAGTTAAGCCTGAGACCAGCCCCCTGATCTGGTTCCTCCTCTTTCTGGACGGAAAGCCAGGCCCTGAGTTACTGTCGTATTTGATTCAGGCAAACTACCTCCCAGGAACGCCCTGGCCCCTCTCATAATTAAAGAGGTGAAGTGAATGAATACTGATTGAGCTCCTACCTTGTACTTAGTCCTTTGAAAATGTTATCTCATCCAATCCTTGTCATCCTCAGGATGGGTTTTATAACACAGTGAACATATGGAAAGTTTTCTTCTCAAAGAGGTATACACTTGATAACTAAGTCCGTGGGTACTTAATGCCAAGATTTCTATTTTCAAGTCTGGTATTCTCATCACTATTCCAGGATTAAGTACCCCATAGTTAGTCGGTGAACTTTGCTGAAGGAACAAATGAATTCTGTGGATGACTCATGAATATCACCTTGAATCTCTCAAAATTCTCACTCGCTTGCTTTCCCCTCTTATCGTCGTAAACACTTACGTGGATTTGGGGATCACCCGACCCAACTTTCTCTACGAGTAGAAGTCCCCTCCAACATGCCCCTGTTTGCCTTTTTCAGGGCAAAAGTTAATCCGTGAGGCAGCCTGTTCATTGTCGTGTTGTCCTTATCGTTAGAAAGGCTTTCCTTATACTGAGATAAAATCTGTTTCTGCGTCAAAGGACGGCATGGAATTGTGGGCAAAGCCCGGGCCTGGGGATTGGCACCCGATGTTTTCACTTAAGGCAAGCCCCAACCGTTCCCAGCCTGTTTCCCTACCTGTAAAATTTCGGTAACTGGCACTAGGTATGAAAAGACCCACCTTGCCTAACTCACAGGGTCGTTATGAGAGCCTGTCCTATGACGCACGGGACAGTCCTTTGCAAAGAGTAAATCCCAACAGAAAAGTTAGTTCCTATTTCACCGCCTGCGACTTCCTAGAATGATTCTACTCGCTGTGAAAGAAAACAATGACACGCCTCATTACATCTTCTTTCCTTTGGACTAAAGAGCTCTGTTTCCTTACATATTTTTAAAAATATAAAAGGGTTGGGTTTCAGGTAAACACTCTTCCTGGCTGCCTCCTGCCAGATCCTGTCTGAAATGTCAGGTGTTTGGGTGAAGTGTGTCCCAGGAGGGCCCCATGCTGCTGAGCCTCCCTGTCACCCCCCCCCCCCCCCACCACCACCAGCATAGGCTGGGACGTACCACCACTCGGTGAGGCACCAGCATTTCCATCCGTGACACTCACGGCCGAGCCGTGTCGAGAGTGTGTGCTGTGAAGAGTCAGGTCCACACGGCTGTCGAGCTAGGTCTTTGGGGCCCATGTGGGCACGGTTGTGGTTTCTCACCTAAATGTAGATACTTCATCCGCTGTGGTTTTAGCCCGACATTCCAAGTCGTTGCCCTTCCGTTGCCCTCTTGGTCTCAGCTGCCAAGGTGGAGCTACCTGTGTGGGTTTTCTGACATCTGCCAGAATGAGAAGTCCTTTCTGTCATTAGCTACCTTCCTGGTAAAAACATGGAACAAGGTAAGACGCGGGAGGACCCGTGAGTGTCTCCTCCTCTCATGAAAGATCTCCCTCTAATCTCGATTACTCTCGCAGTTACCAAAACATTAACTACAGTTATGGGTGGTAGAACGGTGTCCCTCTCACACACGGTGAGACCACAGATCGTGAGCTTGGACTCGCATCCCTGAGGCTTAACGTGGTGCCTGGCAGATAGTAGCTGCTTGATGGAAGCTTATACTTGGAGAGGGAGCGGACGGATGAATGGCGAGATACTAAGTTACCTGCTTTGGGGATGGTTGTCCAGCTAGACATCTACCCCTCTACCTGGGCCAACATTCAAATTACATTTCCCTCTTTATATCGGTGAAAGTACTAAGAGGGAGAGTTTGTCAGGCGTACCCTACATCGATGGAAGTGTCCCCTTTATCTAGAGATGGCACAGCCCTGTTATCGAAAGAAAGTTGATCTGCTAATATGATTTGATTTCAGTGAACGCATCCATACTTGTTCATAGGTAACATCTACTTGTTTTCTAAGTGTTCACACACCTTCTGTTCAGTTACTGTCTCCTGACTTCTGCGTCATTATGTCCCGTATCCCCACATCCATCACCTTCCTCTCCCTTCCTGTGCCCCTGTTTTTGCTCCTTACTCCAGTCTTTTCAAGTTGAACAGTTGTCCTTAAACGCATTCTCGAAAATAGGCTTCTCTTTATCCTTAGTTCTGCTTTTCTTAGCCGTCTCTTTTCCTACCTGGATTCTTCCCTTCTTTGGACCAAAGTTGACCAAAAGTTTATTTATAAGTGTGTTGAATAAAATTTTGTGTCCCAACATCTCATTAAAAAAAAAAAAAAAAGAGCTGATTCTTTCTACCTAAACAAAAGTAAGATTTCTGCAACCAATACAACTCACATTTTGTTCGAATTGTGTTCACAGGTGAGTGGATCAGTGGTCCTTAAATGAAAGGAAAGTCTTTTCCTTCTGGAGGATTTATTGCAATTTGGGTGATCGACAAAGACCCAAACAGGAATTTCCTGAGTAATTCTGATTTCTGATCTTTTATAAGGCTAGATCTGTTTCCCTCAGAAGACTAAGAATATTCTATTAAATCATCTGTCTTATTTACCACCAGCTTTAGCTCTTGAGTCACAGTGACGGCTTTGTCGTATGTGAAGGCAATTTGGGTTTGGGCAAGTTTTCTGGGAATGGAGTGAACTGGGGCCACTGATCAGCGTTTATGTTTAGCTTAAGGAAATATCCTCTTGTTTGCTGAAATCCTGTACACAATCCCCTGCTATTTCCTGTATTTTGATAATTAGTAATATTTTCCAGGGTGGAAAATATGTGTCATTCTCTTGAAGTCTTATGTGATCTTAATCTGAAAGTAATTAGTATAGTTCATGTTTTTATATATCTTGGTACATTTTACCAATAGCCAGGCAAATCCACGGTACCATTAATATTATGTTACGTTTTGAGCCACACGCAAGCTTTTCCAAATGTTTAGCCCTGATGGCAATATGTTCTATGTTTGGGTTATTCTGAGCGATGCTCTTTGTTTTTCGCTTCAGTAATACATGGATTTGCACTTAGAATGTTGGTTTACCCCATCTGGGAGCTGTCATATGACAGGATGTGATGTGAGTCTTCATTTAGTAGAAAAGATACACAAGCCAAAAGTCCAAAAAGTGATGTAAAGCAAGTCTTAAAATTCAGTCCTGTCAGTTCTGCCTCAATCAGGAGCTGAATTATCATGTGATGATACAGGCGTTGCATCCGCTACCGGGCCGACTTAGGGTCTCAACCAACGTCTGACGAACCTCAGACGTGAGATTACGATACCTCCTCTGGCCACTGCTGGAGTTTTATTAGTTTCCCTCTTTTTCTCATTTTTAAAAATCGTGATAAGTGTCCTCTTTAATTCTAGTCTCCTATTTCCCTCATCCCCTCACCCACTCCCTTCTGGTAACCATCCATTTGTTCTCTGTAGTTAAAAGTCTGTTTCGTGGTTTCTCTTTCTCTCTCTTTTCCTTTGTTCATCTGCTTTCCTTCTTAAATTCCACATATGACTGAAATCGTATGGTATTTGTCTTTCTCTGACTGACTTATTTTGCTTAGCAATTACACCACCTAGCTCCATCCATGTCCTTGCAAATGGCAAGATTTCATTCTTTTTATGGCTGAGTGATATTCCACTGTATACACACAGCACATCCTCTTTATCCATTCATTATTCAGTGGACACGTGGGCTGTTTCCATAATTTGGCTATTGTAGATAATGCTTTTATAAACATTGGGGTGCATGTATACCTTTGAATTAGTGTTTTTGTATTTGGGGGGATTCCTGGATCATAGGGTAGTTCTATTTTAATTTTTTGAAGAACTATACTGTTTTCCACAGTTTGCATTCCCACCAACAGTGTAAGAGGGTTCCTTTTTCTCCACAATTTTGCTGACATTTGTTGTTTCTTGTGTTTTTTGGTTGTGTGTGTGTGTGTTTAGTGTTTATTCATTTTTGAGAGACAGAACATAAGTGAGGGAGGGGCAGAGAGAGAGGGAGACACAGCATCGGAAGCAGGTTCCAGGCTCCGAGCTATCAGCACAGAGCCCGACGTGGGGCTCTAACCCACGAACCGTGAGATCATGACCTGAGCCGAAGTCGGACACTTAACTGCCTGAGCCACCCAGGCGCCCCTTGTGTCTTTGAGTTTAGCCATTCTGACTGCTGTGAAGTGGTATCTCAGAGTTTTGAGTTGTATTTCCCTGATGGTAAATAATGTTGAGCATCTTTTCATGTGTCTCTTGGCCATCTGGATGTCTTCTTTGGAGAAATGTCTGTTTAAGTCTTCTGCCCATTTTTTAATTGGATTATTTGTTTCTTGGATATTGAGTTGTATCAGTTCTTTATATGTTCTGGATACTAACCCTTCTTCAGAAGTGATTTGCAAATGTCTTCTCCAATTCAGTGGTTGTCTTTTAGTTTTGTTGATTGTTTCATTCTCTGTGCAGAAGCTTCTTATCTTGATGAGCTCCCAATAGTTCATTTTTGCTTTTGTTTCCCTTGCCTCTGGAGACTTATTTAGAAAAATGTTGCTATGGCCGATGTCAGAGAGATTACTGCCTGTGTATTCTCTTCCAGGATTTTTTATGCTTTCAGGTCTCACATTTAGGTCTTATATTTTGAGTTTATTTTTGTGTGTGGTGTGAGAAAGTGGTCCAGTTTCATTCTTTTGCATGTTGCTGTCCAGTTTTCCCAGCACAATTTGTTGAAGAGATTGTCTTTTTCTCATTGCATATTCTTGCCTCCTTTATCATAGGTTAATTGACCATATAATTGTGGGTTTATTTCAGTGTTTTTGTTCTATTCCATTGATCTGTGTGTCTATTTTTACATCAGTACCATACTGTTTTAATTACTACCACTTTGTAATAGAACTTGAAATCTGCAGTTGTGATGCCTCCAGTTTTGTTTTCCTTTTCCAAGATCGCTTTCGCTATTTGGGGTCTTTGCTTCCATAAAATGTTAGCATTGTTCTAGCTCTGTGAAAAATGCTGTTGGTGGGGCACCTGGTGACTTAGTCAGTTACGTGTCTGACTCTTGGTTTCAGCTCAGGTCATGATGTCACAGTTTTGTGAGTTCAAGCCCCGTATCGGGCTCTTTACTGTCATTGCAGAGCCTGCTTGGGGTTCTCTCTCCCTCTCCCTCTCTCTCTCCCTCTCTCTCTCCATCTCTCTCTCTTTCTCTGTCTCTCTCTCTCTGTCCCTCTCTCTCCCGCTCTCAAGATAAATAAATAAACTCAAAAATATAAAATAAAAATGCTGTTGGTATTTTGATTGCACTGAACCTGTAAATTGCTTTGGGTAGTGTGGGCATTGTAACAGTATTAGTTCTTCCAACCCATGAGCATGGAATGTCTTCCCACCTCTTTGCATTGTCCTGAGTTTCTTTCACAGTGCTATATAGTTTTCAGAGTACTTTCACCTCTTTGGTTAAGTTCATTCCTAGATATTTTATAGTTTTTGATGCAGTTGTTAATGGGATTGTTTTCTTTATGTCACTTTGTGCTGTTTCAGTATTGGTGTATAGAAATGCAACAGATTTCTGTACATTGATTTTGTATCCTGTGACTTCACTGAATTTGTTTTCCAGTTCTAGCAGTTTTTTTGTGGAGCCTTTAGTGTTTTCTATATGTGGTATCATGTCATCTACAAATAGTGAAAGTTTGACTTCTTCTTTACCAATTCTGGTGCCTTCTATTTCTTTATGTTTTTGATTGCTGTGACTAGGACTTCCAGTACTATTTGGATAAAAGTGGTGAGAGTGGACATCGTTGTCTTGTTCATGACCTTAGGGGGAAAGCTCTCAGCTTTTCACCATTGAGGATGATGTTGGCTGTGGGTTTTTCATACATGGCCTTTATAATATTGAAGTGTGTTCCCTCCAACCCTCCTTTGCTGAGGGTTTTTATCAGGAATATCAGATACCTTTTCTGCATCTGTTGAAATGATCATGTGGTTTTTCTCCTTTCTGTTATTGATGTGATGTATAATGTTGATAGATTGGTGAATTTTGAACCACTCTTGCATCCTGGGAATAAATCCCACTTGATTACGGTGAAGGGTTTTTTTTTTATGTGTTGTTGGAGTTGGTTTGCTAATATTTTGTGGAGGATTTGTGCATCTACGTTCGTGAGAGATGTTAGCCTGTAGTTCCCTTTTTTGTGGTGTCTTTATCTGGTTTTGTTATCAGGGTGATACTGACCTCATAGGATGAATTTAGAAGTTTTCCTTCCTCTTGTAGTTTTAGAAATAGTTTGAGAGGGGTAGGTATTAGCTCTTCTTTAAATGGTAGAATTGGCCTTTGAAGCTGTCTGGTTCTGGACTTTTTCTTTGGGGGGGTGGGGTTCTGGTTACTGATTCAGTTTAATTGCTGGTAATTGGTCTGTTCAAGGTTTCTATTTCTTCCTATTTCAGTTTTGGTAGTTTATATGTTCCTAGGAATTTATCTGTTTCTTCTGGGCTTTTCAGTCTGTTGGCATATAGGTTTTCATAATATTCTGTTACATTTGTTTGTATTTCTGTGGTGTTGGTTGTTATTCCTCCTCTTTTATTAGTAATTTTGGTTCTCTTTTATATACATATGTATATATGTATATTTTATATATATGTATACACACACACATATATGTATATATACATGTATATATATATGTATATATATGTATATATGTATATACATATATATGTATATATACATGTGTATATATGTATATATATATACACATATATATGTGTGTGTGTGTATATATATATATATATATATATATATACATATATATGTATGTATATATAAGTCTTGCTAGAGGCTTATCAATTTTGTTGATTTTTTTCAAAGAACCAGCTCCTGGTTTCATTGATCTGTTCTATTGGTTTTTTGTTTGTTTGTTTGTTTGTTTGTTTTTTAGTTTAGTTTCTATATCATTTATTTCAGCTCTGGTTTTATTATTTCCTTCCTTTTTCTGGGTTTGGCTTTGTTTATTCTTCTCTTTCTAGCTCCTTTAGGTGTAAGGTTAGGATGTTTATTTGAGATTTTTCTTACTTCTTGGGGTAGACTTGTATTGCTATAAACTTTTCCTCTTAGAGCTGCTTTTGCTGCATCCCAGAGATTTTGGACTTCGGTGTTTTCATTTGTTTTCATATAAATTTTTATTTCTTCTTATATTTCTGGTTGACCCATTCATTATGTAGTAGCATGTTATTTAACCTCCATGTATTGGTGGTCTTTCCAGATTTTTTCTTGTGGTTGACTTCTAGTTTCAGAGCAGTGTTGTCAGAAAAGATGCATAGAGACTTCAATTTTTCGAATTTGTTGAGACTTGTTTTGTGACTTGTTTTGTGACCTGTTCTGGGGAATGCCCAAAGTGCACTTGAAAAGAATGCATACTCTGCTGTTTTAGGATGGAATGTTCTGAATATATCTGTTAGATCCATCTGGTCCAGTGTGTCCTTCAAAGCCGCTGTTTCCTTGTTGATTTTCTTGTTTTGATGATCTGTCCATTGATGTATGTGGAGTATTAAAGTCCCCTGCTATTATTATATTACTGTCAATTATGTTTGTTTTTAACTCTTTTATGTATTTGGGTGCTCCTATTTTGGGTGTGTGAATATTTACTATTGTTATATCCTCTTGTTAGATTGTCCCCTTTATTAGTATATAGTGTCCTTCTTTGTCTTTTCTCTTACAGTCTTGGTTTTAAAGACTATTTTGTCTGATATCAGTATTGCTACCCCAGCTTTCTGTTGGCATCTAGTTCCATGATAAATGTTTCTCCATGCCTTTACTTGCAATCTTTAGGTATCTTTCAGTCTGAAATTAGTCTCTTGTAGGCAGCATATCGATGGGTCTTATTTTTTGGTTCACTCTGTCACCCTATGTCTTTTGATTGAACCATTTAGTCCATTTACATTCAAAATAATTATTGATAGATATGTATTTATTGCCATTTTATTACATGTTTTGTTGTTGTTTCTATGGATTTTCTCAGATCCTTTCTTCTCTTGCTCTCTTTCATAGTTTGCTGGAATTCTTTAGCTATACACTTGGCTTCCTTTCTCTTTACTGTTTGCATATCTGCTGCTGGTTTTTGATTTGTGGTTACCACTAGGTTTGTATATAACCTCTTCTGTATAAAGCAGTATCTATTAAGTTGATGATCACTTAAGTTTTTTTTTATTTTATTTTATTTTATTCTTTATTTTTGAGAGAGAGAGACAGAGAGACAGAGTGCGATCAGGGGACGAACAGAGAGAGGGAGACACAGAATCCAAAGCAGGATCCAGACTCAGAGATTTCAGCACAGAGCCCAACGTGGGGCTCAAACTCACAAACTGCAAGTTCATGACCTGAGCCAAAGTCGTACGCTCAACTGACTGAGCCACCCAGACACCCCTGATGGTCGCTTAAGTTTAAATCCTTTCTTTATTCCTCTCCCTGCCACATTTTAGGTATATGGTGTCATATTTTACATCCTTTTATTTTAAAGATCCCTTAACAAATTTTTATAGAAATATTTGTTTTTACGCTTTTGTGTTTTTTACTTTAAAAAAAATATTTATATATTTTGAGATAGAGAGCACACAAGCAGGGGAGGGGCAGAGAAAGAGGGAGAGAGGGAATCCTAAGCAGGCTCCATGCTGTGAGCACAGAGCCAGATGTGGGGATCGAACCCAGGAATCATGAGATCATGACCTGAGCTGAAATCAAGAGGTCAGACGCTTAACCAAGTGAGCCACCCAGGCGCCCCTGTGTTTTTTACTTTTTATAATCTCACTTATGGTCTTTCTTTTCCACTCAGAGTCCTCTTTAATATCTCTTTCAGGGCTGGCTTAGCGGTCACGAACTCCTTTAGTTTTTGTTTGTCTGAGAAACACTTTATCTCTCCCTCTATTCTGATTAATAGCCTTGCTACACAGAGTGTTTTTGGCTACAGATCTTTCCCTTTCAGCACTGTAAATATATCCTGCCACTCCCTTCTGGCTTGGCAAGTTTCTGCTGAAAAATCTACTCGTACCCTTATGGGAATGGGGAGGGGGTGCGGTCTCCCTTGTATGTAACTGGCTTCTTTTCTCTTTCTACGTTCAAATTCTTTTCTTTAGGTCTGCTTTTGCCATCTTAATTACTATGTAACTTGGTGTGGACCTCCTTGGGTTGAATTTTTTTTGGGGGGGGGATCTCTGTACCTACTGGATCTAGATACCTGTTTCCTTCCCCAGATTAGGGAATTTTCTAGCTAGTATTTCTTTCTTTCTTTCTTTTTTAATGTTTACTCACTTATTTTTGAGAGAGAGAGAGAATGAGATAGCATGAGTGGGGGAGGGGCAGGGAGAGAGGGAGACAGAGAATCCCAAGCAGATGCTGCACTGTCAACGCAGGCCCTGATACAGGGCTCAAACTGAGGAACCATGAGATCATGACCTGAGCTGAGATCAAGAGTCAGACACTTAACCGACAGAGCCACCCAGGTGGCCCTCCAGCTAGTAGTATTTCTTCAAATACATTTTCTGCTCCCTTATCTCTCTCTTCTTCTGAGATCCCTGTAATGCAGATGTTATTACATTTGATGGAGTCACTGAGTTCCCTAAGTCTATTCTCCATTTGCCTAATTTTCTTGCCTCTCCTTTGGTAAGCTTGGCTACTTGCCATTACTCTATCAGGCCATTACTTCATTCCTCTGCTTCATCTAGCCTGCTATTTATTCTGTCCGTGAATTTTTAATTTCATTTATTGTATGCTTGATCTCTCTGATTGGTTCTTTTTTATCTCTGTGTTCGGGGTCTTACTGATGTCCTGCACTCTTTTCTCTGGTCCAGGGAGTATCTCTATGATCATTACTTCAAATTCTCTGTCAGGCATATTACTTATATCTGTTTCACTCTGGTTTCATCCTGCTCTTTTGTTAGGGAGGTGTTTCTCTGTCTCCTCATTGTATCTGACTCCCTGTGTCTGCTTCTGGGTGTTGGGAAAGTTAGCTATGTCTCGCTCTTAACAACAATAGCCTTATGAATAAGGGGGCCTGCCGTGTCCTGCAGTGCAGTGTCCCCTGTTCCCCAGAACCTGGCGCTTCGGGTGGTGTCTCCCATGCGTGCGTGTGCTCTGTTGTTGAGTCCTGGCCTCTTTTTCCTTCAGTCCAGTTGTCTGCAGAGGCTCTCTTTGCCTGTTGTAGGCAGTGTTCGGTCCCCAGCGCGGGAAAAGCGCATTCTAACAAGGTATACAGTGGTCTGCTTGCGAATGAGACTTCTGCGCCATCGCCAGAACTGAAGTCTGGCAGGATGCATGCCAGGTCAGGAGAGGTGCTTTTGGCAGGGTTTGGGCTGGTCTTCCGGGGGAGAGGCCTCAGCACTAGGACTGAGGCCGTTGTGGCTGGGAAGGCAGATGCACCAAAGTGCGGGAAAGGGGTGGCAAGGCTTTGGTGCAAGCAAGGTAGATAGCAGGTGTGCGTGTGGTGCTTGTTCCCACAGGTGACCATTGTTTATGCTGGGAGGGGGAGAGGAAGTGGCACCTGCCAGCTCCTTAGTTCCTGAAGTGCTTCCCCTAACCCCCACCCTGCGGTCCCTATCTGTCTAACCATGCTCCCGGATGAGCAAATCACTCTCCCTCCCGTCTGCCCCAGGTGTTTTTCGAACTGCTGCTTCTAAGCTGTATCTGTAAGGACTCTTTATTGTGCGGTCTTTTTGAGGGCAGGGACTCGGCCCCTAACACCCTCCAGCCTTTCCCAGAGCCTAGCCTACTGACTTTTGAAAGTCTAGGCTTGAAGTCCTGCTGATTGTAAAAATTCATGTAATTCGGCCCCTCTCACTCTCAAAGGCAAATATTACAGAGATTTGTTCTCCTATTTCATGGGCTCCCCGGTGTGAAAGTCTGTTTCTCACCCTTCTCGGCACCACCAGCTCCCTCCCCACCAGAATGGCCACAGTCCATTTTGCCCCCAGACCACACCCTTCCTACCTTCTTCTGTGTGGCCTCCTCTCTGCCTTTAGTCGTAGAGTTTGTTCTGCCGGTCTTTAGGTCATTTTCTGGGTTATTTAAACTATTGTGAATGTTATCTAGTCGTGTCCGCGGGACACAGCGAGCCGAGGGTCCTCCTACCCCACCGTCTTCCCAGCTGACCCCAATCAATTTCACTTTTCAATCTGTTTTCCTATTAGACTGTGTGTCCTTTGAGTTCAGGGTCTGTGAAAAGTATTTATAAGAGAATCACAGTACCTAAGGGTCTGGTTTAAAGAATGCCTCTAGCAAACTGTAACCTTGAGAAATTACTCTTTTGACATCAGTGTATGAAACTATAGAGGAAGAATAAACTTTTTTGTTGTTACTGTAGTTATCATAAATATAAAATGAAATAAAATAGATAAAATAATTAAAATAATTTGAAATACAAAGAACCTATGCAAAAGGAGGAACCATGCATGAAAGACTTAAATATTTGGCTGTAAGCAAAATTAAAAAGCAAAGTCAAAAATGTTGGTAATATCTAGGACAGATGAATTTATAAAATTCAGTTATGAAATACACAAATTGTAATAAATATATAAATGAAACTGCCATAAATATGGGAAACATTTAAAATATCATTTAACAATAGCACCAACACATTTGAAACGCCTACACAAATATAGTTGAAAACTATAAAAAAAAACTGATGAGAGAAACAAAAAATAAAAGACTTACATAAATGGAGAGAGAGAGTGAATGGGGAGATGTTCACAAATTGGAAGACAATTTTGTTGAGATGAATTTTCCTCCCGGACTGAGTGACAGATTCGATTCATTTCTAAACAAAATCCCAGCATGATATTTTTCCAGAAATCTACAAGCTGATTCTAAAATTTACATAGAAAAACAAAAGCACTAGGGAGTCAAGACAGTTTTGGAAAAGACGAGCAAGGTTGAAGGATTGCCACTTCTTGATGCTAAGACTTATGATAAAATTGAGAGTAATCAAAGCAGCATGGCATTGGCAAAGCGTAGATCCAAGAAGCAAGTGGAGAAATAGAGTCGAAAATAGATCTACCCATATATAGTCAATAGGTTGTTTTTGGAAAGGCGCTGAGGCAATTCAATGGAAAGAAGATGGTGTTTTTAAACAAATGGTGAGGGAACAACTGAACATCCATATGCAAAAAAAAAAAAAAGGTTCCCTGACTCATATTTTACCCCATAGGCAAAAATGAGGTGAAAAGACATTACAGACCGAAATGTGAAGCCCAAAGCCATAAAACTTCTTTAATAAAACATAGGATAAATTCTTCGCAACTTTGGGAGAGGCAAACATTTCTTAGATAAGACAAAAAAAGTAGGGATCATGAAGGAAACAATTGATAAATTCGACCTAATGAAAATTAAACACTTAGGTTCTTTGAGAGGATACTGTTGGAAAATGAAAAAAAAAAACAGCCACAGACTGGGAAAAAAAGATATTTACAAAACACACATCTGGTAAAGAACTAGCATCTAGAGTATGTAGGGATACTCCTAACTCGATAAAATAACAACCAACCTCATTTTTAAAAAATTTTTTTAAATGTTTATTTTTGACGGAGAGAGTGACAGAGCATGCGCAGGGGAGGGGCAGAGAGAAAGGGAGACAGAGAATCCGAAGCAGGCTCCAGGCTCCGAGCTGTCAGCACAGAGCCCGACTTGGGGCTCGAACCCACGGACCGTGAGATCATGACCTGAGCCGAAGTCGGACGCTCAACCGACTGAGCCACCCAGGTGCCCCCAATCTCATTTTTAAAGTAGAGAAAAGATTTAAATACAGAGAAGATGTAAGAATGGCAGATAAATACATGAATAAGTGTTCAACATCATTATCACTAGAGAAATGCAAATTAAAGCCACATTGAGATGTCATCGTGCACTTCTTAGAATGGCTAAAATGAAAAAAAGTCAAGAAAAAAGAAGACAAACTGACCGTGTCAAGCACTGGCAAGGATGTGGAGCAACTGGAACTCTCACACCTTGCTGGTGGGAATGCAAAATGGTACAGCCACTTTGGGACACAGTTTGGCACTTTGTTACACAGTTTGATCTACATTTTCCCTCTCCTAGGTACTTGACCACAAGAAATGTAAACGTAGGCCTACACAGAAATATCTAGATGAGTGTTCATGGAGACTTTATTTTTTAATTCATAATCACCCAAAACTGGAAACACTCAACATGTCCATCAGCTGGTGAATTAAAAAGAAACTGTGGACATTCACAGAGTGGACACTACTCAGCAACAGAAAGGAAAAAAATACTGATACATGGATAAATCCTAAAGGCACTAGGCCAAGTGAATGAAGCCAGATTCAAAAGGCTGCATAGAGTACAGTATCATTTCTGTGACTTTTTTGGGCAAGGCAGACGATGGGGACAGAAAACACATCAGTGGTCCCTAGAGAGAAGGGTTGGGGAGGACAGAACAAGAGGGAGCTTTTTGAGGGTAATGAAACTATTCCATGTTTTGATTGTGGCTACGTGAGTGTATACTGTTGTTAAAATTCATAGAAAAGGGACATTATCACTTTTTCTAAATTATATCTCAGCCTAACTTTAAAATACAACAAAATAAATTTTTAAAGTCAAATGACAAAGTGGGCAAAAATATTTGTGACATTGACACAGACAAAAGGTTATTTGATAAATAAAAACTCGTGTAAATTTGTAAGATGAACACACCAACTTACAAATGTCTAAAGGAATTCAATTAACAACTTACAGAAGAAAAATACAAGTAGCCAATCAACATAAAAATTTAGCCTTATTAATATAAAAGACTGTGAATTCAAACAACGTAATTTTTACTTATCAAACCGACAAAGATTATGGAAAGAAAGAATTCGGGACTGAAGGTGCAGGGAAAGGCCACTCTCACCTACAGCTGATGAGGATATAAACTAGTACCGGCTTTTGAAAGGTAATTTAGTCATATGTTTGTAAGACCTTGGCAGTTTACAACAATTTTTTGCAAGAAATTTCATATCAGACTTTTAAAAATATTAAAATAGGGGTGCCTGGGTGTCTCAGGTGCTTAAGCATCCGACTTTGGCTCAGGTCATGATCTCACGCTTCGTGAGTTCGAGCCCCGCGTCGGGCTCTGTGCTGATAGCCCAGAGTCTGGAGCCTGCTTCAGATTCTCTGTCTCCCTCTCTCTCTGCCCCTCCCCTGCTCATGCTCTGTCTCTCTCTCAAAAATAGATAAACATTAAAATAAATAAATCAATATATATGTAAATAATAAAAAATAAGTATCAATAGTACGACTGCATTTTTATAAATTGACTTATATAAACATCTAAAAAATATATATACCTCTAGTTGTTTCTAAGTAGTGAGATGATTATGATCTTTAAGATTTCCTTCTTTCTTTTAACATTTTATTTATTTTTCAGACAGAGAGAGAGTGAGCATGAGTGGGGGTGGAGCAGAGAGAGAGGGAGACACAGAATCTGAAGCAGGTTCCAGGCTCTAAGCTGTCAGCATGGAGCCCAACCAAGGGCTTGAACTCATAAACTGCAAGATCATGACCTGAGCCAAAGTCAGATGCTTAACCGACTGAGCCACCCAGGCGCCCCAAGATTTCATTTTTATGAAGGGAGACTGAGTGGCTCAATTGAGCATCTGACTCTTGATTTTGTCTCAGGTCGTGATCTGACAGTTTGTGGGGTCAAAGACCACATGGGGCTCCGCACTGACAGCACAGAGCCTGCTTAGTATTCTCTCTCTCTCTCTCTCTCTCTCTCTCTCTCTCTCTCTCTCTCAAAATATGTAAATAAACTTAAAAACAAGATGTCCTTCTTATGATTTATCTGGATACTATTATATGTCTTCAGTGAATTGGCATTATTTTTATTAAAATATATTTAATTTAAACAATATGAAGAATTGGGACACCTGGGTGGCTCAGTCAGTTGAGTGTCCAACTCTTGGTTTCAGCTTAGGTCATGATTCCAGGATCAAGCCCTGCATCAGGCTTCATGCTGCGACTCTGTCTCTTCCTCTCTCTCTTTCTCTCTCTCTCTCTGCCCCCCCCCATCCCTCTCCCCTGCTTGTATTCTCTCTCTCTAAAATAAAAATAAAATAAAACACAATATGAGGAATCATGAATTAATTAATGTTGATGTCATCTAAGAAGAATTATAGAGTGGAACTGGTCATGAGTCTGAAAACTTTTAATAATGTTAATAATTGCCCCTATTCAGTTAACAGTTACTATGTTCTAGACATTGCAAATTCTAGAGCCTATCAAGGAGGCATCATTATATTCTAACTTTAAGAATGTGGCAAGGGAGGCTCCACCTGTTCATGGTCCCCCACCCAATAAAGGGTGGAGATGGGGTTTGAACCTGATTTGTCTGAGAATCAAGCTCTTGACTTTATGTTGCCTCAATTCTCAGTTAAACAGTTAATAGTGAATTTTAATAGGACTATTTGTCTCTTCAACAAATGTTTTTGGGAAAACAGGACAGCAGCATGCAAAACGATGAATCTGGACCACTTTCTTACACCATACGCAAAAATAAACTCAAAATGGATGAAAGACCTAAACATAAAACAAGAAACCATCAAAATCCTAAAGGAGAAAACAGACCTCATCCACAGCAACTTAACTTGACATGTTTCCAGAGGCAAGGGGAAAAAAAGCAAAAATGAAATACTGGGACCTCATCAAGATAAAGAGCTTCTGCACTGCAAAAGAAACAATCAGAAAAACTAAAAGGCGACCGACAGAATGGGAGAATGTATTTGCAAATGACATATCCGATAAAGGGTTAGTATCCAAAGTCTATAAAGAACTTAACAAACTCAATACACAAAAAACAAATAATCTAGTGAAGAAATGGACAGAATACATGAATAGACACTTTTCCAAAGAAAACATCCAGATGGCTAACAGACGCATGAAAAGACGCTCAACACCACTCATAATCAGGGGAATACAAATCAAAATCACAATGAGATACCACCTCACACCCATCAGAATGGCTAACATTAATACCTGGAAACAACAGGTTTTGGCGAGGATGCGGAGAGAGAGGAACCCTCTTGTACTATTGGTGCGAATGCAAACTGGTGCAGCCACTCTGGAGAACAGTATGGAGGTTCCTCAAAAGGTAAAAATAGGGGGCACCTGGGTGGCTCAGTCGGTTGAGCGTCCGACTTCAGCTCAGTCATGATCTCACAGTCCGTGAGTTTGAGCCCCACGTCGGGCTCTGTGCTGACAGCTCAGAGCCTGGAGCCTGTTTCAGATTCTGTGTCTCCATCTCTCTCTGAACCTCCCCCGTTCATGCTCTTTCTCTCTGTCTCAAAAATCAATAAAGGTTAAAAAAATTTTTTTTAAAGTTAAAAATAGAACTACCCTATGACCCAGCAATTTCACTACTAGATTTTTACCCAAAGGATACAAAAATGCTGATTCGAAGGGCACATGTACCTCAATGTTTCTAGCAGCACTATCGACAATAGTCAAATTATGGAAAGAGCCCATATGTCCATGACTGATGAATGGATGAAGAAGATGTGGTGTATATATACAATGGAATTTTTTTTAAGTTTACTTACTAATTTTGAGAGAGAGTGTATATAGGGCACATGCACAGGGGAGGGGCAGGGAGAGGGAGAGGGAGAGGGAGAGAATCCCAAGCTCTGCACTGTCAGCGTGGAATCAGACTCAAACTCATAAACTGTGAGATCATGCCCTGAACCCAAATCAAGAGTTGGACACTTAACCAACTGAGCCACCCAGGTGCCCTATTTTTCTATAGAATGGAATATTACTCAGCCATCAAAAAGAATGAAATCTTGCCATTTGCACTGATGTGGATGGAACTAGAGAGTATTATGCAAAGTGAATAAGCCAGTCAGAGACAGACAAATACCATATGATTTCACTCAAATGTGGAATTTAAGAAACAAAATAGGGTGTGCCTGGGTGGCTCAGTCACTTAAGCGTCCAGCTCTTAGTTTTGGCTTTGATCTCATGATTCTTGGGATGCAGCCCCATGCTAAGCTCTACAATCACAGCATGGATCCTGCTTGGAATTCTCTCTCTCCCTCTCTCTCTACCTCTCCCCCACTCATTCACCCTCTCTCTCTCTCTCTCTCCCTCTGTGTCTCAAAATAAATAGATAAACATTTAGGAAACAAAACAGATGAAGATATGAGAAATTGGGGTTGGGGGAGAGAAGAGAGGAAAACAAACCATGAGAGACCCTTAGTGATAGAGAACAAACTGAGAGTTGCTGGAGGGGAGGTAGGTGAGAGATGGGCTAGAGATGGGCTAGAGAGGTGGGCATTGAGGAGGGCACTTGTTGGGATGAGCACTGGGTGTTGTATGTAAGAGATGAATCACTGGTTTCTACTCCTGAAACCAATATTACAGTGTATGTTCACTAACTGGATTTCAAATAAAAACTTGAAATAAAAACAAGGAAAGATAGATAGATGATAGATGGATAGATAGATACATAGGTAGGTAGGTAGGTAGGTAGGTAGGTAGACAGATGGATGGACGAATGGATGGGTGGATAGAAAGGGCTCTTTGGTTGCCGGTTACTTGATTTGGTGCATTATCTAGACCTCTGTGCTCCTCCTTGACACCTGTTCCAAATCTTTGCCCTCCCTGGTGTGGAAAGTTTGTTCTGTGTAAAGCTTCTATGAGAGATCTGATGCAGACACATGTTGAAATTTTGTCTGTATCCAGGGTCTGGGTTATCCATTCGTGTTTGCATCCACGTTATTCCTTTCTCCTTTTATCGTCAGACACCGAGAAAACTTTAGCATCAAAGCCATGGAAACACTATCTTTCTCTTAGAACTCGATGTAGTTGATTCTGATTTTTTACATAAGCTTGAATTATTTTTTTTCTTATTACAAATCTAATCTGCATTCATTTGCAGAAAAGTTTGCAGCCCTCGTATCAGTTTATGGGATTCACTGACATGGGCGGCCCTGGAGAGTGGGGGCGTCCCGCCGCTCGTTTGCACACCTTGGCTCAGGTCTCCGGTAAGCAGTGATGAGGTCAGGGCGGTGAACCCTGGGGCAGGCCTGCCGTCCAGAGCATGGAGGGTTTGGAATGGGGGTGCTCAAGCTAGTAGCTGCCTCCTCGCACTCTACCACTTGCTTTATTTTCTCTGTGGCATTTACTACACCAGTGATTATATCTTCATATTTATGTGTTTATGCTCTGTCCCTCTCCTTGTCTCTAGGAAGCAGGAGCCCAGGGCTACTCAGTACCGAATCCTCAGTACCTGAAGAGTACCCGGAATACAGTAGACACTTAGCACTTGCTAATGAATGAATAAATACATAAAAGAACCAGGACGTATTAGCTGGAGGACACAGAGAGGAGATAAGAAGGTTGTAGGGGCAGAAAAACTAAGTAGGGAGGTTGTGGGGGTTGGGTTAAAAAAAGTTTTCCCCAGGGGCGCCTGGGTGGCTCAATTGCTTAAGTGTCCAACTTCGACTCAGGTCATGACCTCATGGTTCGAATCCAGCGTCGGGCTCTGTGTGACAGCTCGGAGCCTGGAGCCTGCTTCAGATTCTGTGTCTCCCTGTCTCACTGCCCCTCCCCTGCTTGCACTCTGTCTCTGTCTCTGTCTCTCTCTCTCAAAAATAAACATTAAATTAAAAAAAAAAAGTTTTCCCCCAAATGACCGCTCTGCCACAAATGAGATTCCTACAGCGTTTTCCATATTTAAATGTAGCAAAGGCCCCATTAGCAAAAATGCAGTTGTGGAGGTTAAAACGTACACAGTCAGCATTGATTTCACATAATTATTGTATTCTCAAAATGGGGGGGGGGATGTCAAAGTCCTTAGGTGACCTCAGCAATCGTGTCGTCGGATTCCAGTTAAGACGGAGCAGTTCAGCGGCCTGCTGGCGCCTGTTGGCCGGGCTTCCCTTCTTCCTGCTCTCTTTGCGAAGGTCTACAAAGTGTGATTAGTAATCAGAATCCAGGGGGAGAGCCAGAGAAGGAGGGCATGTGACGAGCAACTTGAAAGATTCGGGAAATCTGTGTGCCTGTCCCCTGCCAGGGTCTCGGTGGTGGATCCGTGCCCGAGTCCCTTTTATTTCCGGGTCGTCCGCACCTCCCCGCAGATTGCAAGCCGACGGTTGGTGTCCTTCCGTCTGCAGACATGACCCAGCCTCGCGCAGGTCTGTTCACGGTGGGGAATGGTGAACTGACGTCTCGGAGCTCCTGTTTATGACACACGTTGATCTCACGCGGTCCTCCCCTTAATCCTCACGATAACTCTGGAAGGGAGGTATCGTTAAACCCGTGGAAGGGCTGAGAAAACTGAGGCTCAGAAAAGTCAACTAAATTGCCTACAGTTTACACGGATAACACGTGACAGGTGCCGGAGTCACACCCGGTGTGCCGACACGACAGCCCAACTCTGTTGGTTTGGAGCTGTCTGTGGACTCGACATTCTCACACGAGCCTTCCTGTGTGAAATGTGTTTTTGCCTAAACAGTTGTGTTTAACAGAGCATTACTGAAGCTGTACATTTTCCACCATTTTTGCTAACAGTTTTTCCCTTCAGTGAAGCCCCCTCCCCTTTTTATCCATGTGCATAGGAACTGGGTCCTTTTCCTTCAAAGAGTGAGTGATCTATGCAGACTTTTGAAATGCCAGAGGAATCTAGACAGAATTCAAAAAGGTTTATGAGAAGTTGTTAATCTCAAAATGACATTTCTGGCTCTTTTCCTTCTTTCCCCAAGTGTGTGGGCCTGTGGGGTAACAGTAAACATTGGCCAGCAAGGACATGAGTAGGTAGGGGTGGGTATCCCAGGCAAGGCTGGAGACAGGAGAAGGGGAGGCTTTGAGGGGAATTCACACCCTCACTCCATGCCCAAGGGTATTGTGTTCATCACATCCCTGAGCAAACCCTGGAAGAAGCTTGCCCAGGCCCAGGACAGTGATGAGTGTCCTCGTATCCCACCCATAGCCATGGGGTCTTTCCAATTGTGCAAACAGCACTTTGATGCCTTCCTGTTTCTTCTGTGCCATGTGGTTCCCTCTCCCCCTACACCCCCTGGCCATTCCACATTTTCAGGTGAAAGATGCAGACTTATTAAAATATTCCTCACCCTCCTCAAAGCAGCTCATCCATTTGTACTCCCATAATCTGTACTAGGAACCTTCAAACCATCTTTGACTCTCTCCTGATGTTCATATATCCAATTAGTCATTAAGTTTTGTCATTTCTACTTCTCAGGCTGGTACTGAATCTGCCCCATCCGTCTATGCATACATCCACTCACCCACCCGTCCGTCCGTCCATCCATCCATCCATCCATCCATCCATCCATCCATCCACCTACCCACTCACCCGTGTACCCATCTATCCATCCATCCACCCATCCACCCATCCATCCATCTATCCATCCACCCACCTACCCATCTGTCCATCTATCTATCCACCTACCCACCCACCCGTGTACCCATCTATCCATCCATCCATCCATCCATCCACCCACCCACCCACCCATCCGTCCATCTATCCATCCATCCATCCATCCATCCATCCATCCATCCACCCACCCACCCACCCGTCCATCTATCTATCCATCCATCCATCCACCCACCCGCCCATCCATCCATCTATCCATCCATCCATCCATCCATCCATCCATCCATCCACCCACCCACCCACCCGTCCATCTATCTATCCATCCATCCATCCACCCACCCGCCCATCCATCCATCCATCCATCCATCCATCCATCCATCCATCCACCCACCCACCCACCCACCCACCCACCTGTCCATCTATCTATCCATCCATCCATCCATCCACCCACCCACCCACCCACCTGTCCATCTATCTATCCATCCATCCATCCACCCACCCAGCCACCTGTCCATCTATCCATCCATCCATCCATCCATCCATCCATCCATCCATCCATCCATCTTGTGTCTGTGAATTGTGTTTTAGATGTTGTATAAGGTACTGGGAATTCAGAGATTATTGAAACATGAACCTTGTGTTTGCTTTCAGAGAGCTTACGTTATAGCTCGAAACACAAGCCAAACCTCATGGCCTGAAAGATTAAGTCCCTATGTTTCAGTGTGATGGTATTCAGGGCCCTCCAGCCCCAGGACTGCTGGGCCTCTCCAGACTCCTGTTGTGCACCTTCCTCCCCCTGTGCAGTGTTCGCATCTGACTGTCTGTGACCTTCCCCATCTCCACCCTTTGTTCATGCCCAGACTGTGTTCCCTGCTGCTTTTCCTCACGAACATCCTGCTCGTCCTCCCAGCCTCCGCTCAAAGGCCGGCTCCACTTTGATGTTCTCTCCCCCACCCACTCGGAATTAATCATATTTCTCCCTGTGAGCTCACAGTACTTATGCCTCAAGAACAGGATTTATTTCATTCGCATGGGATAAATGTTAATTAGCTTGTTGCTCTCCCATCAGATTATAGATACCTCTGGGGCAATAACTGATTCATGTGTCTTTTTATTCCCTCTACTGCTTTACATGGGAAGAGCTCAGCACATCTGTTGGCTTCGACTGTAAAGAGATAGATAGATAGATAGATAGATAGATAGATAGATAGATAGATCTTCATATATTCATATTGAATTATCTGGTATCATCACACACAATGTCCTTTTATTCAATAATACAGTACTTTCACAATAATTCTATGCCTTAGAATTATACACTACTTCTCCCGCCTCATTCTTCTCCTACCTCCTGCCTTTTTTGGTGTATAAATCTGTCCTCATCAAATGAATCTGTTAAGAGGGAAAACTTGCCTAACTGTCATCGTTGCTTTGAAGGAGAGCTGTCACATAGCCTGTCAGCCTGGCTTCAAATCCTGACCCATCATGTGACCTTGAGAGCTAAATTTTCTCTCTGGGCCTCATCTCCTCCATTGTAAAAGGGTGGTCAGTAAGGCTTACTCTGTGGGATGGTTGCAGGAATTAACAACACGTGGACCACATCAAACAGAGTGTGGAATATAGTCAGCACCCAATGACATTAGCTCTACTATGATTTCCAAAACAGTGCTGTGATGGCATTTAGATTTTATAAGAACACAAGTCACAGTAATAATGACTTGATAGGGCCCTTCGTGTGTATCAAAACATTTCCTGGGTTGCATCATTCAGTTAGTGAGTAATTTTTGGATTCGTTTTCTCAATATTTTACACTTTAAATGAAATGTTGTCCAAGAATTAAGACTTAAAGATTGAAATGTTAAGCCATTAACTTTCAGCTTTATCGCAACAAAACTTATTCCTACTTCTCCCTCTCTAGCCCCTCTCCCTTCCTTGGCTTTCTTGTTACATCTGCTCACTTTAGCCGTGTTTACCCTGGTGAGAAGATCTTTATTCCTTTCGCTTAAAGCTGTTTATCACATTTTTAACAACCGGTTCCAAACCCTGCTGCTCCAAGTCTTCTCTGACTGATTCCAACTGACCGAGAAAACCTAGGGGTAGAGGCCGTTTGCAGCTTGTACCAGCTGCCAACACTATTTAGAATCTGTTCACGGTAATATTCATAAAGATTTTAATTCTAGCTCATACACCCTCTCTCTGCAACGAGGCAACTGGTTCTCCAAGCCCTAGGTCGCTTTTCCCTGGGACTTTTCACACCGTTCTTTGCAATGAGCAACACTTGAGGCGATTCCACTTAAGAATAAAAGATCCTGCAAAAAAACAAACAGACACACGAATGGTGACAAGAATGGGAGAAGGGTATCACGTGAGTGCAGTTGGATGGATGCTGCAGACGTTTCTCACCAAACCCATTTGACTTACGGCACAGACGCAGAGAATGTGGACTCATGAATTGAACGTGGGGAGTGAAAATCAGCTGAGCTCTTCGAGGCCGATGGTCTGTCGTATCCCTCATGTGCCCGCTCGTTCAGAAGGCTTTCACAGCATGTCATTCCAGGCTCTATGAAAATTCAAAGCGAATACGGCATCGTGTTCACCTGTAAGAAACGTGCAGTTGAGTGATGGTGGGAGAGGGGAAGAATGACTCAGGGGTCACTTGGCAGAAAGAAATAAGCACAGTAAGAAAGGCGGCTTGACAGCATCTTTAAGGCAGCTGCAACTGACCATCTGCTCCCACCCCCAAACCCACTGCCTGTGTTGGTGTCCGTATTCTTTGACTTCTGTCCTTGTCACTCTGGAGGAACTATCCATGTTCCTAGCGGAGCCCGGCCCCTGTGGGAACACGGTGGGTATCATCTTCTCCTGCCTACTCAAGGGCAGGACTCCAGTGGTTTTTACCCTCTACCTTGTGCATCATTAATTTTTTACACAGCTTTTTGGAAATATAATCCACAGTGGAGATATAATACAGTGGACCCGTTTAAAGTTCATGAGTCCATTGTTTTTGGTGCATTATGTCATTAATATTTCAAATTGTGTTGGCTTCTCTAAAGAAATCCAGATGGCCAACAGGCACATGAAAAGATGCTCAACGTCGCTCCTCATCAGGGAAATACAAATCAAAACCACACTCAGATATCACCTCACGCCAGTCAGAGTAGCCAAAATGAACAAATCAGGAGACTATAGATGCTGGAGAGGATGCGGAGACACGGGAACCCTCTTGCACTGTTGGTGGGAATGCAAACTGGTGCGGCTGCTCTGGAAAACAGTGTGGAGGTTCCTCAAAAAATTAAAAATCGATCTCCCCTATGACCCAGCAAGAGCACTGCTAGGAATTTACCCAGGGGATACAGGAGTGCCGATGCATAGGGGCACTTATACCCCAATGTTTATAGCAGCAGTTTCAACAATAGCCGAGTTATGGGAAGAACCTAAATGTCCATCAACTGATGAATGGATAAAGAAGTTGTGGTTTATATATACAATGGAATACTATTTGGCAATGATAAAGAATGAAATATGGCCTTTTGTAGCAACGTGGATGGAACTGGAGAGTGTGATGCTAAGTGAGATAAGTCATACAGAGAAACATAGATACCATATGTTTTCACTCTTATGTGGATCCTGAGAAACTTAACAGAGGCCATGGGGGAGGGGAAGGGGGAAAAAAGTTACGGACAGGGAAGGAGGCAAACCATAAGAGACTCTTAAAAACTGAGAATAAACCGAGGGTTGATGGGGGGGGGTGGGGGAGAGGGGAAAGTGGGTGATGGACACTGAGGAGGGCACCTGTTGGGATGAGCACTGGGTGTTGTATAGAAACCAATTTGACAATAAATTTCATATTTAAAAAATTCAATGTATGAAACAAAATAAGCCATTTGACTAAACCATTCATTTCAGTGGCATTAATATCCACAAGGTTGTGCAAGCATCACCATTATCTCTTTCCATGTTTTTTTTTTTATCATCCCAAACAGACTCTATCACCATGAAGCAATAGCTCTTCATTCTCCTCAGCCCTCAGCCCCTGGTAACCTCTAATCTATTTTCTGTCTCTGTGAACTTGACATCTGTTTTAGATGATTCTTATAAAAGGAATCATACCGTATCTGGTCTTTTGTGTCTTGCTTATTTCACTTAGCATGTCTTCAGTGTTCATTCATGTTATAGCATTTATCAGAACTTCATTCCTTTTTATGGCTGAAAAATGTTCCATTGGATGTATATGCCACACTTTGTTTATTCATTCATTTGTTGGTGGACATTTTGGTGGTTTCAACCTTTTGTCTATCGTGAACAATGCTTCAATGACCATTGGTGTACAAGCATCTGTTTGAGTCCCTGTTTTTAATGCTACTTGGTAGATACCCAAGGGTGGCATGGCTGGGTCTCATGGTAATTCTATGTTTTGCTTTTTGAGGCACCACCAAACTGTTTTCCACAGTGGCTGCGCCATTTTGCATTCCCACCAGCAGTGCATGAGGATTCCAGTTTCTCCATATTCTAACAGACACTTATTGCTTTATTGATTACAGCCATTTTCATAGGTATGAAGTGGTATCTCATTGTGGTTTTGATTGCATTTCCCTAATGACTAATGATGTTGAACATCTTTTCATGTGCTTATGTCCCATTTGCATATCTTCCTTAGAGAAATGTCTATTTGAACTTGATTCCCTTTTTTGAGCTGAATTGACTCTGTTGTTGAGTCATGTAGCTATTTATATATTTGCGACATGAAACCCTTAGCATATATGTGATTTGTAAATATTTTCTCCCGTTCTGGAGGTTGTCTTTTCACCTTCTTGATAATGCCCCGGGTGCACAAAGTTTTTAATTTTGATGAGGTTCAATTTTTTTCTTTTGTTGCTGCTGCCTCTGGTGTCATATCTAGGAATCCATTGCTGAATTCTAGGTCTTGAAGATTTACCCCTTTGTTTATTTCTAAGAGTTTTAGGAATTTTAAGTCATTGATCTGTTTCAAGTTAATTTTTGTATATGATGTGAGTTATGGGTCCAACTTTCTTTTCTTTTTTCTTTTCTTTTCTTTTTTCTTTTCTTTTCTTTTCTTTCTTTATTGCACATGGACTTCTAGTTGTCCTAGGGCTGTCTGTTAAGGAGACTGTTCTTCCCCCAATGAAGAGATGTGGCAGTCTCACCGAAAATCAGTTGACCATAGATGTATAGGTTTAATTCTGGACTTTCAAGTCTATTTCATTGATGTACATATCTGTCCCTATGCCAGGATCACACTATTCTGATTCCTGTAGCTTTGTAACAAGTTTTGAGATTGGGAAGTTTGAGAACTCCAACTTTATTCTTTATCAAGATTGTTTTAGTCATTTGGAATTATTTGAAATTCCATAGGAATTTAAGGATTGACTTTTCCATTTCTGCAAAACAGGCTGCTGGAATTTTGATAAAAATTGAATTGAAATTTTTGGGTAGTACTGACATTAACTTAACAACATTAACTTTTATATCCATGAACATAGGGTGTCTTTTCATTTATTTAGATCTTCTTTAATTTCTTTCAGTATAGTTTGCAATGTATAACTATTTTATCTGTTGGGTTAAATTTATTCCTAGGTATTTTATTCTTTCAGATGTGATTGTAAATGGAACTGCTTTCTTAATTCTTTTGCAGATCCTTCATTAAGGGCATATAGAATCACAACTGATTTTTTGTGTGTGTGTTGACCCTGAAACTGCTGATTTCATTTATTAGCTTAAGTAGTTTTCTTGTGGATTCTTTGGGATTTTTTATATAGATCATTTTATCTGTAAGTAGAAATAATTTTACTTCTTCCTGACTTGCTCTGGCTCCAACTTCCAGTGCAACGTTGAGTAGCAGTGGTGAGAGTGGGCATCCTTGTTTTGTTCCTGAACTTAGAGAAGAAAAACTTTCAGTAATTCACCACTGAGTATGATGTTAGATGTGGGCTTTTCACAAATACCCTTTATCATGTTAAGGAAGGTCTATTCTATTCCTAGTTCATTTCTACTCTTAGTTTTCTGAGAGTTTTTAGCATAAAAGCTGTTGGATTTGGTCGAATGACATTTCTTTGTCAACCCTGATGATTATGTGTTTTTCCCCTTTTTCTATTAACAGGATATATTACATTCGTTGATTTTCTTAATTTGAACCACTTTGCATTCCTGGGATAAATTACACTTGCCCATGGTGCATAATCCTTTTCATATGCTGTTGGGTTCACTTTCCTAATACTTTTTTGAAGATCTTGGCAACTATATTCAGAAGGTTGATCTGTAATTTTGTTTTCTTGTGATGTCTTTGTCTGGTTTTGGCACCAGGGTAATGCCAGCTTCATAGAATGAGTTTACTCTTGGGAAGAGTTTGAGACGGATTGCTGTTAACTCTTCTTTAAATGTTTGGTAGAATTCACCAGTGAAGCTGTCTGGTTTTCGACTTTGGTTTGTTGAAGGCTTTTGATTACTGATTCAGCTTCCTTACTTGTTATAGGTCTGTCGAGATTTTCTATTTCTTCTTGAATCAGTTTAGGTAATCTGTGTGTTTCTAGGGATCTACTCATCTCATCTAGGTTATCTAATGTGTTGGTTTACAGTTGTTCATAGATTCTCTTACAGTCCTTTTTATTTCTGCTGATTGGTTGTAATGTCCTCTCTTTCATTTCTGATTTTGGATATTTGCATCTTCTCTCTCTTTTTCCTTTTCAGTGAATATTAGTTTTTAGTCCTTCTCCCTCTCCCTCTGCCTCTCTCTTCTCCTCCCTCCTCAGTCCTTCCCCTGCCATCCCATCCTCCTTTTTCTTCCTGTTCGACTCTCTCCTTCCTTCCTCCCTCCCTCCTTCTTCCCTTCCTCCCTCCCTCACTCCTTCATTCATTTTTTCCTTCCTTCCTTCCTTCCTTCCTTCCTTCCTTCCTTCCTTCCTTCCTTCCTTCCTTCCCTCCTTCCTTCCTTCCTTCCACCCTCCTTCCCACCCTTCCTCCCTCCCTCCTTGCTTCCCTTCTTCCCTTCCTTCCTTTCTTCCTTCCCTTCCTACCCCCTCCTTCCCTCTCTCCCTTCCTTCCTTCCTTCCTTCTTCTCTCTCTCTCCTTCTCCCTCTCCCTCTCTTCCTCTCTCTCCCTTTTTATCTTTCTTTCACCTTTCTCCTCCTCCTCCTTAAATATTCATATCAGAAGGCAAACAGGCTGTGTAGTCTCCCACCTCAAAAATACAACACTCTCTTGACCATTTCCTATGCAGCCTTTTCCCAGTTCTCTTCTCTGAAAAATTCCCTGGGTGACCTATACCAGCTGTCTCAACTCCCCCCTCTTCCATCCCTCTCACGGCTGCATTAATCAGGTTTACATTGAAACTGCTTGTCTGCATTACTCATGCCCACCACATTGCCAAATCCAGTGATCCCTTCTCCCTCCTCCTTGTGGCTTATCAACAGCATCGGGCCAAGGTGACTACCTTGAAAGACACTTTTTTCCTTCACTGGGCTTCCCAGACATTGTGGTCTCCTGGTTTTTCCCCCACCTCATCCATCTCTCTCTCGGGCTCCCCTGCAGGCCCTTCCTTATCTTGCTGGCCACCAAATATCTGAATGCCCCATATTCCCGTGCTCAGACCTCCACTCCTCTCCCTCCCTTCATCGCCCCTCCAGCCACATCGCCCTGTACGCCATCTGCACACAAAGTAGAAACGGACATTTCTGGTTCTGACATCCTTGTTTCTAAACTCCAGGAGTGTATATCTGGCTGCCTTTTCAGCTCCCTATTTGTATAGCCAACATCTTAGACTCAGTCACCTCCGATCTTCCTCTTCATACCTCCTTTCTCTGCTGGGGAAAGCTCATCTTCCCCATTCGGTAAACGCCAACCCCACCCTCCTATGTATCTCAGCCAGAAAACCTTCAAGTTCCTCTTGACTCATCTTTTTCTCTCAGGCCCTGCATCTGATCATTTTACGAAAGCAAATCCCTTTCGTTTTACACATAGGGAATCTGACCGCGGTCCCCCAGGGTGGTGCTGTCACCCCAACCCCAGCTGCCAGCCCCTTGCCTTACTGCAGTAGCCTCTCAACCCAGCTCTCTGCTTCAAGGTTTCCTTTCCAGTAGTTGGTCTCCACATCCACGAGAACTCCTTCCAACCCTAAGTTGGCTTAGTTATTCCTCTGCTCAGATTCCTCCAATTGCTGCTCTCCTGCCCTGAGTAAAAACCAAAGCCCCGCAGAGCCCTACACAGCCTGCCCTCTGTTGAACCTCCAGCCCCAGTTCCCACTGCCCTGTGCCCAGCCCTCCAGACACCCCGATGGTCCTGAGGTGCGCCGCGGCCCGGTGCTTGCCCGTCCCTGCTGGAAGGCTCTCTCCCCACAGCCCGGCTCAGCCCTCCTCCTACAGGTACTCGACTGCAGTCCTCCCCTCCTTGGACCCTCCGTGGCCCTGCCCTGCCCTTTCATTGTGCAGTAGCCACCGCCTGTCCTGCTGTTTCCTTCCCTTATCATGGTCTTCGTAACAGGGCCTGAAGCTCCAAGAGGGCAGGGATATCTGCCTGGTGCTTTTTCTTTTTTCGTTTCTTTTTTTAAATACCCATATCTCCGGCAACTAGAATAATGCCTGGCCCAATAAATACATGTTTGTTCAATGAACAAATACAACGTCTGTTCACGTCCCAATGGCACGGCTGTTCATGATCTTTGTCCCAGCTTTTCACCCCATTGGGGGACGAATGTCCCCACTGTCCCGTTCACCTGGAAAGAGATCCCTTGAAGAGGTAAGTGACTTACCAGGCCTCCGGCAGGATTGAGCATGTTCTATCCACCTTCCCGGTGGTCCAGGAGAGGTGGCCAGGGCATGAGGGAGTGACACATCTTTATGTAACTCTCTCTCAAACCACTTGGCTTCCAACATCAGAGAGGAAAATCGGTTTGGGTTTGGCAATTCAGACTCGCTGCTCTGGCCCCACTTCTCACCCTCTGTCTTCTCTCTGTGTCACAAGTGATGTGCTTTCCCGGCCACGATGAACAGACCCATCTTTATATTTCTTAACTGAGCACAAAACCACTTCATGCCCTGCCGGTTCCTGGGAACATCCAGGCAGTGCCGGGCAGGGCTGTGAGTCCGCGGCCACCGGGGACACACAGCTGCCACTGGAAGGGAGAGAGGGGTCACCAGGCCAGCGTCCTTTCCCCGCTGAGGACCCGGGGCCTGGATGGGGCGGGGGGCAAGGACACGCAAGCCTTCCCTGCGGGCCGTGTGGTTCCTGCCAGCGGAGCTTGGTGCTGATTCTTCTTCGGAGATCATGGCAGAATCTCTTTCCTGACTCCTCTGTCAGGTTTTCATTAGTCTGGAATGAACGCTGATACACTTTAAGGGTTCTGGGTTTCCTGTGCCCTGATCCTCAGACCCTCGCGTCAAGGGGGGCCGTCCTGTCCCTGCTGCCGAGGGGGAGAGACAAGTTCCAGATGCCCCTCCCCTGCGGTCACCACTGACAGGACACCATGTGACCGGCATGGTCATGAGCTGACCTCACATTGGGGGAGCACGTGGGGCTTCATGAAGGTGTGTTTGTGCAAGAGTCCCTGGATTCCCTTGGCACCTCTATGAAAGAGGCAGCTTGGTAACATGATCTTAATTTTACGGAAATGCTGGGAAAACTAAGGTTTTTTTAGAGTCACTTAACCAGCGGACGGCAACCCAAAGAGGTTTTCACCCGAGTTCAGTTTGTTTCCATTGCAGTAAAACTGTGGTGTTTTGGACGGAGTCCTAGCCAGTTACCACCACCGGTCAGGGAGCTTCGGGCTGCTGTGCGCACTCGTTTCGACACGTCCATCGTGCACTTCCCGGGGGCCACGCATTTCCCTAGGCGCCGGGGACATGCGATGGTCGTGATTCTTGCCTGGCTGGCATTATCAGACAAGACGGACGTGCCACCACAGGAACACGACAGTGTGATAACTTAAGTAGTATAACAGACATTATGCGAAGGCAACACGAACATTTAGAGTAAAAACCAATGAGCAGTTTCACAAATGAGATCGGAGTAATGGGGAAGCAGTCAGTGGGGAGGAGAGAGGACAGCCCAAACAGCGGGACGTGCCCACCCAGATAAGCAGGAGAGACCCAGCCTGGCCTTTCAGCGGAAAACAAACCAGCAGGTGGGAGGGCCACAGGGAGGGTCCGTGCTGACGCTGCAGAGCCAGCCGAAGCCAGGTGTGTGAGGACATTGCTCGTGGGGTGTGTCAGGAAGGAATCTGATGACTCCGGCCAGGGGGAGAAGGCTGGGAAATCCCTTCAGACGGTGGCTGGGAGAAGGTTATTGCACGGCCCGCAGGATGACTCAACCTCTTGGACACCATGGAAAATGCGGAGCATCTGCTCTGAGACCCGTGAAAAGCCCTGAGGATTGGAAAGGAAGGGATGGTCTCTGAGACATGGAAAACCGCGAAACCAGAAGTTGATCTGCGTAGTGCAAACGTCTACAAGTTGCCCGCTGTGTCCATTGGATTCGTCACGGAACAAAGAGCGGGAGCACCTCACTGCTCTCCAGAGCAATTAATGGGTGGGTTTTCTCCCTATGCAAGAGTCGCACAGAGTGCAAAGTTATTCCCGAGAGCTCTTAACTGGCCCAAACGTGTTGCTCCAAGCCAAGTAATTTCACAAGAACGTTTCAAAAAACCCTTTGTACATGAAAATAAATAGTATTTTATGGAGCTGCGGGTACATTTTTATGTGTCTCCCATGATGTGGACGGGACCCTGAAAGTCTGAATGCCCAGGATTTCCAAGGTCTTGAAACAGCCCTGACCTGCGGGAGACGAGCCACAGAGTCCTGAGTTAAGGACACACGTGTGGGGGAGCGACTGTAGCGGTGGGGGTCGGACAGGGTTTTTGTTGTTGCGACTGAAGAAGAAAGTTTGTTCGGGCAGAAGGAAAGACAAACCAGAAATTCATATGTGGTCTTGGTTCTCGATGGCCGGCCGGGATCTTGGGGAAACTGCTTCTCTGTGCCTCAGTTTCCTCTTGTGTCAAAGCACGGTAGGTCTAAAATCAGCAGGCATGTGGCCCACAGAAAGAATCGGCTGATATATGTCTCTTTCACTTTATTTATTTGTTTTTTTAATTTATTGTTTAATATAATTTATTGTCAAATTGGCTAACATATAGTGTGTCAAGGGTGCTCTTGGTTTTGGGAGTAGATTCCCGTGGTTCACCGCTTACCTACAACACCCAGTGCTCATCCCAGCAAGTGCCCTCCTCAATGCCCATCCCCCATTTTCCCCACCCCGCCGCCGCCTCCCCATCAACCCTCAGTTTGTTCTCTGTATTTAAGAGTGTGTTACAGTCATACATACATTCAGGCTCAAAGCTCAAATGGTGCCTGAAGACTTGTCAACACAGAAAACGTGGTCCCCAGCTGTGCCGCTCCCCACCTCTGACTCCTGCTTCCAAGAGGCAGCGGTGTTTAATGCCTCTAACAGTTTCCCCTGGTTGTCCCATCTTTTTTTTTTTCTAAGTAGTAAATTTATTCTAGAAGCACTTAATCTTTCAACATTATACCCTACAAGGGCCAGAATCCAGGCGGGACATGTGCAACCCTGGCTTCAGACCCAAAACTTAGTAATCAAGATAAATAATATTTTAACGAAATATTTTAAAACTTCAAGTGATGCCAAAAATCCATGATGAAAATATCACGATCGTCCACAAAAGCAGGATCCCAGGGCTGGGGTTGGGGCAAAGTGAGCGGAGCCAATCCATACAATCGTGGGGTCAGAGTCTGTCTGTACCAAGACTTGTCATGTTGGCTAGTCCACCAATTAGAATTGAGGGCCCTCGTGTCACGCTCTGTCTCCCCTTTTCCTCCCCCAACCCAGTTGACCTAAGGCCGTACCTTGCAACCAGCTGAGGGCCTTTCTAGGTTGTCAACGCCCAGACTGTATCTCTGAGCAATGAGCTCAGAGGTCTGGGGCGGAGAGTTCCCTGCATGGTTCTAACATGCAGCTCAGGCCACCCACCCCCCACCCCCCCGCAACACAGTGGGGTTGTCATTCTGGTGGAGACACTGAGACGTGCGTACATTTGGACCACCCACAAATTGTGCACAGCTGAGCCCCGTAATGGACTATGACTATGATTATGTCCTGATATTGTACAAGTTTTTTATCTTTGCAGGCAAAAACAAAATTGCTTCACTTTTACATCTTCTTAACTTCTTATGTACTAACCACTAATCTATCCAGAACCATCTGGCAGAGCCCCAAAATGTTTTTAAGTCAAACACACCAGGTAAGTTCTCAGGAGCATGTTTGTTCCCGGGGACACCCCCCTGGAGTCACTCCCATGGCCCACTATGGTCACGTGTGCAGTCATAATTCTGGGGTGTCCCTCCCCCTCCCCCCATGTTAGGGCCCCTGCTCCCAGGGTCCCATGTCATCTCTATGCTTGTCATCTCCCTTCTGTTCTGGAACATTCCCCTGTATTATTTCCCTGAGGACTCTCTCCTCCGTGATTTGATATCCCTAGAACTGCCAGTAGCTGGTTGTCATCTCCTGGATGGATCTTGTGATTTTTCTTATCTTTGTGATCTTCTGTCGCTCTTCTCTTCCCTAGGAAAAGCCCTCAAATCTCCTCTCTCAGTACTCCTATTGACTTAAATCTCAACGTTAGTATATTTTGATCTCCCGGTCTTTTTTCTGAATGCTCCCTTTTTTTTCCTTAGCATCCACTCCGTGTTTCCTGGACGTGAGAGTCACCACTCCCAGATGGCAGAGCCCTTTCATGTGCTCATTATGATATTCTTTTCAAGTTTCTGTCTGCGTTGTCTGTTTCCTCACGTTGTTTCCTCATTCGTAAGTTCGGTGCCCGGCTTCCACACTGGACCCTCTGCTTAAGTACTGGGCAGTTCTTGGCTCTGCATTTCTTCTTACCAGCGACGCCCTTAGAAGCAGAGCGGACTCCGTGTGAACAGAGTTGACGGGTGGAAGGAGGAGGCCGGCCGCCAGTTTCTCCTTCCTCTGCCTCGTCCTGCCCTCCTCCCCTTCGGATGTCACTGCCCATAGGCCCCTCCTCTGGGAATCAGCCTGACCGACAGGTTGCCCGGGGCTGAGGGCGGCACTGAGACGTGGGTGCCCGGGGGTGGGTCTCCGTGTCTCAGTGTTCAGGATGCAGGGTTCGATGCAATCTCTCTGTCATCAGCAAAATACCAATGACAGGGCAGGCTCTATCCCCGGAGCTTGTATTTGAGTTGTTCCAGGAGACCTTGCCTGAATAATTCTTAAAACCTCACCCGTCAAGTCTCACCCACGGCCAGAGAGGAGGGGGAGTCCACTGTGCTGACGTAGCTGCAAGAGGAGGTCATGGGGCCACGAGGGGCCGAGTCCTTCCCGTGTCCTGGGGGCCTCAGGGGAGGCTGCCGAGTAGTGGTCTCCGAATTTGGTGAACGTAGAATGTGAAAGCTTCGGGAAAGGCAGCTGGGAGTGCGGACACATCCTGTGCCTGTGGGCAGGGGTGTGCATCAAGGGGGTAACCTGATTTGTTGTGCCTTTTGCTCCAGGGACTCTGTAAGTCCGGGCCAACCTGCCAGAGAGACGGCGATCGTGTGGACAGATTCTTCACTCTTCAGCTTCCTCCTCACTCGTCGGGGTGATCTGTCCTGAAAATTCCCCATTCCCTGTGGTCTGTTCCCATTTTTGAATGCAGAGTCTCTCGGTTACACTTAAATCTTAGTTTTACTGGCAATATACTTATCGACTGCTTTCTGGAAAGGTTTCTGCAGAAAGCGAATCCCAGAAAAAGCAGTTTTTGCTTTTCTCAGTTCCCAGTGGTCCTTCCTTTCTTACCCGGCTTCGAGTGCCCAGACCCTCTCCACTCACCACGCCATCAAGCGTGGCCGGACCCTTACTCTCCCTCGATGTCGTCGGTGCCGGACACAGGGTCCAGCCTGCAATGAGTCTTCCCCTACACTTCTTCTGCCCCGGACAGGAGCTCCCTGTCCACGGCCCCCGTGAGGAATAAGTTCCAAATTGTGAGAAAGGGAGTTATCTTCAGGGGGCAAGAGAGCCCTTCATGGGGAGAGCCCTTAGAACGTGTTCTTCCCTCGGAAAGCAGTTCATGAGTCTAAGAATGCTCGCCCGCACAATGGTCAGGGGAACCCCATAAATAGGGGTGCTGTGTCATTTGTGGGCAGAGCGGGGATCTCACCATCAGTGCCCGGGAGCTGGTTGCTTGTCCGCACTTGAAGGCGGTGACTTCATCATCGTTACCCAGACCCCGGGGTTGAGGTACCTGGAGGGGGGGGGAATGGGAGGGGCGTCCCGTGGGCTTCTGAGTGGGAAAAGTCATCACCACTTTCCCAGGAGGGGAAATCCTGCAATTCCAAGTTGTGAAAGCTCTTTCTCTGAAGCGTCGCTCTGGTTCCTCAGCTGGCTGACCGCCTCACCCCTCTGCATCTGCTTGCTCACCTGTGAACACATGCCGGAATTTGAAGATTCGTGTGAAAAAGTGTGAAATCTCTTATTCATAGTTTGTACTGAATATATGTTCAAATGACAACATTTTAGCGATATTGAATGAAATGTGTTATCAAGATTAATGTCACTCTTTTTTTCTTTTCCTTTTTCTTTATTCATTTTTATTATTTAGTTATTTATTTAGTTAGTTAGTTAGTTATTTTGACGGAGAGAGACAGAGCATGCCCAAGCAGGGGAGGGGCAGAGAGAGAGAGAGAAAGAAGGAGAGAGAGAATCCCAAGCAGGCTCCGTGCTGTCATCACAGAGCCCAACACAGGGCTCAAACTCACCAACCGTGAGATCAGGACCCGAGCCTAAATCAAGAGTCGGACGCTTAACTGACTGAGCCACCCAGGTGCCCCCCACATTTTTTTTTTTTTTGCTTTCTAAAAGTGAAAACTAGATAACTTAGAATTGCACGCATGGCCCTCGTTATGGATCCCCCTGTATTTCTATTGGCCAGCGCTGCCCTATGTGGTGTATAACGTCCTCTTGGTCCCCCGACTCTATGACTCTAAATGTTCTGATTCCTGCTAGTTACTCAGCAGGAGGAGAGCATTTAAAAAGAATTCTTGTCCTCGAGAAGCTTATAACCTCACTGTAAAGGCTAAGCTTTGAAGCTGAAACAAGTTCGTGGACTGGTTGGAATCATTAGCACCTGCTAGAAAGCCGCTCTAATAGGTGGCCCAAAAAACACACGTGGAGCACTTGGAGAGTAATTAGTCTGCGTCTGTTTAAACTAACAGGATGTAAAGAAAAGCAAGGTGGCCCCAGATGAATCCACTGTTCCACTTTAGGGAACTCCTAATGAACCTTGAATTTTCAAGAATTCTTCTACCAAGAAGGTGGGACCTAATCTCTTTCCAGGCCGGCACTGTCTACAGCCTCTGGTGTGTGTGGTGCCTTCTAATCGAGAGCGGAAAAATAGGAGAAATTTCCAGGCATAAAGAATAAAGAGGCAAAAGGCCAGTACATTACAATAATGACTGGAGAAATGAAATTTAACCTTAAGAAAACATTACCGGTACCAAACAAGCACACATTTAGAAATTTGCCGTGGCATCATCACGGTCACTGATAGTCCGAATACCAAAGGGCGAAATTCATATTTCGGCAGAAGAAGGGATACAGGCAGCAGAAAAACCATCTGCACGGATACCACACAACGATCAACTCTAAATAGTAAGGATCAAGTGGGATCCACAGTAGGGTCAGGTCCTGGACAATCCTTCCGGCAACCTTCTGGGCTTAGGTTGAACACATGAGACATCTTAAACGCTTTGTGGACCGGGCAGATTTCCTCAGCTTGACACTTCTTCTCAGGAGGCGGGGACAAGCAAGTCGCTGTGACCGAGCTGAGTTCCTCCATTTAAAAGCAGGAATACACTTGCTCATTTAGATCAAGACCTTTCAGGTGCCTCCAGTCCCTTTAATAATCCTCATTCCCTGCACGGTTTAGAGCACTTTGTAATCAGGTTCCTAGTCAGCAGAGGAAAATGATCATTCACATCTACTCCGAAGGGAAATGAGCCAAGTGTAAGCCGTGTGCCTAGTCCAGCGAAATCATGTTTGTTCTCACAGAGCCCTTGGCTCTCTACCCGGGTTCACACCCCACTCAAGGATTGTGATGACAAAGTAATTTTCCGGGAAGGGCAATGCTGGGCACCAGGGAGCCAGCGAGGTCCCCCTCCCTCGCTCTCCTGGGGGGCGCTGGGCTGGGACTCGTGATGCGTCTGTCTGTCTGCTCTTGGAATTCACACTTCTCCTGTGGGAGGAAAGGGCATACGTTATCCCCACGTGTGAACTTTTTGAGGCCGGGAACTCGTTTGTCTTTCCAGAAACTAGGATAATGTTTGGCACACGTTGAAATTCACCGAGGGGTGAATTAAAAGTGATTATTGAAAGACATTTTGGATACAGCCACTTGAGTTCCTTGAATGAAAGCTCAGAGAGAGGTATTTCTGAGGCTGAGAACGAAGGGTACGAGTTTAGGTGTCTTCTAAAACGTGAGGAAGCCTGTGAAGACAGCTGGGGACATGGACTATGGTCTGACTTACTCAAGAGAAAACATCAACAGGAAGAATGCAGCCAGATGCCTGTTTTGCATGTTGCGACGACAGAGCGCAGACATCATTTCAAAGAACAACTGCCTGCAGATATTCTTCTGAATAAGCAGAAATGGAAGATGAGGAAAGCGTCTGAAAACACCTCATCCTGGGATTTTCCACAGCTTCCCCAGCCTGAGAGGTTTCAAGAGAATTGTGTAGTGTGGTCTTGGATGTCTGCTTGCAAAATACGGCAGCCTATTCTTGAACACAAAGAGGTGATTCAGGACGCCCGGTCAGTGAAAAGTGGTCTGCCTTCTCAGCTTCTTGAAATATGTGAATTAAACTGATCACAAAACCGGTTTTGTTTCCAGGAGCTAATAGGAACCTGTTCCTTAGCACTCTCTCCTCTGGGTTTTGCTCCTACTTACCTTCTTGGGAAGTCCTCTCACAAGTCAAGAGTGGTGGTCGTTTTTACTAAACCCAGAAGCACTGTCTTGGTCTTTGGTTTTCCGTGACCTTGCATGACCTCCCCTTGGTACCACTGACCACCTGCTCCTTCTTGAAGCCTCCTCTGTTCTGATTTCCAAGACACCACACATTCCCGTCTCTGACTGCCTCTCTGCTGATGCTTCCTTTTTGCCTCTTGACTCATTTCGTTGCTCTGGGTGCTGGCTCAGGCTCTGTTTGGACGTTCCGGCCTCTGCTTTCTTCAGTCTTCCCAGAAGAGCAGATCTACTCAAGCGTCTGCCCCTCCCTGTGTTACGTGGATGCTTCCAGATCTGTGTTGCTATGCGGTCTATGCTTCCGTAGGAATATTTCCTTTGCTCAGGGGTCCCTCCGTTTGACCTAACGAGTGTCCAGCAGGACTCTTTGTCTTAACCTCTAAACCAACACCCCATTCTGCTTGTTCCCTCTGAGTCAGGAAAACCAAGCGTCATCCTTCACGACCTGCCAGGTGCCCAGTCCTGTAGACCTTTTCTCTGAAATGTCTCCTGTCTCTTACTGTCTCTTTTGTGTGCACCAGCACCACACAAGTGACACCCGGATTTTTGCACCAATTTTCCGACCGGTCACGCAGGATTCATCCAGTTGATTAATATAGATCTGGCTCTCTTCGTCTTTCTGGTATACTTGCATCATGATCCCCACATGATCGGAAATCTGTACTGACTTTATTTCCTTCAGTAGAAAATCTCAGCCCCTCTTTGTGTTTAACGTTAGGATACAGGGACTGGATGCAGCTGGTTTGGCAGAAGTAGAGAGAGGGAGAGGGGAGGAGCAAATGCACAAAGAAGGCCAGGGAGGTCTTGAGGAGCATGAGGACCATGCTGAAGATTCGGATCTTTATCCTAAGGACATATGGAGGCGCTAAACACATGTTAAGATGCGAAGGATGTGTGTGTGTGTGTGTGTGTGTGTGTGTGTACATACATACGTATACATATATGTATACACACCCACACACACACACTTTACAAAAGGCACCCCAAATGCAGAGCAAGGACACACTGGAAGCAGAGAACCTAGTTCGTCAGGAATCCATTGCCCTAGTTCTGGGGAGAGGTGATGGTGGCCTGGCAAGGGTAGTGGTGGGAGGCAGAGAGAGAGCTTGATGGATTTGAATTATATAAAAGGTGCAGTTTCAAGGCACTTAGAGTTTAGAACGTGGTACCAACAGACACAAATGGCCATCCGGTGAGAAAGTGCAGAGACTCAAGTGGATTCACCAGTGTGATAAGGGGGGTGCCATCAACCACGGTTCAGGCAAGTTGGAGGAGGTCTGAACAGAGTCTTTGAAGATAATGAGGCTTTAGAGAACGGGAAGAGAATGAAAACTCCAGGCAGAACGAGCACCGCTTGAGAGACAGGGATGAAACAGCACGGTGTTCGGGCAACTGCATTTAAATTTGACATTAGGACGCAGCGGTAGGTAGGAGTGGTGGTGACAAAGGCTTTGTGTGCATATCAAATGGCCCTGTTTGGACTTTATCCTCTGGACTTGGGAGTCATCAGAAGGTTTGGGGGCCGTGAGGGGTCACGATAACCCTTGCACTGGGGGCCATCATTTCAGTAGTGAAGAGAATGAGTTAGAGGAAGTGTTGACTGGGGCCAGGGAGACCAGGAGACCGGTGATTGTCCAGGTTCGAGATGATGGGGACAGGAGTGAAGGCAGTGGCAGGGGAGAGCAGAAGGAAAGAAAGAAACAAGAAAAATGCAGATGGTAAAACTGACAGGTGTTCTGAGTGATTACTTGTGGGGGGACTAAGGGGAGACAGAAACCCAGTCTCCACTCCAAGTTTCTGGTGAGGGTCCCTGGGCAGGCGGAGGGCCCATGAACCAGGCAGAGGATAATGAATTCCATCTGGAATCTGCGGGTGGATGAGCTCCTGGAACACCATGTGGAGATGTCCAAGGGGCGGTTGAATACATCTGCCTGAAACCGAGGAGGAAGAACTGGACTGGACACGCACACACATTTCCCAAATATAGAAGCTAAGTGAAGAGGCTTCCTGGGGTCAGGAGTGCTGCCGCTTCTTCTAGGAGATTCCCTAGTGTCTCCTTTTAGTGCTTTGGATGTATTGTGGACACTCAGCGAACGGCTGCGTGATACATGGATCAAATTCAAAGTCTGGGTGACTCATCTGAGCACTTAAAAACTTACAAAAACAGCACCTCCGTTGTTATCACTGAACTGTCCTCTTCATTAGATTATATACCCCTTAAGGGAAGGGACTGTGTCTTATTCATCAAATCTTCACTTACTAGATTACTTTTTCATAGAAATGCCGTGTAACAAATACTTGTGGAATGAATGAACCAATAGATTGTAGTCACAAGATGTGGCAAAGAGCTCCCTGGACAGATGAGGCATTTAAGTGAGTTCAGATATGTGAGCTCTTCACCGACTACCTTCCGAAATGCGTTCAGGCAGGGAGTTCGAAGAACATTTTTAAGGTGCATTATTCTGGGAGGCAGGGCTTTGGGTAGTGACGGCAACTGGAGGGATGTACCGTGAGTTCAGTTGTTTTATGATCTCCTGTGAGCATTTTGTCCCCAAAACGTGCGTTATAGCTTTGTCCAAAGACCTCTTAAACTCTGTCAAATTGTCATCCTGAGAGCAGATAGGTTCCGCACAGGTGTTAAAGCCCTTCCGGATAGAGTGTCAAGTTCATACTGGAAAAAGTAAACGGAAAGCAAACCAGCAGGGGGAGCCTCGGGGCATTTCAGGTGCAGACGCATGACAGATGCCTTGCACTGCCCCTTTAGTTTTGCACAATATTAATGACAAACCTTCAGGGAAGAACAAACGGCTTGTTATCAAAGTTGTTTATAGTTGCTTGACAGGTACTGTGCTTCCTTCTCTGTTTACTATCTGCAGCATGTGCCTGTCTCTGTGGTTTTAAGGTCTCAGACAAACACCTTAGGCCAAATCAGAACACATACATAAAAGAAATACTTGGTCTGTCGCTCTCTTCTGACTCTGTGCTTGGTGGATTTCAGATGTTGGAGTTTGGGTCACAGGCTTAAGGGAAAGCCTGAACGCTCTGACATAGTCTCAGGATGAGTGTCTGGATAGACCACATTCTCCAAGGAGGTCTTCCTAGGGTTGAGAGGACCTGGGTGTATCATAAGCACTCAATATGGTGGTTGGTGATGACACATCATTTCATTTAGTTCTGAAAGCAACCCTATTAGGTAATATTTATTACGATGTCCTTTTTTTAATGTTTTTTTTTTTTTTGAGAGAGAGAGAGAGAGAGAGAGAGAGAGAGAGAGAATGTGAGTGGAGGAGGGGAAGAGAGAGGGAGACACAGAATCTGGAATAGGATCCAGGCTATGAGCTGTCAGCGCAGAGCCCGACATGGGGCTTGAACTCGGGGACACGAGATCATGACCTGAGCTGAAGTCAGACGCTTAACTGCCTGAGCCCCCCAGGCACCCACGATGTCCATTTTTAAGTGAGGAAACCAGAGTATAGAGAACTACGATCCATGCCTAAGTGCACACAGGAAGAGTTAATTAGAAATTGGGTCTGCTTCCTTCTAGAACTATTTATGAAGCCATTTACTTAACAAATGTCTATTCAGCACCCTACTCGATGCTAGGCACTGAGGTAAAATATTGAGCCAAACAGATGTGTCCCAGCTTTCAGGGAATTTACAATCTTAACGTGGCAGAGATACAATCTAATCATACACAAGTATATAATTGTGGTAAATGTTATGAAGAAAATGTATAGGGAGATATTAGAGCACTTCTAATGCACGTAAAGAATTACCATAGCACTTGGCACGATGGTACCGTTCAAATATTTAGCACCAGTATAGCTCTGGCAGTGGCCAATCAGAATATGTGTGTGGCCATCAGAACAGAGCCGGCTGGTGCTGCTGTTGTGACATGTATCCGGCGAGTGTCTGTGGGACATACCCGCTGAGTGTGACACGTACCCGCTGAGCGTCTGCCCTACTGGGCACGTGGGCTGGAACTGTGGTGCACTGGCTGATCACATGGTCTTTATCCCACGTCCCTAGTGCAAAGCCTTGTACTCAACAAATACCAGCTGAACTAGTATTTATTCATTTACCTACTTAAATACGTTATTTTAATTCCTGGAGCTCTCCTCAGCTCCACTGTAAAGATGAGACATTTTGTTCTCTCTGTTTTCGTTCATATTCTAACCAGGTCATCCCAGAGTCCAGGAAGGATCTGGTTTCTTGCATCAATCATTTTAATGAATCTGGACATTTCTTGGGATTAGAGATAATTATCTAGTAGGATTTGTGTAAAATGTGCTTGGTACATAGTAAGCACTGTGTAGGTATAGCTAGCATTATTCTTTTATTGTTGCTGTTATTATCCCACTATTTACTACTTTTGTAGATGATAATTTATGTGAAAATTTATGATCCTTGTACTCAGAATGATGAAATGCATCTATTATCTGTATTCAATAAAACATCTTTGGTAGCCATCTGGAAAAAAAATTAGCAACTTGAATCTACCTTCACTTAAAATAACTTCCAGATGGTGCAAAGATTAGAAAGTGAAAAACAAAATCATAAAGGCAATAAAAAATATATAGGATAATATTTAACATGATTCTGGAATGGGGAATCTAAGTTGAAATAAATCTCAGAAGCCATTAAAAAAAACCCACTAGTACTGAATTCAACTGCATAATATTCAAAAATGACTCACTAAGGAAAAGGCAAATAACCACAAACTAGCTTAGGAGATATATCTATATATCTATATATTTTTTTAATTATACAACTGGCTCTTTAACTAAAATCTTAAAGATTACTATAAATATTCAACCTCACTCATAAGAGAAATGAAAATTAGGTGACAGTGAATACCATTTTACAACCATCATATGGGCAAAGATTTTTTTTTAATATGAAATTTATTGTCAAATTGGTTTCCATACAACACCCAGTGCTCATCCAAACAAGTACCCTCCTCAGTACCCATCACCCACACTCCCCTCCTCCTACCCCCCATCAACCCTCAGTTTATTCTAAGTTTTTAAGAGTCTCTTATAAAAAATAAAAACACCATGTTGTGTTAGGGGTTAAGAACAAGGGACAATAGATATTCCCAAATATTTGGGGTGAAAGAGTAAATTGGTGGCACATCACTGGAAAGAAATTTGGCAGTCTCTACCAAAAACAAAAATGCAGACCCTTATGACCCCAGCAGCTCTATTAGTAATTTACCCTAAAGACAATTATTTTCACAAATGCAAAATGAAGACTGCATTAGAATATCTGCGGCAGCATTGTCTGCAATAACAAAAATGGAAAATGGCATAAATATCCATCAACAGAGGTCTGGCTAAATTTATAGTGGTTCCAAATATGGGGTTCTGTATAGCCCTTTAATAAGACTAGAATTAGTCATTCTCTACTTGTAGAACCTACAACCTGCAAAGTAGATATTAAAGTAGAAAATGCAAGATGCAAAACATTGTGTGTAACATGCTACCGTTTGTGTGAAAATGTATTGTCATACATACTTTCATAAATATAGAATGTCTCTGGGTAAACAATCATATCAACAAGAACATCTCTGGCTCCTCTGGAGAGGGATACTGGATGAGTGATGGGGACACAAGGATGGGAGGAAAACCCAAGATCTAATATTTCACTGTATTCCCTTTGTACCTTAAAATTTTCCTTGTGAGTATGTTACTAATGTAAAATTAATTAAAAACTTATAATCTCCATCAACAGCCACTTGATTGGGGTTTTTTAAGTAATAGAATCTTAGATGTGGAAGAGATTTTGGAGGGTACCTCATCCAGTCTTTTCTACCAGTGCAAGAAGTCTTTCCACCACAAGGGCACAACATGGCTTTACTTCATTGAACATTTTACTAATGGGAGCCTAATCCTTGTTGAGACAGCTTGCTTGACTTTTGGATACAAACGTCCATTTATTTTATGTTTGTTTTCCAGAGGATTATGCAGGTGTCCTTTACCAGCTGGAGAATTCTTATTCTGTGCTAAATATAATCTGCTTCCTATTCTGTTCCTCATATGAAACATGGACTGATTTTCAGATCCCTGTTCAACCCGGGAAGATTTTCTCTCATTTTCTGGGGTATGCCTTCTACACTCTGGTGCCCTAACTGATTTCATCATTCCAGAGTGCTCAGGTTAGCAGCCAATAGGTATATTTTGATCTAGACTCCACACTTCTATGTGTTCAGTCTAAAGGTATGCTAATTTGTGCCACCAACATTGCCAAATGGTTCAAGTGAACTTTACAACCAAGAGCAGGCAATGGAAATGAAAAAGACAACCCACAGACTGGGAAAAATACTGACAAGTCATATATTTGGTAAGGGGCTGGTATTTAAGTTGCAAAAAGAACACCTGCGGCAAGGGAAGATGGCAGCATAGGAGGACGCTGGGCTTACCGCGTCCTGCTGATCACTTAGATTCCACCCACATTGGCCTAAATAACCCAGAAAACCACCAGAAGTCTAGCAGAACGGACTCTCCAGAGCCAAGCATAGATGAGAGGCCCACGGAAGAGGATAGGAAGGGCAGAGAGGCGGTGCGCGCTACACAGACTGGCGGGAGGGAGCCGGGGCGGTGGAGGGGCAGCCAGCCCACCCTGCAAGGCAGAGCCCCTGAGTCTGGCTTGCAAAAGCAGAGGGGCTGGACGGAGTGTGTTCTGACAGCCAGCGGGACTTAACATCTGGAATGTTATAAGTCAACAGCTCTGCTCTGAGAGTGGAAGGGCTGGAGGACAACGGGAGGGAGAGTTGTCGAGCCCCGGATGACAGGGCGCAGCTTGGTGGGGAACAAAGGCGCTGGGAAGTGCCATCTCCCTCGCCCATCCCCCACTCAAAATACCAAAGGGAACCAGTTCCTGCCAGGGAACTTGCTTGCAACGCGCAAACACCCAACGCTGTGCTTCTGCGGATCCATCCGTCTGATGGGTCTGCCTCTCTCCTGGTGCCACAGGGCCCCACCTGAAGTGGACCACCGAAGGCAAAGCGAGCTGAGTCTGCCCCTCCCACCTCTGTGCACCTTGCATATCCACCTCAGCTAATACGCCAGATCCCATCGAAGCAGCACCACAGGCCTGGCAGTGTGCAAGTAGCCCGGACAGGGGCCACACCACTCCACAGTGAGTCCTGCCCCTGGGGGAGGGGAAGATAAGGTACACACCAGTAGGACTATGGCCCCAGCAGCGGGCTGGGGGCAGACATCGGGTCTGACTGCGGCCCCGCCCACCAACACAAGTTTTTCCAGACAGCACGGGGGAAGATCCTGGCAGTTCCATGCCACTCCAGGGACTATCCAAAATGACGAAACGGAAGAATTCTCCTCAAAAGAAACTCCAGGAAGTAACGACAGCTAACGAATTCATCAAAAACAATGTAAACAATATAACAGAAAATGAATTTAGAATAATAGTCATAAAATTAATCGCTGGGCTTGAAAAAAGCATAGAGGACAGCAGAGAATCTATTGCTACAGAGATCAAGGACTAAGAAATAGTCATGAGGAGCTAAAAAATGCTATAAATGAGGTGCAAAATAAAATGGAGGCAGCCATAGCACGGTTTGAAGAGGCACAGGAGAGAATAAGTGAATTAGAAGATAAAATTATGGAAAAAGAGGAAACTGAGAAAAAGAGAGATAAAAAAATCCAGGAGTATGAGGGGAAAATTAGAGAACTAGGTGATGCACTAAAGAGAAATAATCTACGCATAATTGGTATCCCAGAGGAGGAAGAGAGAGGGAAAGGTGCTGAAGGTGTACTTGAACAAATCATAGCTGAGAACTTCCCGGATCTGGGGAAGGAAAAAGGCATTGAAATCCAAGAGGCACAGAGAACTCCCTTCAGACGTAACTTGAATCGATCTTCTGCACGACATATCATAGTGAAACTGGCAAAATACAAGGATAAAGAGAGAATTCTGAAAGCAGCTAGGGATAAACATGCTCTAACATATAAAGGGAAACCCATAAGACTGGTGACAGACTTATCTACTGAAACTTGGCAGGCCAGAAAGGCATGGCAGGAAATCTTCAATGTGATGAACAGAAAAAATGTGCAGCCGAGAATCCTTTATCCAGCGCGTCTGTCAGTCAGAATAGAAGGAGAGATAAAGGTCTTCCCAAACAAACAAAAACTGAAGGAATTCATCACCACTAAACCAGCCCTACAAGAGATCCTAAGGGGGATTCTGTGAGCGAAATGTTGCAAGGACCACAAAGTACCAGAGACATCACTACAAGCACGAAACCTACAGACATCACAATGACTCTAAACCCATAGCTTTCAATAATAACACTGACTGTAAATGGACTAAATGCTCCAACCACAAGACATAAGGTTTCAGAATGAATAAAAAAAACAACACCCATCTATTTGCTGTCTACAAGAGACCCATTTTGGACCTGAGGACACCTTCAGATTGAGAGTGAGGGGATGGAGAACTATCTATCATGCTACTGGAAGTCAAAAGAAAGCTGGAGTAGCCATACTTATATCAGACAAACTAAACCTTAAATTAAAGGTTGTAACAAGAGATGAAGAAGGGCATTATATAATTACAGGGTCTATCCATCAGGAAGTGCTAACAATTATAAAATGTCTATGTGCCGAATACGGGAGCCCCCAAATATATAAAACAATTCATCACAAATATAAGCAACCTTATTGATAAGAATGTGGTAATTGCAGGGGACTTTAATACTCCACTGACAAAAATGGATAGATCATCTAGACACAGGATCAATAAAGAAACAAGGGCCCTGAATGATACACTGGACCAGATGGACTTGACAGATATATTTAGAACTCTGCATCCCAAAGCAACAGAATATACTTTCTTCTCGAGTGCACATGGAACATTCTCCAAGATACATCACGTACTGGGACACAAAACAGCCCTTCATAAGTATAAAAGAATTAAGATCATACCATGCATACTTTCAGACCACAATGCTATGAAGCTTGAAATCAACCACAGGAAAAAGTCTGGAAAACCTCCAAAAGCATGGAGATTAAAGAACACCCTACTAAAGAATGAATGGGTCAAGCAGGCAATTAGAAAGGAAATTAAAAAATATATGGAAACAAATGAAAATGAAAATACAACGATCCAAACGCTTTGGGATGCAGCAAAGGCAGTCCTGAGAGGAAAATACATTGCAATCCAGGCCTATTTCCAGAAACAAGAAAAATCCCCAATACAAAATCTAACAGCACACCTAAAGTAAATAGAAGCAGAACAGCAAAGACACCCCAAACCAAGAAGAAGAAGAGAAATAATAAAGATCAGAGCAGAAATAAACAATATAAAACTGTAGAGCAGATCAATGAAACCAAGAGTTGGTTTTTTGAAAAAATAAACAAAATTGATAAACCTCTAGCCAGGCTTCTCAAAAAGAAAAGGGAGATGACCCAAATAGATAAAATCATGAATGAAAATGGAATTTTACAACCAATTCCTCAGAAATACAAGCAATTATCAGGGAATACTATGAAAAATTATATGCCAACAAACTGGACAACCTGGAAGAAATGGACAAATTCCTAAGCACCCACACACTTCCAAAACTCAAACAGGAAGAAATAGAAAACTTGAATAGACCCATAACCAGCAAAGAAATGGAATCAGTTATCAAAAATCTCCCAACAAATAAGAGTTCAGGACCAGATGGTTTCCCAGGGGAATTCTACCAGACATTTAAAGCAGAGATAATAGCTATCCTTCTCAAGCTGTTCCAAAACCTAGAAAGGGAAGGGAAACTCCCAGACTCATTCTATGAAGCCAGCATTACTTTGATTCCTAAACCAGACAGAGACCCAGCAAAAAAAGAGAACTACAGGCCAATATCCCTGATGAATATGGATGAAAAAATTCTCAACAAGATACTAGCAAATCAAATTCAACAGCCTATAAAAAGAATTATTCACCATGATCAAGTGGGATTCATTCCTGGGCTGCAGGGCAGCTTCAATATTTACAAATCAATCAACGTGATACATCACATTAATAAAAGAAAAGATAAGAACCATATGATCCTGTCAATCGATGCAGAAAAAGCATTTGACAAAATTCAGCATCCTTTCTTAATAAAACCCCCCAAGAAAGTTCAGGATAGAAGGAACATACTTAAACATCATAAAAGCCATTTATGAAAAGCCCACAGCTAATATCATCCTCAATGGGGAAAAACTGAGAGCTTTCTCCCTGAGATCAGTAACACGAAAGGGATGTCCACTCTCACCACTGTTGTTTAACATAGTGTTGGAAGTGCTAGCATCAGCAGTCAGACAACAAAAGGAAATCAAAGGCATCAAAATTGGCAAAGATGAAGTCAAGCTTTCCCTTTTTGCAGATGACATGATATCATACATGGAAAACCTGATAGACTCCACCAAAAGTCTGCTGGAACTGATACATGAATTCAGCAAAGTCGCAGGATACAAAATCAAGATACAGAAATCAGTTGCATTCTTATACACTAATAATGAAGCAATAGAAAGACAAATAAAGAAACGGATCCCATTCACAAGTGCACCAAGAAGCATAAAATACCTAGGAATAAATCTAACCAAAGATGTAAAAGATGTGTATGCTGAAAACTACAGAAAGCTTTATGAAGGAAATTGAAGAAAATACAAAGAAATGGAAAAATATTCCGTGCTCATGGGTTGGAAGAATAAATATTGTCAAAATGTCGATACTACCCAAAGCTATCTACACATTCCATACAATCCCAATCAAAATTGCACCAGCATTCTTCTCGAAGCTCAAACAAGCAATCCTAAAATTTGTATGGAATCACAAAAGACCCCAAATAACCAAAGTAATATTGAAGAAGACCAAAGCAGGAGGCATCACAATCCCAGACTTTAGCTTCTACTACAAAGCTGTAATCATCAAGACACCATGGTACTGGCACAAAAACAGACACATAGACCAAAGGAATAGAACAGAAACCCCAGAATTAGACCCACAAAAGTATGGGTCTAATCTTTGACAAAGCAGGAAAGACTATCCCATGGAAAAAAGTCCCTTTAACAAATGGTGCTGGGAGAACTGGACAGCAACATGCAGAAGGTTGAAACTAGACCACTTTCTCACACCATTCACAAAAATAAATTCAAAATGGATAAAGGACCTGAACGCGAGACAGGAAACCATCAAAACCCTAGAGGAGAAAGCAGGAAAAAAACCTCTCTGACCTCAGCCGCAGCAATTTCTTATTTGACACATCCCCAAAGGCAAGGGAATTAAAAGCAAAAATGAACTACTGGGACCTTATGAAGATAAAAAGCTTCTGCACAGCAAAGGAAACAACCAACAAAACTAAAAGGCAACCAATGGAATGGGAAAAGATATTTGCAAATGACATATCAGACAAAGGGCTAGTATCCAAAATCTATAAAGAGCTCACCAAACTCCACACCCGAAAAACAAATAACCCAGTGAAGAAATGGGCAGAAGACATGAATAGACACTTCTCTAAAGAAGACATGCGGATGGCCAACAGGCACATGAAAAGATGCTCAACGTCGCTCCTTACCAGGGACATACAAATCAAAACCACACTCAGATATCACCTCACGCCAGTCAGAGTGGCTAAAATGAACAAACCCGGAGACTATAGATGCTGGCAAGGATGTGGAGAAACGGGAACCGTCTTGCACTGTTGGTGGGAATGGAAACTGGTGCAGCCGCTCTGGAAAACAGTGTGGAGTTTCCTCAAAAAATTAAAAAGAGATTTTTCCTATGACCCAGCAAGAGCACTGCTAGGAATTTACCCAAGGGATCCAGGAGTGCTGACGCATAGGGGCACTTGTACCCCAATGTTTATAGCAGCACTTTCAACAGTAGCCAAATTATGGAAAGAGCCTAAATGTCCATCAACTGATGAATGGATAAAGAAGTTGTGGTTTACATATACAATAAAATACTACTTGGCAATGAGAAAGAATGAAATCTGGCCCTTTGTAACAACATGGATGGAATTGGAGAGTGTGATGCTAAGTGAAATAAGTCATACAGAGAAAGGCAGATACCATATGTTTTCACTCTTATGTGGATCCTGAGAAACTTAACGGAAGACCATGGGGGAGGGGAAGGAAAAAAAAAGGTTAGAGAGGGAGGGAGCCAAACCATAAGAGACTCTTAAAAACTGAGAGCAATCTGAGGTTTGATGGGGGGTAAGAGGGAGGGGAGAGTGGGTGATGGGTATTGAGGTTGGCACCTGTTGGGATGAGCACTGGGTGTTGTATGGAAACCAATTTGACAATAAATTTCATATTTAATAAAAAAAGAACTCCTGCAACTCAATAATAAATAAATAAATAAACCAATTAAAATGGGCAAAGGATTTGAATAGACATTTCCCCTGAAAGATTATACAAGTGGTCAATAAGCACATGAAAATATGCTCAACATCCATGGTCATGGGGGAAATGTAAATCAAAACTATAAAACACCACTTCACATCCACTGGAATAGCTGTGATAAGAAGACAGATAATAGCAAGTGTGGAGAGGATTTGGAGAATTCAGAGCCCTCATACATCGGTATTGGGACTGGAGAGTGGTGCAACCTCTTTTGGAAAACAACATGGCAGTTCCTTAGTAACTTCAAGCGTAGAGCTGCCCTATGACCCAGCAATTCTGCTCCCAGGTGTTTGCCCCAGAGAAATGAAAACACATGTACACACAAGAACTTGCATATCAATGTTCACACCTGCATTATGGCCAAAAAATGGAAACACCCCAGATGTCCATCAACCGATGAGCAGGTAAACAAATATAATATCCTCCTAAAATAGAATATGACTTGGCCAGAACAATGAGTGATGTACTGATGTATTCTACAAGGTGGGTGAACCTTGAAAACATTATACTAAAAAGCCAGTCACAAAAGATCATACATTGCATGACTTCTTTTATTTGACATGCCCAGAACAGGCAAATCTGTAGAGACCAAAAGTGGATTAGTGATGGCCAAGAAGTGGGGAGAAGAGGAGGAAGAGTGACTAATGAGCATGGGATTTCTTTTTGGAGTGATGAAATCTTCAAAACTTTGATTTTGGTGATGTTTGCATAACTTTGTTAATATACTGGAAACCACTGAGTTTTACACTCTAAATGGGTATATTTTATAGTATGTGAGTTATAGCTCGATAAAGCTGTTTTTCAAGAGTAGAACATGTAGTTCAGGGATCCTTAGGGATCTTGTGCCATGAATTCCATTGGCAACCTAGTGTTGGATCCCTTCTTGGAATATTTTTAAATGCGAAAATAAAATAAAAAGTAGAACCTGTAGGTCAGGGATTCTTAGTGGTTTTGTGCCATGAATTCTGTTGACAACTTAGTATTGGGTCCCTTCTGGGAACATTTTTAGATGCAGAAATAACATATTTTTTAAACATTTTGTAATTTTGTTTATTTGTTTTTTAGAGAGAGAGGGAGCATAAGTGGGGAGAGGGGCAGAGGGAGAGAGAGAACCTCAAGCAGGCTCCACGCTCCGTGCCCCTGCCACGGGGCCCCATCCCGTGACCCTGGGATCATGACCTGAGCGGAAATCAAGTGACCCTTAACCCGCGGAGCCACCCAAATGCCCCCCAAATAAAGCACTTTTAAATGCAAAAATAAAATAGTACAAACAAAGGCGATCAGCTGAAACGCAGTGAATGGAAGGACATAGTGATACAGAGAAGAGTAAATCAGGGAAGGATAGACAGGACGAGCGGCAGGGCTGGGGGTGGGGCTGGAATTTAAGACAGGGTCGTCGGAGAAAGTCTTCCCCAGCTGCTAGCATTTCAGGAAGAGCTGAAAGAAGCCATGTAGCAAGCCATGCCAACCTTGAGGAACAGTGAGCTGGGCAGCGGGGAGGAAAGCCAAGGGCAGAGGCCCTGAAGAGGAGCATGCCTGTATCCTGGGAGGGGAAGACCTGTTTGGCAGAGAGGAAAGCTGGGGGGGGCGGGCGGGGGGATCTGTAGGGGATGAAGTCAGAGAGACGCCCGCCGGCCACATCAAGTGGGACCTTCCAGCCCCTCGAGCACTTTGCGTCTTACTCTGGTGAGACGGAAAGCCACCAAGGAGTCTGCGTGGAGGAGCTTGTGTTACGGCCGGTCAAGGGTCCCTCCGGGATGCTCTGCCCGGTAAACGGGAGACCAAGCCTGAATGAGGTGGATCAGCCGGAGAACTGTGGCGCCAATCCGGGCAAGAGGGGTGGGGAGGCGGGGTCCAGGCAGTGGCAATGGCGGCCACGAGGAGGGAGCCGATTCCGGCCATGAGATTTAAGGGAGAGCTGGTGACTCATCTGCTTATGGCCACAGCCCGCATTCCCACCCCGAAGGGAGCAAATGAGCAAATGAGAAAGCTCAGTGGAATGGGTCCTAAATAGCCCTTGTAAATCACCTATGTATTGTATGCATTTAATGTCATATCATTTTATAACATGATATACAACATATATTATTTTTAACACCAAAGAATTTTACCGACAGACAGGCGCTCCCCGTTTGCCACCTGGGTGGCAAAATGGGGTGCTTGGAAGTACGAATCTGTTGCTGGTTGAAGGGTCATGGGCCTGAAGTTGGGTAGACGGGACTTGTCTGCGTTCTTACAGCTTCATCTACACGGTGTGCGACTCAGACTAGCACCTCAAGGGCTCTGCTCTCACCTGTAGGAGCATCACGGCGATTCAGTGAAATTGTGTGAAAGAAGTGTCCAGCCCGGTGCCGGGCACGTCAGTGCACCCTCACGTTCGCACCTCTTCCTTTCCCGGTCCAGCACAGCTCAGCTTGGCCCAGAACCCTTCCCATACACACACTGAGCCATCTAAATCTTTCCCTTCTTTTCTTTTTTAAATTTTAACTCCAGGGGCACCTGGGTGGCTCAGTCGGTTAAGCATCGACTTCAGCTCAGGTCATGATCTCACACGCCGTGGGTTCGAGCCCCGCGTCGGGCTCTGTGCTGACAGCTCAGAGCCTGGAGCCTGCCTCGGTTCTGTGTCTTCCCCTCTCTCTGCCCCTCCCCTGCTCATGCTCTGTGTCTCTCTCTGTCTCAAAAATAAATAAAAACACTAAAAAAAACCCCAAAAATTTAACTCCAGTTAGTTAACATACAGTGTGATATTAAGGTTAGATGTGCGATGTAGTGACTGGGCACTTCCGTACCTCACCTGGTTCTCGTCACAGGTCCCCTCCTTAATCCCCATCGCCTCTTTCCCACCCCACACCACCTCCCCTCTGGTGACCTTCAGTGTGTTCTCTACAGTTAAGAGCCTGTTTCCCCGTTTGTCCCCACCCCCATATGTTCATTTCTTTTGTTTCTTAAATCTCACATCTGAGTGAAAATCCAAATCTTAAGTGTGTCTATGTCACATATATAATTTAAGAAAATGTATTTCAGAAACAGGAGAGCAGAAAGTAAGTATTTTTATGATGTATTTTTCCAGGAAGAATGTTTGAGTCTGATATGAACTAGCGTATCTAGTTTATTATCAAAACCAAACATTTTATTAGGATTTTAAATTGAAAAGAAGAGCGATCTTCCAAAAAAAATTCATAGTTTCATTAATTATATTCCTCTTGGATAAAGATCCTTTTACTGACTACTAAGATTTTAGAAAGGTAAAGCCAAGTTTAAACTTGTGGTGCATTGGGGAAGTTCACCTTCTGGAAATAAAGTAAGAAATGTGCCAGCCATCATTTAAAAAAAGCCACCCCTCTAGCACGCAGACCTCAGCAGTTTCCTCTCACGTTTGTGCACGTACCAGACTCAGACAATGCTATCCACCCTGCCCTCCCAACACACACACATTCGTAAACATGCCCTGAGGAGAGCTAAGCCTTGCATCCCCAGAGCGTTTTATTTGGCTCCGGTGGCTTGTAGAATATGACACCAGAGCAGTGTCCCCTTCCCTACCTTTCATTTTCAAAGGCTCCTGTTAGAAAGCTGTCTTCCTGTTATACCCAGGTAATAAATTAATGAGTGAAGAAATTAATGTATCTAATGATCTTTTATCGGCGCAAGTTCAAAATCCTTGCTGGGTAGAGGTTTTTTCCCCAATTACTAATTTTTGACCTCAGTGCCTCAGTTTCACGACTGTTGACCACCTGATCCTTTTCCTGATGCGACGGTGGACCCCACTGCCACCGGGAGATTCTGCTGGTTATCCTGTGCACATGACTCATCCACCCCTTCCTTTTAGTCATTTTTCTGACCATATCCTCGCCTGACCTTTTGTTATGTCTGTACTTCATGCCATTTCCTTTCTGGTTTCAAAACACTCCTCAAAACTTCACGGGACCTTCCCAGATTAACCTGCTCCTAATAATTCCAATAACCCCTTAGAATATAAGCATCTGTCTTCAAAAGTGCTGCTCTGATCACATCAAGGAGTAGGTGATGTTTCTACAGAGAACTGTGGGGCTGGGATGTATCTTAGAGGGTTGTCTGTTGTGGCCCCTTAATTTTCCAGATGAGGGACACGGAGGTCTAGCGATCCAGAACTGTGACTCCTAGGCTCCTTCTCTCCACCACCCTGGCTCAGGTTCACATTCACCTTCCTCCTCAGTAGTTACTTTAATCTGGTCACCAGCACAACTCAATGAGTCGGATGACAATATCGAGAGTGTCTATCTCCCATCGCTCACTAGCTGTTAACATTTGGAAGTCAGGTCTCATTTCTTGGTCCATGAAATGAAGATAGTGTTAGTACCCACCTTACGGGGCTACTGGGAGGTTTAGACGGGGTGATCCCTGTACCTGAGAAATGGCAGGTGTCCAGTAAACCTTAGTGCAGGTCGTCACGATGGGGCCTGTGGTGGTGAGTACAAAATATCTGTACTGAGCCAGTTTTGTCAGTTCTCTGGGACTTCCGTCCTGCTTCTCCTCTGACCTTGCTTAAACTTCCTCTCTTCTTTATGAGGCTCCCATGCATGCAGATTTATATGCTTACTCTCAAGTATTTGGGGAAGGTCCAGAACAAAGGAAGTGGTCAATGTGAGGGCACAGAAGCCACGAGTAGGTGGGGACCATCCGGCTGTGATAATGATAGAAAAATGGTTGAGATTTGGTTCTCAGCACAGAGCGTGGGAAATTTAGTTCACACGTCAGATATAAAACCCAAAGAAGGAAGCATAGTCATGTACCCAGTCCTTAAGCAACTGGAGGGCAGAACTGATTGGGGAATGAAGAGCTAAGCCTGGAGGGGCCAGGAGGGGTCTCCAGGAGGGAGCAAAGGACAGCAGGTGTCAGACAGAAGGCTCTGCCAACATGGGGGGGGTCTGCCAACACGGGGGTGCTCTGCCAACACCGGGGTGTGTTGCCAACACAGAGGGGCTCTGCCAACACGGGGGGGCTAAGTCAATACAGAGAGTGCTCTGCCAACACAGAGGGGCTCTGCCAACATGGGGGGGCTAAGTCAATACAGGGGGGGCTCTGCCAACATGGGGGGGGCTAAGTCAATACAGAGGGTGCTCTGCCAACACAGAGGGGCTCTGCCAACACGGGGGGGCTAAGTCAATACAGAGGGTGCTCTGCCAACACAGAGGGGCTCTGCCAACACTGGGGGTATGTTGCCAACACAGAGGGGCTCTGCCAATACAGAGGGGCTCTGCCAACATGGGGGGCTCTGCCAACATGGGGGGGCTCTGCCAACATGGGTTCTGCCAACACAGAGGGGCTCTGCCAACACGGGGGGGCTAAGTCAATACAGAGGGTGCTCTGCCAACACAGAGGGGCTCTGCCAACACTGGGGGTATGTTGCCAACAGAGAGGGGCTCTGCCAATATAGAGGGTGCTCTGCCAACATGGGGGGGCTCTGCCAACACGGGGGGCTCTGCCAATACAGAGGGGCTCTGCCAACATGGGGGGCTCTGCCAACACAGAGGGGCTCTGCCAACACGGGGGGGCTAAGTCAATACAGAGGGTGCTCTGTCAACACAGAGGGGCTCTGCCAACATGGGGGGGCTCTGCCAACACCAGGGGTATGTTGCCAACAGAGAGGGGCTCTGCCAATATAGAGGGTGCTCTGCCAACATGGGGGGCTCTGCCAACACCAGGGATGTGTTGCCAACACAGAGGGGCTCTGCCAACATGGGGGGGCTCTGCCAACACGGGGGTGCTCTGCCAACACCGGGGGTGTGTTGCCAACACAGAGGGGCTCTTCCAACATGGGGGGCTCTGCCAACACAGGGAGTGTATTGGCAACACAGAGGGGCTCTGCCAACATGGGGGGGCTCTGCCAACATGGGGGGCTCTGCCAACACGGGGGGCTCTGCCAACACCAGAGGTGTGTTGCCAACACAGAGGGGCTCTGCCAACACGGGGGGGCTAAGTCAATACAGAGGGTGCTCTGCCAACACAGAGGGGCTCTGCCAACACGGGGGGGCTCTGCCAACATGGGTTCTGCCAACACAGAGGGGCTCTGCCAACACAGAGGGGCTCTGCCAACATCAGAGGGGGGCTCTGCCAACATGGGGAGAGCAGGGTGGGTGAACACCCAGCATGTCACAGATGCACAGCACCGCGGCTCCCTGGAAGACCCTCCTTGCTCTTGGGTATGCTTACATGGTTGGCCGAGTCCTGCCCTTACCGGCTCTCTTCGTCTGGCTACCTAACCCTCTCTCTCCGGAGGGATTGCTCGCTGCCGTCTGGTCACGTGTCTGTACTTTCTCCAGGCTTCCGTCCGCGGTGGCACCAGATGCACCGCCCTGCAGCACAGAGCTGACGAAAGCCACCACCGTGGCAGAGCACCGAGTGCTTCGTTCGTCTCTCTAGCAGCCCAGGGCAGTCTGATTTATCCCCTTTATGTGGGTGAAGTCCCAGAGACGTTAAGCAGCTGATGGAAGCCGGGTGGGGACCCGAACCCGCCTCGTTCTGACCTAAAGGCCCGCGTCACTATAGACCGTGGGGCCTGCCCTGCTTCAAACACACCAAACGCTGCCAGCGCCGGGGCCCCCAGCGTCTGCACGCCTGCACGCTTCCACCCAGTCTCTCCCGTGCCCCTCGTCACCGCACACGCGCCCACGCCCCTCTCCCAAACTGCCCACCTGTACGTGCAGACATGCATGTTCACGTGCACACGGTCCGCCTACTTGTGCACCACGCATTTTATAGACACGGTAAGATTTGAAAAGTTACCAAGACTTTCACGGTGAACACCTAAGGCCTCTGCCAACCCCTGGCTTCCGTCTCCTCTGTCTCCCAGCTCAACGTGAAGTGGCCAACTACTCTGATTCTTTTTTTTTAATGTTTATTTGCTTTTGTTCCTGAGAGAGAACGAGAGAGCGTGTACCTGCGGGAGAGGGGCAGAGAGAGAAGGAGAGAGAGAGAATCCCAAGTAGGCTCCACAGTGTCAGCGCAGGGTCCGACACGGGGCTCGATCCCACACCCGTGAGATCATGTCCTGGGCCAAAACCAAGAGTCGGACGCCTGACCGACTGAGCCATCCGGGCACCCCTGAACCCCTCAACCGCTCCGATCTTAGTTCTGGAATAGGAAATTCTCTCCCTTGTCCTGCACAGACCAGCGCTGCCCACATGCAGGCCACAGAGTGGCCTCTGCTTTGAGCCCAAGGGGAGAGTTACGAACAACAGTGTTCTCCCGCTTCCCGCACTGGGAAGAACGAACCATTTCACACCCCCTTAAGATTATGTTTTGTAGACAGAGTTACAAGTAGAGAAAACCTCCAACTTTGGTCTAAACTATAAGCACTTCCTGCCCCGTAGTAACCTTAGCCCTGACTGGGTTCATTTGAAAAGCTCAACAGGGAATGTGCTACGAGCTGTGAGGAAGGGTACGTGTCCACCTGCCCGTGGACTGCTGAGCTCCGCGGGGAGATGGGCACATCTTCAGAGAGCAACACTGCGGCCTGGAGAATGCAAAAAGCAGATACGCATAAACAGTCTGTAAGAAGGGTGCTCAAGCTGGGTGTGGGAGCTCTCGACAGGCAGCCGTGGACGGACGGGGCAAAGTCAAGCAGAGGGCGTCACAGGAACAAAAGGAGGCCGCAGTATTGGAGCATGGTGTGTGTTGGGGAGGAGCACTTACTTGTTTAGAAGAAGACCTGACTGGAGAGCTTGTAAGGGTTTGCCCCTGCGAGGCCTCGTGGGCCGTGGCGGAGGGCTTCACGATGTCTCAGAAGTAATGGGGCCGTGGGTCGGCCTTCTACGCAAGGCGGTGGCGCGGCGGGGATTTAGCTTCGACAGGGCGGCATCAGTCAGGCTGTGGTGTGGAGCATAGACCTGCGAGTCGCTTGGGGGCTTTTGCGGTTGGACAGACTGATGCTGACTTAGGATGAAGGGACAAAGCAGAGAGGGGCTCAGGACGCAGTAGGCAGGCCTTGACGGAAGCCCGTGTGTGGAGCTAACGGAACGGTCAAGGTCAGGACCGCTTGGGAGCCAGCGTGCGTTGGTGCCTGTCGCTAACCCAGGGAACGCCCGTGACTGTCACCGCGAAGGGAGGGGTGAGCCCAGTCCCGAGCCTGCAGACTCTCTGGTGCCTTTGGGTGCTCGGGCGGAGGAGCATCGCCTATTCACTCTCTCATGTCCCCCAGGTCTTTGTGCCAATGTCAGCCCCCCAGGGAAGATTCTCCACGCGCCACTCACCCCGGCGGTGGCCGTCCCCTCCAACGTTCCATGCTGTTTCCTCGATAATCGTCACCACCCTCCCCATACTGGTTATTCCTGCCATTATTCAGGTTCGCTCATCTGCCTTCTTTCCTGAAATGTAAGTTCCTTGAGGGCAAGTTTGGTCTAGTATTCATTCACTATTCTATTTATCCCTGGAAGAATGCCTGAATCACTGTCGGCATTCCACCAGCATTTGAGATTTGAACGGATGGGGCCACTGCGGGCGGTTGATGTTGTGAGCTGTTCAGGGGAAGCTGAAGAGCCACCTGCGGACAGTGGCTTCTGTCCAAGCATCCACGGGGGGTGGGCGGGGGGGGGGGTCTGCCACCTTTGATTCCCACGGACACGTGTGCTTCCTTCCCCCCTGTCCTCTCACGATGAGCTTGCCACTTTCCCTCCTGACCGCCAAGTTTCATAATTTTACATCCACTGTGGTTCTGATTCCTGGCAAAATAAAAACCTCTGGGAACCAAACCTATAGTTTTCTAAGTGTACAAACAGACAGCCTGGCCAACGCAGTTACTCTTTCACAGCTGGGTCAGATTGGAGTTAAATCAACACAAAAGGAGGTTGTTTGCTTGGAATCTGAGCAGTTGGTCTGAATACTTTCCATCGCAACCTCTGAAAAAGAGCCTGTTGAGTCAAAACGTGAAAAGGGCCTTTTAAGTCATGCACATCTGAAAGGTGACATGACGTGGGGTTATTGTTTGGTTTCATTTCCCTAGCCCACTGCGCGATCCTCTCGATCCCTGCCTGGCCCGTCGCGATTGCTTTCTGTGCAGAGTCCTTGCCTCCGGTCCCCGTTGCGACCAAGGGCTCTCCCTGTCACCAGAGGGCTATTTCTGACACGTGCCTGATGCGTCACCCTACGCCTCCACGCACGTACACGTAGATCACTGCCATACGTGTGGATCCTGATGAGAATACGAACGCTTGGAAGGCTGGTGTCTCTTTACACCAGTGACTAGTATGGCACTTGCCATATAATAACTGTTCAAAACTCCTCTCTCGCTTCCTGTTTTCTATGGAACAAACTGTAAACTCGCTTAAAGGTTATTCCGGGCGGTCAGAGACATTTTGACCAATCCACTTTCAAAATGGCCACATCATGACATCCATCATTGTTTTTTCATCATCCAGTCACCTGGACAACAGATTCTTCCATCCCTAGTTCTGGTTCCCACGTCCCTAATTGAGTCTCCCCCAGCCTCAAACCTAACCCCGTCCTGTGTCATGAGAAGTCCATTTTCCCATTGCTCAACAATTTAAAACGTTGAAAGAAGTTTGCGTTTTAGGCCAACCCCATAACCGTCCAGATGAAATTGGCCTCCTGAAATGACCCCGTCCATTCCTCTGGATACTTGTGTCTTTAGCTCTCCGGGAGCGTTCACATGTGAACCTTGAGTCACCTTGCTCCCTGTGCCTTGCAGTCCGCCCCTCCCCCCACCATTGCTGCCCTGGTCGGACCTGTCCCAACCCCACTCATCTTTTCCGTGCAATTACACAGCCCCCTCCTCTGCACACAGTACTGCTCCCCCCGTCAGCATGGATTCCTTTCCTTTCTGTGTCTCCAAAGGGCATTGCTTATACCACTTGTAGAACAGACATCATAGGGGCGCCTGGGTGGCGCAGTCAGTTAAGCGGCCGACTTCAGCCAGGTCACGATCTCGCGGTCCGTGAGTTCGAGCCCCGCGTCAGGCTCTGGGCTGATGGCTCAGAGCCTGGAGCCTGTTTCCGATTCTGTGTCTCCCTCTCTCTCTGCCTCTCCCCCGTTCATGCTCTGTCTCTCTCTGTCCCAAAAATAAAAATAAACGTTGAAAATAGAAAAAATTAGAAAAAAAAAAAAGAACCGACATCATAGTCAGACTGGAGGTACAGGGTTGTGTGTGTGTCTTCGTGGGGGTGAAGGTCTCTTTGCCACTCCTCGTTTCCACCAAGAAGGATTTTTCCCTTAACATTCCTGGCTCCTTGCTGCTCCCCGACTTTCTTCCTCATGGAGGAAGTCCTGCTCACTGGGTGCCAGTTTTGGTCCATGTATCTTAGCTGGACGGAGTGCACCCACCAGTGGTCCTGAGGGTGCCTGTTTGGTCTCTTGTCTCGTTTCCTGGCCACTTGGACCAGGGGGAGGTAAGACTTGAAGTGTGTGTGACTACTTTGCAGGTTCAAGCTTCCCCTCTGTTGGGCTGTTCCAAGGTCTAGACTGCAGGACAAAGGAAGGGCAGAACGCGGTGAGAAAAAGAAGAGCTGCACCCAGGTTGGCTCTCAACCCAGTCTTTGCTGTTGATACAGCTGACATATTACCTACCTACTTTTTATTGCTGATGCTATTTCTCAGTTTGTTCTGGCTTCGCAGAGGAGACGTGCCACCTACTGGGCTTCCTTCATTCCTGTCTTCTCAGCATTATTTGTTAACTTTCAGAGCCGAGACTGTGTCAGAGTCATCTTGTCTCTACTGCATCTGGCTCAGGGATTAACATGGTAGGTGCTCGATGTGTGTTCTCTGGATGGAATGAAGCAAATGTGACCTTTAACCTGTGCTGGAGCACGGGGCGCCTGGGGGGGCTCAGTCGGTTGAGCGTCCGACTTCAGCTCAGGTCACGATGTCACAGTTCGTGGGTTCGAGCCCCACGTCGGACTCTTGTGCCGACAGCTCAGCTGACTGAGCCACCCAGGTGCCCTCAAAATTTTTATACCATTAAGCTTATTTGTCTTTTTCCATCATAATTTCTTCTTTTCCCTCTAGGCTGAGAGATTCATCCTTTTGAAGAGGTCTGACTGAATGTTCAATTCTATATTTTTCCAGATTTTCTATGAATTGATCCATCAGGAATTTATTTTTAATGGCCAAAGGTTTGTTATAAGGTTTCTTGTGGGCAAATGAGAAGTTATAATTCCTGGTTCCTCAAAATGAGGAATATGTAGACTACTTTTAAAGGGAAAAATATTTGGGCTCTTTAATGATGTTTTAAATTATTTTTATTGTGTGATTTCCTGTTATAGATAAATTGTGACCCTCTCCCCCCCCACCCCCCCGAATCCATATGGCAAAGTCCTGATGCTGGTACTTCTGAGTGTGGCCTTATTTGGAAATAGCATCGTAGAGGATGTAATTAGTTAAGATGAGGTCATGCTCCAAGGAGCAGGGTGCGTCCCTACTCCAGTGTGACTGGGCATCCTTCTAGAAAGGGGGAATTTGGGCGCAGACGTGCACTCAGGGAGAGCCTCATGTGAAGACCAGAGTTACGCTATCATAAGCCAAGGAACTACGAGACTCAGGAGACAGAGCTGGAACAGATCTTTCCCCGACGCCTTCAGGGCCGATTCAGGGCCAACGCGTTGGTTTGGACTTCTAACCCCCTGAACTGTGAGATGCGATGTTCTGTAGCCAGAACTGCCCAGCCCGAGCCGCTTCATTAGAGCCGCTCTAGCAAACAAGTACATTTATGGCTGCACAGACTGGTACTGGTCACACACTCCAAGTGCTTACGGCCCTTTCATACCCATCAAAGCAACACAAATGTACAACATGCATGCACTTAACGTTATAAGTCCAACCAGTTCTAAATAATCTACATTTAATTAGTGTGACAATTGGTATAATTTTGCCGCAACCATGTCATGACGCCCCCTCTATGTTTCTGACTTTCCTCAGCGTACGGGGCGGGGATGCATTTCTCTCACCTTTCTGCTCCCCTCGAAACTTCCTCCATAATGCTCCTGACACTGTTTGGCCCTATTCAATTCTCCCTGTTCTTTTTTTCAACGATTCTCAGTCATTTGTAAGGACAGCTTCAAACATGGGCCCCGAAATCCTGCCTAGTTCTTGGTTACGAGGCGGCCAGTCATCCAGATCATCCAGGATATACTTATGCTGATACTTTTAGGTGCCCATTAAAATGAACACACATACAAAATCTCTCGGGGACCTTGCAGACCCCTAAGAACAAACCAGCGAGCATGCGGTGAACTCAGTTTGACCACAGTGTGGTCCCGAAGGTTTGCACTGGGGGTGACTCTCTCTCTTCCTGACTTTTCAGTTCGTGAACGAGATCATTGGGACAGAGATACCTGGTGTCATCGCTCTGCTGTCCTCGTCTGTGTTACGTTGACCTCTTCTTGTCCTACTCCCTGCTCAGAGAATCCTCAAGATGGTGTGATTTCTCTTGCAAACGCAGCTTTCTTGCTGCCAGTGGTCCTAAAAACGTGAGCCATGAGTGGGGTTTAATGCAATGTTCTCGTAACCTAGTGTAAGGGTTTTTTTCTTTAATCACTTCAGTTCAGCCAAGAATGTGAGTTGCAAACTAGTCAAAAGCCAACAGGAAAGGATGGATTTGTACAGAATTTACTGAAAAAAAACAACAACAAAAAACCTCCCAACAATGTAAATCTAGACTCTGTGGTCTCACTTCCCAAAATGCACAGAGCAGGAACCGGAAGCCAAGGAAACCACTTCTCACGCTCTGTAATTTGGGAGAAGACAGAAACTAAATTTCACAGTGTTTGGACACCTTTGCTCAACTGTATCCTAAGCACATTTTTTTCCCCTTCAAGTTTCTGGGAAAACTAGCATTCTTCTGAGGTAAATGCAAGATTTTGCCCAAACCTGGGCCTCCCCCAAAAAGCGATCTGAAGAACTTATTCCCAGGTTCTTGTAGAAATAAGCATTCAGTCATAGAAACATTGCAAACTAGTTTTAGCAGTGTTTGCGAGTGGGCCAAGCACACAGGGAACATGCTGGCGTATCCCCCTGTGTGATGCCACATCCTGGGAAAAGATGGGGGAAGAGAGGTCTGCAAGCTTGGGAGCTCTCGGCCGGGTATCTTCTCAAGATGCCTCTGAAGTCGACAGGATTCCGTAGTCTGAACCAACTAGACCCTGCTCTCGGCTCCATATGGGGAACCAAGAGGGAGTATGTGACCCGGGGCTGGAACTCAGAATGCGGGAGATAGACAAGTTACTGTGTTTTCCCAGCTCTTGTTTTCACACGTGTACCTTAGAGAAGCTGACCGGCCTGATGGGATGTTGTGAAAAGTCACTGAAGTAAAGGATGCACAGGGCTTCCGCCTCACACACACGTACACGTGCAAACACACACATTATATAATCCGTACACAGGCTCACCCACCACCGGCACTGACCCTTTTTTACCTAGGAAACATGGCAATTTCGTATGTTTTGACCTAATATGTGTAGAAATAATGATGGGCAGTAGTGAGAAGGTAAGAAGGACTGCCTCTTTGGGCTAAAGAACTCACACGTCTACGGTTGAGGACGTGGCGGAGGGTGCCTGACCCAATGTGACACACACACACACACACACACACACCGTAGTGTGCGAAGAGAAGACACAAAGGCGGAGCAGTAGACTCCTGTCTGTCCCTAGTACATGTTTAACAAAGGGGACAAGAGAACTGAACCAGGAACTAGGGCCATTTTGCTGTATAGACGTTGTGTTCATGTCAACTCTTCAAAAAAGAAAGTAATTCGTAAGATGAGAACGAGAATACGCCCAACCTGCCAAGGCAAATTGAAAATACACCATGATATTGCCTGAGTACTTGTTTTTTATTTCCTTAATTAACCCTGAGGTGTTGTCTAATGTTGATGCCAGGATGTGAGTCATAATCCTTTGCTCTGTAACCTTTCTTTGCTATCTCAATGGAATGGGCCAGCCCCGAGACAGGCCCCATTAGACTGTTTTTCAGGTCTTCAGACTTGCAATGAGCAATGTCCTATCAGTTGGCCACCCCCGTGTTCAGCCTCCTGAAAGTGACTTGCCACCCCCAGGTTTTGTCTCCTGATTGATGGTTCAGATCCTGACTTTTCCCCCGGGGGACTTTCCTACCCAGTGGCTGAATGGATCTCTTGTGGCTTTGTCCAGTGAGAAGACAGGTGACCACTAATAGGAACTGGGTCAACATGGTGAAGATTCAGGTCAGGAATGTTTTGTTTTTCGCAGTTAGCAGGGCTAGGGCTAGAATGAGGTCAGGAGATCAGTTTAGTGTCGGTATTGAATTCTTACCCTCTGGGCTTAAAAAAAGAAAAGCCCAAGGAATGTGGCCTCCCAAGGGCTGGGACAAGAGGTGAACCATCAACAGGGAGAGCTGCTGGGTGGTTTACACCCCAATTTCCATTAGCTTCATGAGTTGTCTGGAATCAGGAGTTCAGAGAGACCCTCCAATGGTTTAGCAAATACAGAAATTTCGTCAGGTTTCTTCCCAGACAAACAGAGACCCATTGCATTGCTCAATGTCTGTATGGTGACAATTATATGCTGTGGTGTATGGGAAAGAGGAAAAGCCATAAGTGGGGGGCATCTCATCCCGCAGTACAGTGATGCCAGGTTTTCGTGGCACAGTGGCTTCCAGGAACCTAAAGAAAAATATTATGTTAAACTGTTTCCCTAATGTGACACTTTCTTCAAAACAGAAGCAGTGAAATGTTTGACTCAGTAACAATATTCTAGACCTTGTAATGGGACCTTGATGAATGTTTCATGCTTTTTGCTTGTTGTCAGTCTCGTGTTTTTCTCCTGGTCGGTTTGTTGCTGGTGATTTTACAGAGAATGGGACCTGGGCGACAAGCCCTCTTTATTTTGACTTGGAATTTTTTTCTGCCCGGAGTTGGAAGAGCTCTTACCCGGTGATTATTTGGGGCAGGTTTCCCCAAAGGCTGACAGGTAGCGTTGTGTGTCATTGCCACGGGGGATGTTAATTTTGATGTGGACACATTTGGCTTCCTACAAGACAAAATCTGATGTAGGGAAGACATGATCAAGCTCAGAATTATGCAGCACACTTAGGTGTGCATTATGTCTTCAAGACAGCTACTTGTGATCGTGGTAAAATGCGTTAGTGTATGCCGGGGGGTGCGGGGTACTGGGGTAACACCTATTAGGGAATCGTGAATCTGGGACACGTTTCATTTTTTCGCAGCTTGGCCGTCGATGCGGGCTGTTGTTTGCTGCCTCAGGACTCTCAAAGCAAACGGGTAACCAAGTCACCCGCATACATTGTCGATCATGAGCACAAAGCGACTGGACTGGTGTTTACCCCCGACCAGATCGATGGCGCTGACTGAGTGTTGTGGAGAGATCTTTTGAATCTCCCAGTCTTGAGTGTTTATCTCTTCGTATTCCCCCCCTCCGATCTCTAGTCTCAGGTTTCTTCCGTGAGATATGCTCCCTCCCGCCATATTCTTCCTTGCAGGTTCAAAACACCGTAAGAAACCGATTAAGCCCGTGGGCTTCGGTGCCAGAGAGAGCGAGGCTCAAATCCTACACCTGCACTCGTTAGCTTTGACATGTGTGACTGACCTCTCCGAATTCCAGTGTTACTATCCATGAGAAAGGGACAAAAGTAATAACAAAGTGCAGTTATATGTTGTCACATAAATAGAATGAGATTCTCTGGCCTAGTGACTAAATAAGCATCAGCGGCTATTGTCATCACCCTTATTTAATTTCTATGAGCGTGTCTAACGCAGCACCACTGTGGGGACACATTAGACAATGAGAAAACTCCTCAGCACAAACGAGCCTGGTGTAAGGGCTGTCTCTCTGGGAATTGTTAACCTGACCCTCCCTCTTTGGTCATCTTACCCCATCTTCTGTATTCTAACAGGAAGACCAGCCAGCCCCAGTGAAGACTGAGAAGCCGCAGAATCTTAGGGGAGTTCATGACTATGCCCAGAGCGGCCTGCCCAAGACTGATGCCCAACAGAGTCATTGCCACACCTTATGTCGACCGCCATAACGTCATCTGGGCCGCCTGCTTTAGCAGGACCCTGAGCCAAAGGGAGCCATTTATAGGCTTGTGGAAAACTTCATGCAGGAGGAGCGATTCTATGTTGGAGACTGTCTAAATGAACCAATCGGATTCTCTCAGAGTATATCAGGGAGGGACAGAGAGCTCGAGGGGGAGGGAGAGAGAGAAGGAGGGAGGGGAGAGAGAGAGAAAGAAGGAAGGAGAGGGAGAGGGAGAGGGGAAAGACGGAGAGAGACCGTCAGTCTCTGGGTAGTGCTGGCCCTCACAGGCGACCACGTTCTGTAATTTCCTTACTTCCTTTCTTTGGCCAGCAGACTGCCATCGCCTGTGGGCCTCCGTGTTCAAGCATCTGGCAGGTACACCTAGCTGACCCTGACCTTCAGTCACCTCCCGGATTGGCCTTGGCTGACACCCCCGTGCACTGTGCGCTCAAGGTACAGACTGGGAGGAGAAAGGTCAAGGGGGAGACTCCTGTGACTGCCTTAAAACAAGAAAGCACGTGATTTATCAACCGGAAGACATCTCGTTTATCTCCGTACACGGCCGCATGTGCCGTTTTGGCCACCTAAAATGCTCTTGGCCCTTTTGTCCGGCGGTCCGAGCCCCCCTCCAGATCCCCACAGAACGTGATGGGAATTCACGGCCTCCAGCCGGCAGGCCTGCCCCTGAGTGTGCCAGCTCTTGGTTATTCCTGCCGTCCCATATCAAGGAACGTGGTAAGAGAAATCCTGCTTTGCAAAGAGGATTCCGTCCACCCGCGTTTTCCCTTGCTTTGTGTCTGAGAAGCTCCGTCTTCTCTTTCGTGCGTGGCTTCTGAAACCTCAAGTCCCGTGCTTCGTGCATGATTGACGCCCCACGTACGGTGACCAGTGTTCGCTGTAACAGATAGCAGCAGTAAGTGACGCCAACGACGTAACGTGGGGACCCTGCCCTGTGTCAGATACGCTGCTTGGCTCTACTTACCTCGTCTCTGTTCCTCATGTTGTTCCTGAAAGAAGGGTATTTTTCATTCCTAGTTTGCAGATGGGGAAAATGAAAGTCAGAAAGGTTCCGTGATTTTACCAAAGTGGCACAGCTTTCGAGTGCCCCGATCGAGAGTAAACTCGGTGCCTGCTTCTCTTGCACACTGATGGCTCACATTTTCCGTGCTCTTCTGAGGGGACTCTGTGTCTCATGTGCTGCTGTGACTTAGAGACCGAAATGTGAGCTTAACAACCTTATACGTTGTTTTGAAACTATTCTGCCTTTCTGAGCTAAGACATCTCTTCCTTCAATGGCTTTTTGAAGGAAACAGAAAATCATTGATTTGTTATCTAGAGTTCTCTCCCTATTTTGCAGTTCTGGAAAGTCCAGTGGTGATTCAGACACATAAAACCAACCTCAAAGTTTCTACTAAAGGTGTGCAGCTCTGTGCTGCCTACCCCAAGGGCGCGGCCCACAGAGTGTTCATACCTGCCTTCAGTGCAAACCACAAATACTGTCTCGAGCCGAAGTCACACAACGTGACTCATATTGTGCGGTGACTCTGGGTGCCTTGAATCTTATCAACGTACAAGACATTATAGACAGCTTTTTCAAACCGTACGTGTTCGTGTCAATAGTATGAAACCAGTATTTAGGTCACGAACACTCTCATCAAGAGGGTTACTGACAATTGGCTTACTTCTGGATTGATCATTTTGACTTGAGTCTGTTGACGCACAGGGTCACATCCGTTTCGGGCGTATGACATAGTGATTGGCACATGTGTAGGCTATGCCGTGCTCACCACCTGTGTGCCACACCTGTCACCGTGCAACACACTTCGAGTACCGCAGACTGTGCTCTCCGTGCTGTGCCTTCCGTGCCCCTGACTTCATGGCGTGACTGGAAGGCTGGGCCTGGCACTGCCCTCCACCCATGCTGGGCAACCCCCACCTCCTTCCCTCTGGCAACCCTCAGGTTGTTCTCTGTATTTATAGGTCTGAGTCTGCTTTTTGTTTGTCTATTCATGGTTTTTTTTAGATTCTACTTACCAGTGCAATCACATGGTATTTGCCTCTCTCTTGGTCTGAGTTGTATCACTTAGCCTAACACCCTGTAGCTGCATCCATGTCGCAGCCCATGGCGCAATTGCATCCTTCTCGGTAAGGATGCATATCTGTGTGTGTGTGTGTGTGTGTGTGTGTGTGTGTGTGCGCGCGCGCGCGCGTGCGTGTACGTACATTATCCATTCCTCTGTTGATGGACACTTGGGTTGCTTCCATATCCTGGCCATTGTAAATAAGGCACACAGAGGGGTGCATGTATCTTTTTGAATTAGCGTTTTTGTTTTCTTTGGGTAAATACCCAGTAGTGGAACTAATGGATCGTATGGTAATTTTACTTTTAATTTTTTGAGGAACCTCCATACTGTTTTCCAGAGCGGCTGCACCAGTTTGCCTTCCCACCATGTGTGCAAGAGGGCTCCCCTTTCTCCGCATCCTCACCAACACCTGTTGTTTCCTGAGTTGTTCATGTTAGCCACTCTGACAGGTGTGAGGTGATATGTCATCGTGGTTTTGATTTCTCTTTCCCAGATGATCAGTGATGTTGAGCATGTTTTCATGTGTCAGTTGGCCATCTGGGTGTCTTCTTTGGAAAAATGCCTATCCAGGTCCTCTGCCCGTGTTTTAATCGGATTGGGTTATTTTCTGTTGAGTTGTATAAGTGCCCTATATATTTTGGATATGACGTTAATTACAACTTAAATGGAAATTGAGCCTAGGTGATTTTTATGTTTAAAAAAAATTTTTTTTTTAACATTTATTTATTTTTGAGACAGAGAGAGACTGAGCATGAACGGGGGAGGGTCAGAGAGAGGGAGACACAGACTCTGAAACAGGCTCCGGGCTCTGAGCTGTCAGCACAGCGGCCCGATGCGGGGCTCGAACTCACGGACCGCGAGATCGTGACCTGAGCCGAAGTCGGCGCTCAACCGACGGAGCCACCCAGGCGCCCCGGTGATTTTTATGTTTAATCCATCTATCGACCAAGTCCTTCTTGAGCACCGACTTCATAATTCAAGACTTAAAAAAATAATTACAAATAGTATACAGCCCATGGGAAGACGATTATGAATCATCAGGAGGTTCACAGAGGACTCTCTTCAGACAGCGACAATCAGTCTCTCAGACTCCTGCTGATTACTCGTGTCCTGACCAGGGAGCTGTGTCACAGTCCGCTGTCGGTTTTCCTGAAGCTCACGTGTACGTGCACCACACGGGCGGCCACACTTCTGTGGCAGGGCACGTAAATACGCTTCTGCACAGGGAACGTAGGTCAGGCTGGTCTAGACGGGACCTCAACATCTTCTTGTGTCTCCTCTGCTCTAACGTCCCTTACCCTGAAGACCATCTTCACACCATAGCAGCTCAACGTGGACCCGAAATATTCACCAGCAGCTGACGGGTCAGCACCTCAGTGTTCACATGGACCGAGGAACGCAATTGCTAGGGACAAATACGACTAATGGAAAATTCTATCCAGTAATCTGCATGTTCTTTTCCACTGACAGATACATATGTGAGAAATAGAACCAAGAGTAGGGTTTTTATAGCTTATCTGAAGGCAGAGCAAAGGGCCCTGCGTGACCTTACGGGATGCCTCCTTCAGACCTGATCTTCTCCCTGACAGACTAGGCGCCCGGGCCGAAGACCACAGCGAGTGCTGCAGGCAAATTTGCCTATATATAAACCTTCCTCTTTAAAAATGATATAGAAGGAATAAGATTTGTAAGGCCCAATGGAACCCAAGAGATTAGGAGGCTCCGTTAGCGCGTGAGAGGTTTCAATAAATTTCTAAAAAGAACAAAATGAGAATACTTGGTTTGTAAAATTCTGTTTAATACTCATATTTTTAAAAATGTGTTCAGAATTCATAACATTTAAAAATCATTGAAATTAAATAGTTAATGCATTTTACTTTAAATTTTTTAAAAAATTTTTTAACGTTTATTCATTTTTGAGAGACAGAATGCGAGTGGGGGAGGGCAGAGAGAGTTTAAATTTTTTTGTTTTTACATTTATTTATTTTCAAGAGACAGAGAGAGACAGAGCACAAGTGGGGGAGGGACAGAGAGAGAGGGAGACACAGAATCTGAAGCAGGCTCCAGGCTCTGAGTAGCTGTCAGCACAGAACCCGATGCAGGGCTCGAACTCACGAACTTCAAGATCATGACCTAAGCCGAAGTCAGACACTGAACCGACAGAGCCACCCAGGCACCCCAATATATTTTACTTTAAAAATTTATGAACATTATAGAACATAAAATGTATTAACACTGAAATATGTGTTATCTTTCCAAAATAAATTATCAAAATAGTTAAAAAGGGTATTATTAAAATAAAAGACCAAATTATTTGCATAGCCTTTCATTTCACCATTTATAGATCAAGTTTTCCCGCATTGATTTTCAATATTCTCATCTTCATATCCTACATTTTGGGGGAAATCTTCCACTTTGATGTTGGTTATAATTCAATACGTTGTCTCCATTAATTATGTGAGGTCAGTCATGGGGAATAATAATAATAAAGTGCTGACATTATAATAATAAAATGACTGACATTTTAAAATTTGTTGTGTCATTTTCTGGGTTATCATTTATGATGATGTCACTGTCACTGCAACGGAGAGAAAGAGGCAGTGCCTTGTACAGTTCGAGGAAATGTGCATCTGACCGTCCGCCGTCCCTTGGGACGGCAGAAAATAGGTTGAGAATGGATGAGTGAACCCAGCTCTCACCAGCAAGCCATGTGTGACCACCACTGGTTTCTGGGAACCGCTTCCTGATTTCGTGCCTCACTTTGGAGGAGAGGGTCATCTTAATTTGGGGGCTTGTGACCTGCCTCCGTCCCTATCGACTGACGTGGTTCTGTAATAAGATCCTGGTTAATGATGGGGCACACAGGTTCAGATCGTGTATTTAATCCGGATATGGAAAAATACCCTGGGAGCAAATGAAATAAATAGGACGAATATTTCCATTTTTACCAGTTATGCAACATATTTGACCCTTCGAGCTGAAAGCACTCGCAAGGTAGTCAGAAGCCAGCGGGTGTAGAACTTTCCAAAATGTGTAAATGTGTATCATTGGAAGAAGAATAGATCAAATTCAGTATTTAACCTCTTTCTTGATCAATCTCATCAGCTGGACATTTGCACGTAATCATTTGTGTTTGTCAGTGTTTTGGAAATTCTGGAAAGAATTTTGGTTTTGGAAGAACTTGACACATAGCCTTAATGATGCTTTACCGGGCAAATGGCTCATTTCCTACATCTGGATGAAGTTATCCCATTGAGGGCTGGGCCCATGGTGAAGATGGTCCTCGCAGCAAGGTGATTAGATGGGGTCCATGTTGAGCCACACTAGCAGTGACACTTGCTGGGACAGTTCCTCGAGCCCTGCAGTCCTGTCTAGTTCCTATCCTCACCCGGGTGCTGGGACGGCCCCACTCAGGTTCTTGGCCACTCTCCAGTGAGTAGGAGGGAAGACAGAAGGACAGTGTTTGGCCCTTGGCTGTTTTGGAATAAATACCATTTCTTTTCTCCCCTCCCTTCCTTCCCCTTCCCTTCCTCCCTCCCTTCCTCCCTCCCTTCCTCCATCACAGAGCAAATAACAAGCTCCCTGTTGCATAACCAATTTGACAGATAAAATCCTCCAGAAAAAAAAAAGCAGAGCTATGTTCTACAATTTAAGGTCATGAAACAGAGACTGAAGCCTCTGTATTTATTGATAAGCTTCTCCTTTGGATAAAAACAAATGTGCTAGACTTGCCCCGTCCTTGAACAGAAAGTAATGCAAACAAAATCTGGACAAGAAACAAATCATATGCTAAGTTTTGACCCTGTAAAAGCAGCTCAGGGAGGCGGCTGTTCAAGTTCTCTCCCCCCAAACCCACACCCCCAGACAAAGGTGTCTGCAGGGTGTGGGACAGCTACGTGCCACAGTCCCTCTGTGCTGGGTTCCTTCTCAAGCGAGCTAAATCACACCTCAAGGGAAGCAGACAGTTAGGACTGAGATAATTTAGCAAGAAAGCTGCAGATAATCACCCTGAGCCCACTCATTTTATCTGTGTCCACTCATTTTCTTTCCATCTGTTCATCCATTCGACACATCTCAATTGAGCTCCTAACGTGTGAGAAGCATGAGCCAAATCCTTAAGGATGTAAAGATCGGTAAGAAACTTTGTGTTCAATTTCAAATGCATCTGAAAGATATTTCTCTACTGGTGAATGCCCTTTAAAGTAAACCTGCATCGACTTAAAGGCTGATAACATAGTTAAATACATACATTTAAATCCATACATAGTTAAACACATAACATGGTTACATACATTTACACACATAGTGTGTGTAAGTCTCAGCAAAATGTTGGAGAAAGAAACACGTCAGTGTCTTTATGTGCTAACGTTTCGTCGTACTTGAAAGGGAAAGTGAGTGAGCGTTCAGGAGCTGATTCTTTCTCAGAATCTATACATGTAAAGATTTTCAGCTTTTTAAAACAGTATTTCTTTGAGATGGTGACTCAGAACTCTAGGACCACCTGTTCAGTCTTCTAATGTATCACTTACTGGTCGTGGGGTAGGTTGAAGACTGATTTATTAGTTGTTCTCAGTTATCTCTGGCCTGACACCTTGATGAAATTAAAACAAAATTCACATGTTTTATCATAACTGGAATTTTCCCATTCTTACTTAACATCATTAATGTCTCACAGTGGTTACATCTTGGATGATGACAGTACAGTTTGGATTTCTTTTTAACCAAGAATACTTGTAAACACATCAAACTTGAGGCCATCTTTACCATACTGTGGTGTATCTTAGATTTTTGATTCCATAAGGAAATAAAAAAGAATCATCAAAAGGACAGAGGCTCAAAGCGCAACTGTCTTTAAAAGGTGACACTCGGGGGCTTCCTGAAACGCCTCTGTGTGCACGTGTGTTTGTCAGAATAGCGAGTGGCATTCCAGGTCTTTGCTGTCAAAGCATCAAGGTTGCGGAGATGAGACCCAAGCCAATTGCTCTAGAGTTTTCCGGGACACTGCCGGCATCAACACCTTCTCTGGAGACAGAGAGTAATGGTGAACGGGTTGTCTTTATTGAAGACTTCCCAATTTTCTAATGCACTCTCCTCGAAGAGATAGGTTTTGTTCTTGTTTTGACAATTCTCCCAGCTGCTTTCTGAGTTGTGTCCCTGTTACAACATGGAGCTTCCTGTCCCATTTGGCGGGTCCTTTGGACAGCCGGCTCCCGCCTTTCCTCCAGGTGCCCCCCTGGGAGACAGGGTTCACTGGGATGACAGTGAACTCCAGGCAAGTGATTCCTCAGGTAACGGTGAACGTTCTTTGGTTAAGGCTGTGTGATCCCGGTCACTGGGCTTGGGTAGTCACTGAACATGGAGAGTGGTCAAAGTTACAGAATTCTCTCCCTCGGGAGAAAATTGCTTTGCTCGTTTCATGTACATAAGGGGCCAAAACATTGTGTTTTCCATCTCCTGTCCCCAAACAACAATAAAACAGAATCAACTCACATGCTCTCTGGGGTCTGGGAGGGTCGAGCTGACACCACAGGGGGTATGTGGTCACACTAGAAAGTTCATCCTGACCCAGTTTCCACCTGTGGTTGAAAACAGTGTAACAGAGTTTACCAATTGTTGGTCATTTAAACTTCATGCGGTGAAAATTACTTATAGCGATTTGCTAATAGAACATGTCGTCATTCAGATAGAAAACAAGGATATTTATTGCATGTTTCGCTGCTATCACTTTCCTTCCCTTCATCAAATATTGACTAAATATTATATTATTGAGAGTTAGGCGGTAGAGGCATTAAGTGTCTCCCTTCGACCTCTCTACTTGTTTGTTAGAAACAGAACATGTGATTGTGGCCCCAGCTGGCACAGAAGACACATCCCACATAGTAACCTAGCCAGCTTCAGGAAACCGGGTGTAAAAATTTCCCTAACTTGGGCAAGCGTGGAATTAGGAAGGTGTGTGTGTTTTTATCCACCGCGTACTAATATTTATATTTGCCAAGTGCTTTCTGCCAGAAGGCTTTCCTGAATCAACAGAAATTCTTGCAATTGGCATGTGTATCATTTTTATGCAAATGTTAGTGTTGCTTTAAAACATAGCACCAAAAAACCGAACTTTGGAGAAATTCCGTAGTCACGCAGTTCGGATTTTAATCTCTGTGGACAGTTTACACTGAGCATTTACTAACTGCCGGGTGCTGTGGGTATTAATAATATAGGTAACAACAAAAGCTAATTGAAGTCTTATAATGTGCCGTGTGCTTGACAACTAAATCCGGTCACTAATCCTATAAGGCTGATTTTATTATCCCCCCTGCACAAATGACGAAATGCATTCTGGCCTCCCTGGCTAAAGGGCCCATACCTGTTACCAGCACAGGGTTGGCTGCTTCTTTTACATACTTCAAACGAATTCAGTTTGTTTAAATATAATTTAAAGCTTGTGGTGCCCATGTGGTCCACTTTTTCGCTGGAAGTAAAGCGGCCATGACCGTTCACTACTGCCTCGTTCACTACTGCCTAACGACTGAGTCGTCCGGACGCACACCTCAGCGATGCAGTCTCAGCGGCTCCAACCTGCACCCCTTGGACGCTATGCCGGGTCAGGGTCACTCCCGCAGGCCACCGAGGGGGTTGTCCTTACAGGTTTTGCCTTTTGTCCCCCTTCCCTAAATGTGCAATATGGGAGGGCCGTAATTAAGGCCTGGAAAAGACGTCTGAAAGTATCTTTTAGAAGAGCTGGTTTTGGGTGGCTTTTGTGTAGATCATCCACGGTGTGTCTGTGGACTTATACCTGTTGGCTGTTGCTACGCCTGGATTTGGCCACACCGTGGGCTTCCGTCACTGCAGGGACCCACAAGGCTCAGAGGTACCGCTCGGGGCACATGCACCCTGGCAAGAGAAGGATCTTCTCGGGGTTGATGTCAAAGGCCTCTAGCTCTCTGTGGTTTGCTACCGTTTGACTCTTCCCATTCTTGAAGATTCATTTCCCATGCGAATCCCCTAAAACAGCTTCCCCCGGTCTGTGTGCCGCCGGGCCCCAGTGCTGCGAGAAGCTACCTGGAAAGCGTGTTCCAAGCTCTTGCGCCCTCCTAGATTTGCACGCCGTGTTGAAAGCATGTTCCAAGCTCTAGCCTTCTCCTAAATTTTCATTGCATGTTGAAAGCATGTTCTAAGCTCTAGGCCCCTCCTAGATTTGCATGCCGTGTCGAAGCCCTGAGGAGTCCTCCAGGAAAAAACTACTCATGGTTGTGTGACTGAATACCTCCTAAACTTGCTCGACCATAGAAATTCCCCTCTTCCTTTCCTCCTATTATCAATATTAGCAGAACACCTCTGACATCGCATGGAATTGGGGTTCAAAGCACCCCTGTGGGAAATGCGGTCCTAAGACATACACCAGTGAGGAGTCTTTCTCCCTGACTTTGGGACGTCTGGATCTGAGGGAATCAGGCTTAGCAGCTTGGCCTCCATTTATTTTTCCTCCCAACTTTTAACTAGTCTCAAAGAACTTATTTTGTACTCATTAAATGATCTTTATACATCTGGTCTACGCCTCTCCGAGTCTTTTTCCCATCTCGGGAGTGCATGGCTGACTTAATGTGCAATGTTTTTACTGAGGAACACGGCCTCGGTCTTTGGCCAGACCAGGATAAGATGTTCCTTGCTCGTACGCTTTGGGGATAAGGTAGAACAGAATTATATTTGACTTCAAAATAAAACCTTTATTTCATATGGTTTTCTCACTCTCTGAAATTTAAGAACAGGGAGCTATTATTATCCTTATTCATATCTGAAAATAAATCTATAATTCGTACATGAAGATGTATGTTACATTATACAAGAAGACACAGTAAGTCAGTGCTGATTGGGACTGAAAACGTACCTCTGTTTCCCATTTTATTCCTCATTTTGTCACCTGTATCAGTCGGGATCCAGTCAGGACCAGCAGCCACTCTAGGCATTACACAGAGGACTGAGTTTCACAGGTGACGGAAGAGCTAAGAAGATAAACAGGAAAGAGTGAATCAACCTAGAAATTAGAAACATCAAAAGCCCCAGCAGCCCCTGGGGCCTCGGGGACCTGGGAGCAGGTGACATGGCCAAGTCCAAGGCTGAGCGATCTGCAGGTGGGGGGCATGGGGGGTGGGGGGGTGGTGCTGGACCTACAGATGTTCAGGGGAGGGGTGGGGGGCGGACCTGCGGATCTGTAGGTGCCGGTGTCGTTCCAGGCTTGGTTGTAAACATACCTCCTTGAAATATCTCCCCGCGGACACTGGTGATGATGTGGCCCCTGTGCTGAGCCCAGGTTTTGCTGGGTGCTCTGTGGTTACTTACCGTGAATTAGTTAAATGTATCAAGCGCTTACCATGTGCCAGGCACGGTCGCAAACGGTCTCCAGTCCATACGTCCTTCAATGATCATGTAACCTGTAAGATAGGTCCTGTGATGATCCCATTTGTAAAGCGAAGAAAATGCCTTTCCTCCCCACTCTGCTCCAGCCACACTGGCCTTCCTGACGCTTTCCTCAAGTATGCCAGCCGCATTCTCACCTCAGGGCCTTTGCACTTGTCTCCTTTCTGCTGAGAACATTCTTGCCCCAGATCACTCAATAACCTTCATCTCCCTCAGATTCTTACTCACAAGTCCCTTTCTCAGTGAGCCCCTCTGCCACCTTATATAAATTGCAACACTCCCCCTTGACCCCCGACTCGCTCTCTGTCTCTCTTTCCTGCTCTGTTTTTCTCTCTAATTACCTCTCTTCCCCTACTAGAGTGTCAGCCGCTTAAGGACCGGGATTCCGACGTGTTTTGTTCACTGCTGTTATCAGTGACAGCCAACAGGTGGCACGTGTGACAGGGCTAATGCATGGCAGGGTTGGGATTGGGGCGGGTGTAACGGTCGTCAAGGCCCCTCTGCATGGTCTCTGCAGACTCAGCGAAGAGCTGAATCGACGGAGAGGGAAAAGAAACAAACACCCATCCTTCAGTCCTTTTCCATTTAGATGTCAGCTTATAATGTTCCTTGCCTGAGACGTGTTTTAAGAGCTTGGTCATAACCTTCCCGCCAAGTTTAAGGCCTTTCTTTGACTCGTTGTCATTAACAGGGAAAAAGTTGGGGGCCCTCACATCGCGCTGGTGGACGCCCCAAGGAAATGAGTGAAGTTAGTGCACACCCGAGGCCCGGACGCTGGCCCCGATCCTGAGGCCGGGATGACTGCCTTCTTCCTGCGCATGGAGGTGTGAAACCAGCCTGGTAGCGGGACTCACGGGGAGTCACCGTTGACAGTGTATACTTCCTGCCTACGGTTTTCCGGAATTATCCAACTGGAGCTTATGAAAACTTTTCAGGTATTAACCTCTTTAACACATAGTATTATTAAGATACATCGTGTGCAGTTTTGAGCTCCTTCTCAGTTTTGCGACAGGCTCAGGGAAGGGCGAACCAGGCAGCACGTACCTGATTCATTCCCGTCGCCTTCCTGGAATTGAAAATAAAGGCAGATTCAACAAAGCAACAACATGGCAAGTTTTTCTATTCCAGAAACTACTGTTTTTAAAAAAAAAAAAAACGTTTGAGATTGACTATTGTCTAAATAAATCAACTTTCAGAATATATATGTAGGGGATTATCTAAAAAATCTCGAGGTATTACGGTAATATTCCCTTCTAGGTTTCTCCTTAGTTTCCAGCCACCATGAAATAAGTTTATTTACTTTTTTTGTGTATTATTTTTTAAATCAGAAATTCTGTTTTTAAAGGCATGGAACCCATGCCGTGGGGCTGCAGGGGGGTCAGAAACTAGGCAACCATCGGATGTGTTTCCACCAACCATTGCTTCCTGCTTCTGCACACTCAAATCCTTAACTTGCAGAAGAATGAAGACACCAAGCGTCACCACCAACATTGTCGATTTACCGCGCTCTAAACTGAAACCAGACTTTTTGTCTTAAAGATTGTTTGACTTCTAGAATTTTCAGAATTGTAATCCAACGCAGCTGACCCTTTGTTCCCGGTTTTCCTGTTCTGGAACCTTCCTGTGCTTTACTCAGGGGTTGGTCATGGACATCTCTGGTTCTGTCCTGGGTGATGTCTTGAGCTTAGATGATGATGTAGGTCTTAAAAAGTCCCATATTGCTTCTGTCTGAATCAGCAGGAGATACACATTTCTCACTGGGTCCAGTGTTGTTTGCTCATTCTACAGCTTTTCAAACTTCCAGTGTCCAGTAGGCTCGTTAGAACCGCTTGTAAATACCAGCTCAGCTAATTGTGTTAAAGGTGTCATTTGACACCATAAACCACTTCACCGGCGGTTAAGACTGGCTTTCATTCCAACGCTTAACAGCCAGAGATAAGGACTCGTGTTGACAAGCAATCTGCCCACACATTTCCCTGTGATGACACATCCTAATCACCGGCCAAGCGCACTCCTCTGTGAACAGTAGCCCACGGATAAGCAGTCTGATTGTTTTCTTAAGGAATCAATTTCTCTTTCAACCTTCTGAGCAACTTTTATTTACCTTCCCAAGAACACTACAGAAAGTGGACAGTGTGTTCTCATCAACCTGTTTCTTATTTTGCACCGTTTATATTCTCGAGTGGAATGAGACTAATAAAATACTAACGTGTTTGTAATTAACATTATTTGTGAAGTTGAAATACCATGGCATTTACTTATCGTCATTTCTCATTAAAAAATGTGTCTTTGCAGGGAGGTAATATTGTAACTGACCCAAGAAAAAGGCTCTTATCTTCATTCTACCTTCGCAGGGACTAGCACAGTATCCCGCGGAGTTGATGCCCAATCCGTAGTCGCTGGTTTAATAACTAAAGCGGCTTTTTAAGACATTCTGGTTTATTTGTTTCTTTCTTTCTCTTTCTTTTTTTAAAAGTATAATTTATTGTCAAATTGGCTAACATACAGTGTATACAGTGTGCTCTTTGTTTTGAGGGTAGATTCCCATGATTCATTGCTTATAGACTAAAACACTCTACATTTTTACTTTTAACGTTTATTCATTTCTGAGACACAGACAGATCATGAGCAGGAGAGGGGCAGAGAGAGAGGAAGACACAGAATCTGAAGCAGGCTCCAGGCTCTGAGCTGTCAGCACAGAGCCCTGGGCGGGACTCGAACCCATGAACCATGAGATCATGACCCCAGCCGAAGTCAGCCACTTAACCGACCGACCCAGACGCCCCTACGTACTAAAACATTCTAGCTTAACGTGGTAACATGTCTACAGATATATGAGAACCTGCAAGTACTTAACCTATGTGATGTGTCTCTCCCCCTTCCACATGTTACATAAAATGTCATTTGTTTCCAGAGGTCTTTTGGGCTTCTTTTTAAATATCTGAGGCTTGAAAAGCCTTATTTTATTGGTAAAAATAAATGGTATCTAATGAACTGATTTCCTAGACGCTTAGTACATGAATCAAAGCTTTGGATAATTATCACTTAATCTAAAATACGCTGTTGTAAAGAGACTGAAGTTACTGTTTTGCATTGCTGGTTGAGCCCAAACCTCATCTTGGACTCATTAGAAATATTTATTGTAAGGATCTATTTGGCTCTGTTTTGGGGAAAGCATAAATTTCCCTCAAGTGGAGCAGCTGGGTGGTTCAGTCAGTTAAGCATCTGACTCTTGATTTTGGCTCCGGTCATCATCCCAGGGTCATGAGATCGAGGCCCACGTGGGGCTCTGTGCTGAGTGTGGAACCCGCCTAAGATTGTCTCTCTCTGTCTCTGTCTCTGTCTCTGTCTCTGTCTCTCTCTCTGCTCGTCCCCCACTTGCACGCACTTTCTCTCTCTCTCTCAAAAAAGAAAACAAATTCCTCAACTGACCGCCCACATTTCACAGGCTTTCTGCTCACCCTGAGGCACCGGCCAGTGGAGGTGATGGCGTTTTTACTCACACGCGGGTGCCCCTTCCTGACCCACCCGAATCTGTATTCACGCTCCTTCTTTTTCTCTTCCTGTTCCGGACCTGAGCCCTGACTCTTGGTCACTTAAATTAACTTGCATCAATTTCTGTCGTTCGATCTGAAGATCATGACTCATATTCTTCCATCTATTTACATCGCCGGGGGACCAAAGACGGCGTTCTGATTTCATGGAACTAACTGTGTGAGGTTCTGAACGGGATAATAGAAATAGGCCTCGTGGACGGCTTTCCTGAGTGTCGGACCTAAGGCACTTCTGTGCAAACTTAAAAATTGAGAAACTTGACAATGGCCATGAGCTTCCCTAGCCCCCCCAGTTTTCCTGGATACTCCCAGACGTGTGGGAACAAAGCAGTTCGGTTTCTGAGAATTAATGGGGTAGAGGCCGGGCTGGATGGTGGTGAAGAACACGAAGTCTTGAGTCTAGTGGCTTGGATTGGAATGCCGAGAGGACTGTCTATTAACTCTGTGACCCAAAGCAAGCATTTAACTTGTCTGTGTCTCAGATTATTCATCTGTACGGTGGAAACAAGCCTTCCAGCGGTCCCTACTTCACGCGGCTGTCATACGGATTAAATGAGATCATGCCTTTTAAACCTCGCGGGTAGTGATCCCTCAATATGTGGTAGCCGTTACGCTGCCTTCCAGTATCTTCTCCTCCCTCGTCCTGGACCTGCCGGGCATTTGAGCAGGACTCCACGTCTGTTAGGGGTCACACCAGAGCCTTTAGATTTCAACTGTCCCATCAACGCCGTGGATGTCCCCTGGTGCCTCCGGGGGGCTCCGAGCGTGGGTCTGGTCCAGTCTGCGGCCTCAGGTAGACGGCGTTGCCCTCTGTAATTGCTTTGGGGACAGTGATGTTTGCAGGTCACAGGGGTACAGATGCCGTAGAAGCAGGACTCAGTGTGCCTGTAAGGAAGGAGTGCAGCGTCTTGATTTTCTTCTCCGAAAAAAGTAAAAGTGGCTGCTTTCCTATGGAGGGAACAACCTTTTTCCCAGTGGAGTGAACAACTCACTAGTCTGTTTCTTCCCACAGCATCCCTAAATGTGCTGAGGCCGTTTGTTTGGCCAGATGGTTTTTGGGCCCCTGCTGAAATGAGAGATGGCCTTGTTTCCTATTTCCCTCAAATTCTCCCACAAACCACACTTCTTGGGAGGAAAGGAAAAGTCGCCCTGTAAGCATGTTTACTTTCAGCTCCCTAGGAAGCGGAGCGTGTCCTCAGACGATGAGTCACCCCTGCAGGTCTATAAAATAAAGGTGCGCGTCTGCGGGCGGCCAGCAGCTTCCGGGCACAACCGTCAGGATGCACCGGGCCTTCCTCGCCGCCCTCCTCCTCTGGAGCTGGGCTCGCTGTCGGTCCCTGCCCCTTCCCAGCGATGGTGACGACGACCTGTCCGAGGAAGACTTCCAGTTGGCAGAGGTACAGTATCCGGCCGGTCCCAGCAGTGCGCCCCGTCTCCCCGACGCCCTTCCCTTTTCCAGCAGGTGCTTCTGTTCTGTCTTCCAGCGCTACCTGAAATCCTACTACTACCCGATGAATCCCGCTGGAATCCTGAAGAAAGCGGCCACGAGCTCCGTGGCCGACAGGCTCCGAGAAATGCAAGCCTTTTTTGGCTTAGAGGTCACCGGCAAGCTCGATGACAACACCTTAGACATCATGAAGAAACCGAGATGTGGGGTCCCCGATGTGGGCGAGTACAACGTTTTCCCCCGAACGCTCAAGTGGTCCAAGACGAACTTAACCTACAGGTACGTCCGAGGTTATCTTTCTTTAAGATTTGCTACTTTAGAAAACAGCATGAAATGCCTAATTTTCAGCACAGGCTGTAGAGGACAGAACATGTTTGGTCCTGTTTTTTAAAGATTGGCTTTAAATATTTAACTAGAAGTTAAAGAATTCCACTGATGACGTTAATACTATTGGTGAGAACGTCCCCTAACATCTATTATTGTTTCGTTAACCCAGCACTACTGTATGTTAAAAACCTCAAAGTATTTTTTTTTTTTTAGAAAAGAGATCAAATTAGAAGTAAAAGTAGGTTTAATAAAATTTGCAAATGTACTACATCAGGCATATTTACTAACAGTGCTTAAAAGTGGAGAGTCCTACTGTCTCTAGGAACTTCACGGAGCTATTGCATTTTGGGGGTATAGCGATACAATTGCAAACTTGTATCATCCAGTATAAGTTTTATTAAGTATATGAATACTTTGGGACGCCTGGGGGGCTCAATCAGTTGAGCGTCCGACTTCAACTCAGGTTATGATCTCACAGTTCGTGAGCTCGAGTCCCGCCTCGGGCTCTGTGCTGACAGCTGGGAGCCTGGAGCCTGCTGAGATTCTGTCTCCCTCTCTCTCTGCCCCTCCCCTGCTCATGCTCTGTCTCTCTCTCTTAAAAATAAGTAAACATTAAAAAAATTTTTTAAATTAAATATGTGAATACTTTAAATGTAAGATTCCAAGTGGTCAGATATTTGGAGATAGTCAAATGTCTGACTGAATTCATTTTGTTCCCTTTGTATGGGCTCATAATTGCTAAGTTCTTTGAAATGATGGACCTCTACCAGAACTTTCAGAGAAGGCATGGCATTAGAGTCAAAAAGCAGTATTCCAAGAAAATATGTTCTCAAATACCCTTTGCCTTCCAGAAATGTAATCGAAACTTTCTCTGTTAAATAGGATTGTGAATTATACCCCTGATCTGACTCATTCTGAAGTCGAAAAGGCATTCAAAAAAGCCCTCAAAGTTTGGTCTGATGTGACACCACTGAATTTCACCAGACTCCATGACGGCACTGCTGACATCATGATCTCCTTTGGAACTAAAGGTGAGGACATTGTGGAGACATTTTTACATGCTGCTCCTTACTTGTCTCCCTTCTTTTTTCCCTCCTTTCGGTCATTCATCACTTTTTACAGAATCCACCCAGCATTGTGCCGGGCACTAGTGGGTATAATTAGATGCTGAACTCTTGCTTTTGTGTGTAGAGCATGGCGACTTCTACCCATTTGATGGACCCTCTGGTCTGCTGGCTCATGCTTTTCCTCCTGGGCCAAATTATGGAGGTGACGCCCATTTTGATGATGACGAAACATGGACAAGTACTTCCAAAGGTAATATTTCTGATGAAGATATGTCACGATTACTAGATTAGATGAGACAGTGATTCCGTTGACAAGAAATTACGGAGCATACCGTAAGTTATATTTGATAGTTGCTTCTATTTTTCAAAACAATTACAAATGTGTCTTATGTTTATTAGTCTCTATAAGTGACATTTCTACAAACCTGTGTGAAATATTAGAAGTGAGCAGTTCGGTTTAGCAGCCTGAGGGATACTAGTAACTTTAAATTAGGACCAACATGTCCTTCTATCAGCCAAGGTGGTGTTACTACAGATTACCTTTTGGCATGTTAAGGAAGTGCAGTTTGTTACAAACACACGTACCTAAAAACTATTAGGGCTGGATAGGCAAGTCATAGATGAGTTGGATGTGAGTCGAAATAGTTTTTTTTTCCTTGACAGAAATAGCACAAGTGCAGTCAATTTTCTGTTTTCTGTTATATGTGTTACTTGTTTGAGACATGTGTATGTCACTGATTTTACAAACACCCTTACAACAGATCAAGATATGTCTTACTCGAAACGGCATGAAACAGATAAATATACAGAGCATATAAGCGCAAAATGAAACCCATTGTTGAATGAATTCAGTCGGTAGTTGAATCTTCAAAACTGTAAAGAATTCAAAATATTAATTTAGGAAGAAAAGCCAGATTGTTCCAACTAGGACTTAAGTATGGAGCTGTATTGACTGTTGGTTGTGATAATTAGAGGTAGTCCTCATAGAGGCTAAAGTTCTTCACTTAAATCAGATGGATTGTTTTTCCAAAGAGTAAAACTGGGCCTTGCCTGACCAATGCCTGAGCTCCAATGCCTCCAAGCTATCTTTGGAAGGAAAGGTGAGACTTTGCATATTTGTGTTCTGAATTATTACACGGGTAAGAATGATTTTAGGCAGAAAGAATAACATCTAGTGCTGTTAAGATAGAACCACACTGAGCCTGAGTTTTGGGTTCCTGCATAAATCCTGGGTTTGAAATATTTAGCTGAAATGAAGGAAAATATTCACACACAAACCACGATTAATGTTTCATGGGAAGGCCAGGAATGGCTCTACCGCTGGTCGTTTCAGTGAAGAATTTCTTGTCACTCGGATCACGTGAGCTTTCGTTGCTCCTACGGTCTGCACGTGTTACTAAGTTGGTTGTACCTTTTCTTCGAGTACAGGCTCTGATGGCAAGTGGTGTTTAAGGTCAAACTTAAACCACCGACTCCAGCTTCCATGTGTTTTTTCCAACCTTTTATATATATATATATATTTCCAGTTTAAAATACTAGTACGAAGAGGCTCAGATATTGGCAGAAAGAATGACTAGAGGACGTCATATAGAAACGGTGACACAGTGGCCTGCTAAAATAGGGGACAGCGGACCGATCATCTCAGGGCCTGTATTTCTTAAATTGTAGCGTCTACAGACATTCTGGAAAGGATCGTTTGGTTGGGATTTGTTCCCAAGTAGATTCCCAGAGATGCTATTTAGTGCATCCACCATACTTGGCCATCATCCCTTGTCATGGTGCCTCTTGTTCTGATGATGTTCTAGAAACACCCTTGATCTGTACCGCCCTATGTGACTTCCCGTGACTCCTCCTTTAAGGCCACCACTGTCCCCTTTCCTCACCTGGCCTGAGAGAACAATGATTTTTAGTGTCTTCGCAGTAAATCCTCACTGATGACTACTTATTCGAGAGCAATCTGTTGATACTCTAATTACGTAGGCAGCGATAATCAAAGAAAACACTCCATTCTTTATAAGGATTAAGTCCGTATTTTGAATCTTCCTTCAACCAACTGAATACTAATGTTAAAAAAACAGTAAAATTACCAAGAAAGAGAAATACATGAAGAAAATAGCATTCTGTCCACTGGTCATCAGACGACCTGGTTTTCTCATCGTTTCCTCGTTTCCTCACAGGTTACAACTTGTTTCTTGTCGCTGCCCACGAGTTTGGCCACTCCTTAGGTCTCGACCACTCCAAGGACCCAGGAGCACTCATGTTTCCCATCTACACCTACACTGGCCAAAGCCACTTCATGCTTCCTGACGACGACGTACAAGGGATCCAGTCTCTCTATGGTAACTCTTAATTTATCAGTTTAGAAACAGAATAGGTGCAGGCACTTATTTTCAAAATCATTAGTGAATTTCTCATGACCAATATTACTGTCCTGGTTCTGGTTTTTTTTTTAACGTTTATTCATTTTTGGGAGAGAAAGGGGGTGCAGAGTACGAGCAGGGGAGGGACAGAGAGAGAGGGAGACACAGAATCTGAAGCAGGCTCCGGGCTTTGAGTATCAGCACGGAGCCAGAACCCACAAACCGTGAGATGATGACCTGAGCCAGAGTCGGATGCTTAACTGACTGAGCTACCCAGGCACCTCCTGGTTGTTATTAGAACCTGGAAAAACACACCCTTTTCTTCTTTTTTTTTCTGAATCAGACGACCTGCTCAAGTAGAAAGTGTTCTATTCTCCAAAGATTTTGCAGATTCTTATTTGTATTTTGTACTTTGATACCCTTAAGACACCTCTGCCATAAGGAAGGAAAATATTTAATTAATTCCCCATTTGGCCAATGAAGCAACTAAGCCCCGGAGCTTAAGTAGAGAATCTGCAGGACAGGGGCCAAGGGTGACAGTGAGGTCTTGACTGGCTTCCGTAAATCTTGGGTGTTCCTTCAACCCCTTCAGTTTGCCACCATAGAAACCGTTCAAGCGGCCTGTGGTGACTTAACCAACATCTACAGCGACTGTCGTAAGAATCTCCTCTTTCTTCCTTCCAAATTTTCAGCCACGTTTACAAAGTAATTAAATCTCTCCCGAAACAAGCACACTTGCCTGCTGTAAAGAGGGCTAAAGCGGGGCACCTGGGTGGCTTGGTCGGTTAAGCGTCCGACTTCAGGACGCTCAGTCGGCTCAGGTCATGATCTCACGGTCCATTGGTTCGAGCCCCGCGTCGGGCTCTGTGCTGACAGCTCAGAGCCTGGAGCCTGTTTCAGATTCTGTGTCTCCCTCTCTCTCTGCCCCTCCCCTGTTCATGCTGTGTCTCTCTCTGTCAAAAATAAATAAACGTTATAAAAAAAAAAAAAGAGGGCTAAAGCCGCAGTGAAGGGTCGTCGGTGTAAACGCTTCTGAGCACAGAGCTTGGGACACTTCCTGTTTCCCCCTGTGCGCTCAAGTCTGCGGGGGCAGCCAGCGTGGGCGTGGGCCAGCCTTTCTCCTTACTTCTCCAGGGTTGGGAGTGAGGTGCTTGATGGGGCAAAGGACGAACTCAGTGGGGAGAAGGCAGCTCAGAGTTGTCACTGTGCCCGGCACGCGCGTGAGCCGGGGGGTGCAGGGGCCACAAGCTTATGGCACGCGAGTGTGGCCGGGGGACCTGGCTGGGCATGCAGAGCGGTGCTGGGGTGGACTGGGGAGGCAGCCAGCGCGGACAGGACGCTGCCAGCAGGTGACAGCTGGGGCGAGGCTCCCTTGGGGATGACGAGCCACCAGGAGTGGCTCGAATGTGTCTCTCGGCAGCAGCCCATCTGCAGCTGGGGCAAAGCCCACGGAGGGTGCCCTCCCACAGCCCACCCATCCCTAACACCAGCCTCAAACCTGAACTTGTACTTGAGAAGGGTGTCCAGGGGTTTGGAAGGACGAGAGCAGGGGGAGCCACAAGAGTGGGGGCAGGGAGCAGGGTCACATCATGTGTGCATCATGACGCAGAGGCTGAGGACCTGTCGCCCTCCCTGGAGGGGACCCGCCTGCTGTGCGTTAGCGGGGTTGGGTCATCCGAGAGGCCATCCTCGTCACCTTCTGCCCTTTGTGTCACGACTGCAGGCCCGGGAGATGAGGACCCCAACCCGAAACATCCCAAAACGCCGGACAAATGTGACCCGTCCCTGACCCTCGACGCCATCACCAGTCTCCGAGGAGAGACCATGATCTTTAAAGACAGGTGCTTGTGATTCTAGTTTGCACAACTTGCGGGTCACAGACGTTCATCAGCTAGACCCGTGCATTGCCGCACATCCAGGCAGATTTCCACCTGTGAAGTTAACAGCGAAAATAAGACATCTTTGGGCAGTTTGGTTTTCTTCTTTTTCGGTTTTTGGTGTTTTTTTGACGTGTTTCGGATGAAATGAATGACTGATAGATACACACCTTACTTTTCAATGGGGATTCTTGGCCTAACGTAGCCTCTCTTTATGACTTTGGTTACATTCGTTCCTGTAAAGATAACCAAGTAAATGTAGAAAACCAGGTTGTTTATTTTAAAAATACGCATTTTGAAATCAATCCCTGTATTAGTAAGTGGTTACAGTGTCCACGTGAATTCCTTTTGGTTTGGGAAGACTTTTTTTCTGGTAACGTATGTGGGAATTTGGGAGAGCAAGTTATTTAAAACCTAGACCTCCCTGTGGGGAGCGAACAATGAATTTTTAACTTCACCTTAGAACATTGTTCTCATATGCTGATTTGTTAACTTGTTCATTTATTCATCCATCAATTAACCGCTCCCTTATCTGTGGTCCAATAGCCTTCCTACCTCCCCTAGTAGAGCTCTGGTTACACTGTAGCCCAGGCATTTTCTCAGGCATCTGCATCTAGGCCCCAAAATCTTGGAAGACATAGTTTTTGTAACCCCGGGTTTCTTTCCGGAGCCTAACACAGCGCCTGGCGCATTCGCTCACCGCTTGCACCATTTGCAAAACTGAACAAAGCGTGGCCGTAACTCACGAAGGCCGCGGGGCCTTCGAGGGTCTGTGAGATTTCAAACCTTCCTACTTTAGACAGCAGCTTTTCCAGCTGGCACGGAAGGGAAACGTCCAGAAGTGAGGGGGATGATCGCCCCAACTTCCCTGTGTGGATGTGGAGACGGGGGGGGGGGGGTGGCTAGCAGGACCAGAAATACCTACACTTCAAGACTGTGACAGCAAACTGTGCTCTTCTCCTTTTCCGGTAGATTCTTCTGGCGCCTGCACCCCCAGCAGGTGGACGCAGAGCTGTTTTTAACAAAATCCTTTTGGCCGGAACTTCCCAACCGCATCGACGCCGCCTACGAGCACGCCTCCCGTGACCTTATCTTCATCTTTAGAGGTAAGCCTTTCCCCAGTGAGGCAGGGAGGAGCCTGATGCTGCGAGAGCCGTAGCAAAATGACCCTCCTCCAAAGCACCCCAAAGAAGAACCCACGCTAACAAAATAGGAAGCCGAACGTACCTGGAACCTTTCTACCAAGCGTCCCCAAATGCGACAAGTGAAAAGTCTGCGGTATTACTTATCGTTACAAATCTACTGTTTGTTTTATAGCGATCATGCCAGTTTTTTCTTATTTCCTCTTAGAAATTATTTGCTGAGCAAACCTGATCAGAAAAATGGGAAAAGATATTATCCATAATTCCCACTTCTGAAAAGTCAATTTATTTCATTTCCTTACTTGTGTTAGTAGTTCTTCGCCATAGGTAGTGTATATTTTTGAATATTTATTGTCATAGCGTATGTACATTTTAATATTTTACTTGTTCCCTTGACATAAAATCACAGTTTTCCAAACTGCTACTCTGTCTTCGTGATCATAATCTGTAAAGGCTACAAGCATTCTACTAACATTGTTTCTGTTGTTTGACCATTATAATTAGCGCTCTAATAAAGTCACTTTTAAGAGAAGGAAGTAACAACTTTCTATCTGGTATAATATTTGAGCTTTCAATCTAATGTACTGTTCCCACCATTATTCACGAAGAAATCTCAATGTCCTTTTCACCCAACTCCAGATTAACATTCAAAGGTAATAAATAACCAATTAATGATGGGGTTTCATTGCTAATTATACTCAGAATTAGGAAATTAGTATCTTAGATCCTGTTTTTGTTTGACAAATGCTCTTATTTCTATGCTTCATAAACATGGTGACCACAAATGCTAATTTATTTGTAAATGTATAAAATGAGTCTTTCTTTGTTAACGTACGTATCTACATAATGTGTCCTAATAGATTCCCTTGCATAATAAAACCGTTCTTTCACTTATTCTAGGCAGAAAATTTTGGGCTCTTAATGGTTATGACATTCTGGAAGGTTACCCCAAAAAAATATCCGAACTGGGATTTCCAAAAGATGTTAAAAAGATAAGTGCTGCTGTCCACTTTGAGGACACAGGGAAGACGCTCTTCTTCTCGGGAAACCAGGTCTGGAGGTATGGCCGCCATGTTTACTGATTTGCCTGGGGGCAGATCCCGTGGTAGGGATTTAATCGTCTCAGTGCTCTTGAAAACACAGATGTATACGCACAGTGCCCACCTCCTCGGAGCCGTTCTTTTCTCTCGTGGCCACTTGTTGTACCTCAGCCCTGCTGAAGCCATCTTTTACTTGGACATCTTCGTTCTCACTGGTCTTTCTCCTGGCTCCTCTTTCTTGTCAGCTTGTAATTCACAGGCAGCTCCACCTTCTGTGGCCGGAGAAGACACAAGAGCAGGCGGAGGAGAAGACTGAGAGAGAGAAGGCCGCCCCTTCCTCGTGTCTGCTCACCCAGACGCAAGGGGAGGTTGGCCAGGAAGCTGCTAGGCCTACAATTCTTGAAGTCAGCCCCTTTTTGAAGGACAGGTGGAGTTAGAATATTTAGAACATACGTAGATATCAAGGCAGCTTTGATACTGGCAACATTGAAGATTCTAGAGCCAAATAGACAGATATATAGATATAGACATAGATATAGATATAGATAGATAAGTAGATAGATGAAAATATATATATTTCATATATATATATGATTTTAGGATGTCTTTGGTTGGCTAGGGCATGCCTATATATATATATATATATAGAGAGAGAGAGAGAGAGAGAGAGAGAGAGAATATTCATATCTCACAGGGATCCCATACTTAAAATGTTTAAATCAGTAGCTCTACTTTATCTGGACTCACATGTGCATGCACACACACACACACACACACACGCATTCCCTGTATATGTCCTCTTTGCCGTTTGACTCCTGTATTTCTGACAGTGACATTCACTACTGTCTAAAGTTCTCCTAGTCCTGCCATGCCGGTCCCCATGCCCAACACAAGGTCTGTGGTTCATTGAGGGCGTATCACTCACCAGATCACAAACGCACCGTGCTCTCATCCCCCCTTTTGGCTGGAGGGTCTTTCCCTGCATCTCTCCCTTTTGAAACTCTACCCACTGTTTCGAATTAACCAGAAATACCGTTTAACCTCAAAGTCTTTCTGGAACCCTTGAGGCTCTCTCCCTCCTCATGTACTCTCATGGCACTTTCTGCATCCTTGTCACGATGCCTAGCTTCTGTTGCTTAGTGTTGCGGTGTGCCCAGGTCCTAGCTGTCTCCATAGGTCAGCGGCTCTGGTCTCTCACCAATCGGAACGTCCCTCAAGGACAAGAGACTCATCGGCAACAGTAACAGTAGTACAGGATGGACGACCGCTCTAGGTTGACTTCAGGATGTGTGTGGTTGGCGGGGGTGCCCGTGCAGGGGTGGCGGATGCTGAACCGTAGTTATGGGGGGCAGCGCTGTGCTCCCCTCCCTAGCGTCAGTGCCATCATGTGCCCCTGTGACTTTTTAGTTACCGAAAGTACACGTCCAATATCCTTGCGTCCCTTACTGCAACTTAGTGAGTCGTCTCACCCACGGTTGGAGATCAGGACACAGTTTTTCAGGGCACAAGCATGGATTTATTTTGCTTTAAGAACCCCTTCCTAATAACCCACTTTTATAACAGATATGCCGTTTGGGAGATGGAGACGAGCTGGTAACTGTCTTTACAAAGATGGCCTTTGCCCAGTCAGCAAATACTCAGGAAACACCCACCGCGCACTCCGTATCGTAATTACTCATTTGAAAAGGCTCCCGGATATTTTAAATTTTTTTTTCAACGTTTTTATTTATTTTTGGGACAGAGAGAGACAGAGCATGAATGGGGGAGGGGCAGAGAGAGAGGGAGACACAGAATCGGAAACAGGCTCCAGGCTCCGAGCCATCAGCCCAGAGCCCTATGCGGGGCTCGAACCCACAGACCGCAAGATCGTGACCTGGCTGAAGTCGGACGCCCAACCGACTGCGCCACCCAGGCGCCCCGGCTCCCGGATATTTTAAACGCGCCTAAAAATTTTAATACTTTTGTCAGTTTTGAAAGGCATCCTGCTATCCTTTGAGTCATTTTTAAGAGAATTTCTAAGCAATACGACCTACTGAAGAGTTCCTTTTCCTCGCCACATAGCTATGATGACAGCAACCACGCCATGGATCAGGACTCCCCCAGGCTGATCGAAGAGGACTTTCCAGGGATTGGTGATAAAGTGGACGCCGTCTACGAGAAAAACGGTAATGAGTTCCATCACACGGACCTTAACGGGGGGCTTCTGTACCCCTCCTAATCATTTCTCCTACACAGAAGTTTTATCCAGGACTTAGACGTGCTAGTAAATGTGTGGCAGGTAAGGAATTACTGTGACTATTCACACAGGCAGCAAACAAAACATAACACGCTCAGTTAGAATAAATGAAAACGGTGCTTAAATGACTGCGAATTCTCCAAATAAAGGGTGCCGAACTTGAAACATTTTCTTGAATTGTGCTTAACCGTGCCAAGAGGCAAAGATTATTGCCATAATTTAAATCAGGGGCAGAGTGGGGTGTCGTTTATAAGGAAAATGACCCTAATCACTATATTGTTGTTTTTGCTTTAATCTTGAAAAGGGGTATTCTTCCCCCACTTAAATAACTAATATCGACACGTGAAGCATCCACACTGGAGCTCGTGGCAAGGTGATGATTTCAAGGTGACCACTCAGGAGACCCAGGAAACCTTGTACACTTTCTCCTCCCTGAAGCTATCAGCAATGTAGTAAAGCATTAGAAGGGTTTAAACATAAACGTTGCCATGTTAAAAAAAAATGGGACCCCACAGGTTGCACTTTTAACATGAGCTGGCATAAACCCTTATTGTTTCCAGACGGTGAAATTTTCTTTTTGGTCTTTTTCTTACAGGTTACATCTATTTTTTCAACGGGCCCATCCAGTTTGAATACAGCATCTGGAGTAACCGTATTGTTCGCGTCCTGCCAGCAAATTCCCTGTTGTGGTGTTAATTGTCGTTTAAATACTGTTGTTATTTAAATCCTGGAGAGCATTTGAGATAACACTTCCAGTGATACTGGGTGTGGGGGATGACGGGGTGTCAGGGGAAAGCTTCGTTCCGTGAACAAGCGTCAGTAACTTATCTTTGAATGGGTGGGATGTGTATAGCTAGACGTGGCTGGAACCACAGTGAATCTTCAAGTGATGGAACGGATCCTCTCTAAGGATCGCCTCATCGTTGCGCACTGCAGAAGTCGTACTCAACAGTGCTTCCCGCAGCAGAAATGGGACATATGGGGTGTCAGAGACAGTTAGCATCATTTTTTAAAATATATTTATAAGGAAACTTTGCAAAGGTATAGAAGTAAATCATAGTTACGTAATTAATGAATCATCTTTATGAAAAAGCATCAAAGAGTATGAAAGTGGAATTTGCCAGGAGCGTAAGGCACCAAGAAAAGACAAAAACCAGAGGGAACTATCTGTCATAAAGATACTGCAGGGCAACTTTCCAAAGAAGCCATTTTGGGTTTGCACTGACAACATCTGAATGTACATGGCCCCGTTCATAACACTAGGATGCATCAAAGTCACTAAAGAGGAGAGACAGAGGCCAAGGCTAAGGATAATACATGTGCCTGTGGGTTCTGTTTAATTTTCCCTTTGACCGTGATTCCAGAGCTACTGTCAAAGAAGGCGTTTTTTGCCTGTTACAGAAGATAAAGAGAGACAGTTTCTTTTTGTATCCAAACATTTCAGGTCTCTCAAAAATATCAGAGCATTAAAATTCTTATCACGATGATCGAAGGCCATGGTATCACTCTTTCATAACTCATCTGATTAAGACTCAAAGTCGTGTTTTAGCCCTATTTCGCCCAGATAATTGTTTTAATTGTCCAGTTTACCTTGGATGCACAGGCTATGTTCCGAAGATAGAGACTCGAACATATCTTATAAACTGGAAGTATGCTAAAACGGACACATCCAAAATAAAAACATTCTGCATTCAACACGGCCGCAGTCTTCTTGAGGGTGCGAACTAGCTTTCTCTCTCCTTCGTTCCCATTCCTGTGATCCCTCAGCACGTTTCCCTGCCTGGCACAGAGTTCACACTGAATATAGGAATGACCACCGAGGGAGGAACATCTTGTTCACAGAAGTTCAGGCAAAGAAAATAAAGTGTATTATATTTGCAGAATGTGTTAGGAAGCGTCTATGTTGTTTCTAATAAAAAACATGTTTTGAACAGAGAGCAGTGTATTTTGCCTTTCGGTGTAATTTTAGACTTTACTCACACAAAGAGGGTCCTTTTAAATCATTCCTGTTTCTTGCCCATCTCTTGGTGAATGTAGTTCGCTCATTGTTTTTGTTTTGTGTGTTTGTAGGGAGACTCAATCCAGAATTTAGAATGAACTGTCCCAGGCTGTGTTAACAAGATCCCTGGCGGGGTTGGTGGGCGGGCAGCTCCCTGCGTGGAGCACAGTTTCCTCAGACTCAACCTGCTGAGAGCACTGTTGGGAAGGAAGTGTGAGGGTCCCTGGATCTGGAGTGAGGAAGACAGAGTTCTGCCACTTACTCTGCCATGACCCCTGGCGGGGGACCCTAAACAAGTTCTTGAACCTCTTGGGGCCTGACTGTCGTGATGTCTACCACGAGACCGGTGCCACTTGGTGAGGCTGTGGGAATACGGGGGACAGGGGCCTCTCAGGAGGAGGGCAAACACTGCCGTCCCCAAACATTCGGTAAGGGTCCACTACAGGTCAGGCAGCCGAGACGTTGAGACTGACAAGAAAAACTTGCTCCCTACCCCCTGGAGAACTTATATCCTACCGTGGAGGCAAAACGATCAAAACTCAGTAAGTTAAATGATTTTAGGAGAGCATGACCGGTGGCTGCGGGTGCAGAAGCAATGCTGGCTATTTCCTCCCAGGGCGCCCCTCAGAGTCAGACTCCATGCATTTGTCTTCCTTGACTGCGCCATAGGGTTCCTGATTTCTAAGGCTTGCTATCGGAGTAGAACATGCCCGTTCATCCATCTGTTCATCCACCTGTGTATCCATCTGTCCATCCATCCATCCATCTGTCCATCCATCCATCCATCTGTCCATCCATCCGTCCATCCTCCCCTCTCTCCCTCCCTCCCTCTCCCTTTCCCTCCTTCCATCCACCCAGTAAATCTTACTTGAGCACCTCTGCTGTGTCAGGAACTTCAGTAGATGCTGTGGATACGATGCAGAGTAGAACCTTACTATTTTCTTGGGGCTCACAGTCTGGTTGCTGAGATGGGCATTAATCAAATAAGCATGAAATACAACTATGATACACGCTGTAAAGAAAAGACACACAGTCCTCAGAGACCCTCCAGGAAGAGGGATTTTACCTACTGTATGGATGGGGCAAGGGGCACAGGAGGGAAGCTCGGGGAAGTCTTCCCCGTGGAAGAGACGCCCAAGAGCATCCAGCACGAGCATCTCTGGGGTGGTGAAGAGACTCAGGGAAAGGGCTCCAGGTCAGCCCTCCAGACTAAAAAGGACTTGTTGGAGCCCAGTAGAGAGTCACAGGGGTGTTTATGATGAGTTGCGCAGCCCGCAATGGGTAAACTATACCAAGGAGCCCCTGGATTCCACCCTGTTCCTCCTACTTTTCCCGAAGCTACGGAGGAATCTGCACGTTTCTCTGTGACAAACATACAAGCAAGCAAACCGAAAGTTTATGGAGTGCTAAGGCCTGTTAGTTGAAAAAACAATACAGGGAGGTCATTCTAAGGATCAGCATATGACTATCTAGTTCTTAGTAATTTAGCCAGTTGATGGAAATCCTGACTTGTTGAGCACATGGGTGCATTTTCAACATTATTCTGGAAGAAGGTGGGCACCTGTCTCTGTAAGAAGCTTCGAGGTCTCTCCTGGTGGCCTCTCTCTAGTCCTGGGCCAGTGGATTGCCCTGGTGTGGTTCAAGGCCACTCACTGCCCCCGGACTCGGTCTTCAGCAGATGACTCCGTGCTGGGGGACACTCCAGCTCCTCTCTGAATATGAAAGGCTGCTTTAGAGAGTTCTTCTCTGATGTGTTCCTCAGGCCAGCAGATCAGCATCACCTGGGAACTTGCTAGAAAAGCACATTCTGCACCACCCTAGACCTGCCGCACGAGGGACCCTGCCTGGGATTCGGAAATCTATGTGTGAGTAAGCCCTGGGGTTCCACGGGCCCTCAGGAAGTACTTAAGGAAGCACTCTGAGCAGCGCTTCTGAGAGATTGCATGACTGTTGCTGGGGCTCCGAGCTTCCTGGAAAGATCTTGAGATCAGTGTTCTACCCCTCTTCCAGAAGATTCGTGGTGCGTGCTGGCGTACGAAAGACTGTAAGTGGTCCTGTGGAGAATAAACTGTTTAAGTTTGTGGAACAAGATTTCCCAAACATATCTGAACATGGAAGGTCATTTTCTTTCTTTCACTTTCATTTTTAAAGAGAATCTTTAACTTGATTTCAGAAAAAAACTTCCTCATTTGCTTGTTTTCTCTTCTCTAGATTAGAGAGCTAGATGATAGATAGATAGATAGATAGACAGATGATAGATAGATGGGTAGATACATAGACATAAATAGATACAGACCTACTATCAGGATTATTTCCCAATCCTGTCTCTGCTCCAGTCTCAGTTCCAAATTCCCAATTTGATTGGTGTTACTCAGATCAGTGTCCTTCCGTTGTGGCCAGATCATCAAATCCAAATACCAAATGTCTCTTTGGAGCTTACCGATGGGGGTAAGCGTGGTATTCAAGAGAAGCTCGTTATGAGTTGGGCAGTTGGTCCTTGTAGGATCTGCTGTAGAATATGTTGGCTAAAGCACAGAGAGCCGGCTTGTGCACACAGATATCCGTGAATGCCGTGAGGAACCGAAGCGACTTTTTCTTGAGAAGGAATATCACGTCTACAAACGTTGGAGGCCGAGTAAGAGCTACCGTCCAACATCACTCAAGTGGCCTTGCGGCTAGTAAGACTCTGTGTAGCACATAATCGGGGGACAAGTTTGCAGAACCTCTTGACGTGAATCCGTAGGCCAGACGGTTTTGAAACCGGAAAACAACCTGATTTTAGGGACTCATCACGAGGCGGTGGGATTTACAATAGTTCCACTAGGTGGCACTGACAGTACTCTTTCAAAGACTGTAATTGGATTAAGTCACCAAAATAGTGCTGTGTTGTTTAGTGTGGGGATGAGAAGCACGGCCAAATCACCGATGGTTTAATTCCTGACACAATGCCATCGATTTTGGATAAGGTTTGTGCCCCTGTCATGGACTCCCTCAGCTACAAGGCTTCCTTCAAGGAGATGGGAGTCAGAGTGGGGTGTCCTGCCAAGCCACTGAGACTGTGGCCAACGCTTGGAGCCGGGACTTGTGAGTCACCACAGGCCTTGGAGGGTAGACTGGAAAGCGAACCACAAAAATACACAACGTTCGCAGAACACGGAACTGCCCGCTAAAGAGGAAACAAAGCAGCCGGCAACAAAGAGGAAGAAGTCCCCAAACCGCTGGGCCGACCACCTGGGACAATCACTTCTCGGAGGAAGAGAATGCTTGAGGTTTCCAAAGTTTCCTTCTCCCACGTGACTTAGTTTTTCTCATTTTTTTGGACTTTTCATGCCTGATGTGCCGGAGTGTGCCAAATGCTGATCTAGAATTCCTCACTGCTCATAGAGCACTTTGATTCCACCTGATGGGCAGAATTATGCCCTAAGACTACATACTCAGAGAAGGGAAATGTGCATATGTTTAAAATTCATTATAACCCACTCTGGAACCAATCTTTTCATGATGTCACCACACGTCAATGGAACAAGAAACATCGTTAAGTACGCGGCATCCAGCCAGTTGCTGAGCGTCTGAAGTCTTGGTTGTAACGGAGCTGGGTTCACACGGATCCGCCTGCTAAATGTTAATAGTTGTTCAGGTATGAAGATATTACGGTTCCTGTTTTTCAAGCTCCACGTTGGGTGCAAGACATCATCCAAGCTTCCCTAGCTATGTCCCTACCTCCTGTGCCAGAAAGACTTAAAAAAATCAGTAATGAAAGTGTGTTTTCATTTATTTGTTTTTTAATTATTATTATTATTATTATTATTTTTAAAATATTTATTTATTTAGGGGAAAGCACAAGTGAGGAGGGGCAGAGACGGGGACCGAGGATCCAAAGCCGGCTCTGTACTGACAGCAGAGGGTCCAATGTGGGGCTCAAACTCATGAACCACGAGATCATGACCTGAGCCAAAACCAAGAGTCGGACACTTCACCGACTGAGCCACCCAGGCACCCCTGTGACCCTTCCAGTTCTATCTCAAAAGGACTTACTTTCTATGGTTAAAGGCACGGACCTTCCAGGTCGTATGATTTAGCCCGCCTGTGCCTCAGCTGGCTGGGTCCCCAGTGGCTTGTGCTGGCAAAGCAATGGAGGGAAAAAGGATTCTGAGAGCTCTAAGTACCTCTGAGCACATGGGGTACTGTGTGTATGCTTATGTTGGCTCTGTTTCTGGAAAGTCCTGGTCTGGACCATTTCAAGCTGAGCTGCGGGCCTGGACACCGAACAGAATCTTCACCTCTAGCCACGCTCACTTTTCGGAGTCCACTCATCAGGCTTTATCCCTTAATAAGTAAGATCCCCGCTAAGTAGTTTGTTCCCAGTTTCACAGGGAACTTATAAACTGATGTATGGCTTGAGTAACAGCAAGATAAAATGAAGGCCAAGGAAGCAGGGCCACGCGGAAGTGACATGCTGGGCCATATTTTACAGCAGCAGCAATGGAAGCAGGCTATTTGGGCGACACACGGACTCGGGACTTTCTGTAGGATTAGCTGGAGAAGGAACTCATAAGTCAGCTATTTTCCTAGAATTGCGTTATGCACTGTGTACATGTGTTTTGTTTCCGTTTGATGTTTTACAGTTAAGTTTAAAACATTTCCTGAAATCTTCCAATGCAGCCAATTTGGGGGTGTGGGGATATGACGATATCGTGTGTCCTTTGTTTACCGAAGATGAAAAAAATTAGAGGAACTGGCTAGATCATCTGATTCAAGTCTGTCATTTTACAAATGAGAAACTGAGGCCCTGAGGGAAAGAATGGTCTCTCCAAGATCATACAGTTGTCTTGGAGACTTTCCATAGAAATCATCACCGCCCTGTCTCTGTTCGGCTTGTCAATTCCCCCGCCTTCCGTGGGCCAGCATACTATGTGTGGAGACAGCCACGACTCGTCAAAGCTCACGAAACACACTTCTTTCTTCCGAAAGGAGACCAGTAACGCGATGTTTCAAGGGGAGCTGTATCTATATGACTTTGGGTAATTGTCCGGGCCAGATTCTCAGCCTTTGTGGCTCATCATCTCCCCACAGCCGAGGTCATTTGACCTTGACTGACCTTGGTCAGGAGCAATTGAGGGAGAGCCAGTTCAGCCTCCTGGGACCCAGCAAAATATTTTCTCTGCCAGGACAACTTTGGCTTTGCATCCAATTTTGACAACTCGGTTTTTGTGTTCTTCTTGAGTTGGGGTCCCTACTTTGGCTACAAACTGTACCCCTCTTCACTCCCCATACCGTCGTCCCCACTTTTCAATACTCTGTGCCCAGCGCATTCTGTTTGTGATTTGCCAGACTTGAGTAACTCAAGTTCTGGTCCTTGCCTCCACCCTGAGGTTGGGTCCCCCAATTTATCAATGAGGGGTTGGCCTTTTCCTTCGGTGAAGACATAAATACTGAGACAAATACATACACCTGTCTCAGCTTTGTTTCCGTCCTGAATGTCTTAAATTTTTCGTCTCCCTCTTGCTCTCTGAGGTCAACTCAGCTTCTTCACAAAGAAAATAGCTGTCAGCTGCAAAGATCTGCCCCTGCTCGATGCTCGGGCACGCAACCTGGAGCCTTACTCTGGACAGCGTCAGCACAAAGCCGATCACAACCTTTGCTCCTCCCAGCTATCAGTGTCGGCTCCTAGAACTATCCAGAACTATCCAGGTTCTCTGATGCCCTCACAACCCACAACCACCTTAAGCCTATACCTGTCTCTGACATCTATGAGAGCCTCTCTTTCTAGAAGATTCTTTTCTCTTCCTCTCTGTGGCTTTGTTTGGCACTTCAGGAAATCTCAACCCATAGGTACGGGCGCCCGACCCTATGGACCATCCCCACCCACTGTATGCAGCAGCCCCTCGGCCAGCACTCGGGACAAACATATCGAGGGGCCCACCCTGGTTGAACAGGCCAGTGCAGGAGCCCATCCAGGCCATGGCAGCGGGGAATTCAGAGGACCCATGATCTAGAGCAATTCTGTGCAACAAGAAATAAAACACAATTCACATACATAATTTTAAATTTTGTAGTAGCCATATTAAACAAATTAAAAACAGATAAAATGAGATTTCACGATACATTTTATTTAATTCAATATATCCAAAATATCAGTATTTCAAATACAGTTAAAATTTTTAAAAATTAATGATGAGATATTTACATTGTGTTTTTTTACACTTACAGCGCATCTCAGTCCTGATTAACCGCATGTCCAGTGCTCAGTAGCCTGGTGGCTATGAAAGAGACACGGCAGGAAGCGTGTGGACGCAGGAAGGCCACGTGGCCGGCACCGTGGAAGACTGTGGCCTCTCACTGTCCATCCTCTCAGTTTCTCTCCTCTATTAGCTGCCTGCTGTCTTCCAAGTTAGATTTGTGATTCCGCATCTAATCCCAACTGATGAGAGCCCTCAGCTCCTTTGTCCAGTTTGTCACCCCAGCCTACCAACCCTTTGCTCTTCCCGAGGTCCCAAAGGGGCTGTTGGAGGGACCTGCACAACCATGGGAGTATGAAGTCCCCACCTCTGGAGGATGAGTGGGTGATGGGAACACTGTAGTAGGGAGGCCAGAGCTGGTGCTGTAACGGGTACAGGTACCATCTATGAAACTGTGTGCACCCAGGCAGTGCCTAACCCACCCGGGATCCTGGTGCACAGCCCGCAGGGAGACTCGGCCTCTCGGGTCTCAGCTATAGAGCACATCCCGCCGTAAATGAGGTTGTACTCACAGTACTGGACGTTGATACTTTTCCAGCTGCCACAACTGTTGAAGTGTTTCACGTGTGTTCGTTTACTTACTGTCACAGAAGTTCCGTTTCCCTTCCTACTTTAGAAGTGAGCAACCAAGCACAGAGAGGTTAAAGGCCTTGTTCTGAGTCATGCAGCTGTTGGGGGAGGCTTGGGACTTAAATCCCGGATATTCAGACTGAAATAATGCCTGGTCTGACACTCCGTGGACCCCCAGGCACGTAGCAAGGACAAGCACCAGGCTGCTACTTGAACACCGGGGAAGACGGGGTGGGGGTGGGGGTGGGCCGTGGGCGGCGGAGTCACGGCTCCCGCTAAACCAGAGACGCGGACGTGGAGCTCATGGTCAGAGCAGGAACTGAAGTCACGCTTTCGGATTTGCAGCCGCGATTTGTAAGCACTTCCTGTTCCCACAACGTACAGGCCACTTCTCTTCGGTCTGGTTGAATGAGTGTTTGTGTATCTGTTCTGCTTCTTGAGGATCTGAAATTCTATTTCAAAACTTCCAAGAAGGAGCACTATGGAATTAACAATAAAAACATCCATCATCCACTTCTCTACAGTCAGAAGTCCTGCCTCCCTTTGGTTCTGGGCAAAGTGAGGGTTGTTCCTACGGTGGTGGAGACCGACTGGTGAACAATCGTGCAGTCTATACCGAGAGCGGATGTCCGCACAGAAACGCACTATGCAGACAAAAGGCAAGAGTATCCAATAAGGATTTATTATTATTTGGCCATTATTTGTCTGTGAAATATGTCTTAAGGCTTATTGGAGGAAATAGGTTTTGTTTTTTTTTTTTTTAACTAGATGTGTTATTTAGGCTAGTTTCAAATCTGATCTGTTATTTCCTAGATCTATCCTAGGGGAAAGACCCAGTGGCTTCTAACTGCACAGAGATGAGCCGGTCATGAAGGATTTCTCCCAAGGAGGGGTAAGGACTCGATGGGGTGACGGAGACGCTGACTCTGGAGTATGGCCCACCTGAGACTCAAACCCTGTTGAGCCCTCAGGACGGGCACACACGGGGGCTGTTAGCATCTGGCCCTTTACTAAACCCGTAACTTCCCACACCCACACAGGTCAGCCGTGCCCCGTGACCCGTCCGCTGAAGCACAAGGCGGTCACGTTTTCCAACCACGTGCCTGTCTTTATTTGCACACCGGGAACTCAATCAACTGAGCACTCATGACATAGCCCAGAACACCAAATCCGGAGTCTAATCCCATTGTCATAAAACCATGTGGAGTAGATGTAGTCATTCCATAATCCGCACATTCACACGGCCTCACCCTCAGTTACGGCACGGGGAGCCTGTCCAGCGCTGCCGGGGGGATGTGCTGGCCCATCTCTGTGCCCATCTCCAGCCTTCGATTCCTTAATCCCACCTCCCTGGGAAGAGAAAGAAGAAGGTGTTTCCCTTGGCGGTACAATCACTGATGAGTCTTTACGTGCTGAAGAAGAGCTAAGGCTTTGGTGCCGGGGGCAGAAACACACCCAGCAGGAGCCTGGGTTTTACACCCGCTGAATGCCTGTTAGTGAACATGAAATCACAGTAATCAGAGTTGAGTCATGCTCGGCAAGGCCCTCGCTAGATGCCCTCCAGACTACCTGTCACCCACATTTCTTAGAGTAAAATTCAACTTCGTTCCTCTTCTGCGGTAACTCTGTGTACATAGCCGACTTCTGCTTTACTGAGGCTGTTGGTGTATTTCTCAGACAGGAGCTGCAATTAGGTTTGGATGTAAACCTGAGCCAAGCCACCCAAGCAAGGAGTTCAAGTAAAAAGTGACAGAAACATAATTAGTCAATCATGTGAATTGATGTGCAGGTTGGAGTCACAAAATATCAGGTTATTTTTAAAAAGAGGGTTGGACAGCCGTGCACAGTAGGTGAATAAAGCCCCTGACCACAGGGAACACAGCTGGCGCTCAAGGGGTGAGGAGGGTGGAAAGTCATGTGTCTCTGGAATTGATTGGGCCAGTGAGTCTTTACCCAGCTGCTCCCTGGGGCCCTGGAGCTGTCATGTAATGTCCAGGCAGTCACCAAATTCAGACTAGACACAGGTGCTTATGGTTTTATGTGGCACTGAGCAGTTTCAGTCCTTATCTGCAGCAGAGGACAGCAACTTCAATGTGTCTTCCCATGGGCGGTGGTCCCCATGGGCGGTGGTCCCCATGTCTGCTGGTCCCCATGGCTGCTGGTCCCCATGGTCACTGGCCCCCATGTCTGCTGGTCCCCATGGGTGCTGGTCCCCATGGGCGGTGGTCTCCATGGGCGGTGGTCCCCATGGCTGCTGGTCCCCATGGCTACTGGTCCCCATGTCTGCTGGTCCCCATGGGTGGTGGTGGTCCCCATGTCTGCTGGTCCCCATGGGTGGTGGTCCATATGGGTGGTGGTCCCCAAGGGCGGTGGTCCCCATGGTCACTGGTCCCCATGGTCACTGGTCCCCATGGGTGCTGGTCCTCATGGCTGCTGGTCCCCATGGCCACCATCCCAAGGATGATGGTGAGTTGGGGACTGGATAACATCATTTTCAGGCCAGGGCCAGTCGCATCCAGCCGTCATTCTACTTGTGCGAGAATCAGACTGACTGCAAAGCCTCCCAGGCTCCTGGCTCAAACTCGGAAAGACCTTCGTATATGTTGTGTGTATATGTAGGCTCAGTGGCCTGGAGGAGGGGCTCGCTCCCAGGACCCGGGGGGTCCTGGGGGTGGAGGGCATGAGGGTCCTGGAGACTAGAAGGCCACTGTTCTTTGCAGCTCTTTATCCTGCTGGAGACAGCTGTGCCCAAATGACACCTGGGAAATGCATCTGCCCAAAGTCGGACAGATTCAACGGCACAGAAGTGGAGAGTGTTGTCGGGGGCGTGTTGTGTGTGTGCACTCGGCAGGGGAGGTGCTGGGAGCGTCTAGACCACAGCGTGGGCCACAGGAGGGGTGCGTACATCCTACATCCTCCGCAAGCTAAGGGCGTGGCTCCATGCACAGGGGAGGTCAGCGTCCATCCCGGGAAGTTAATGTTACACTATCTCACTCTGATGAGTTAGCTTCTTCCTCCCACAGTTAACCCAAGTTTTCCTCAGGTATCAGACCCTGACCGATAGGAAGGAAGAGAAACACAGCGAGCCCACCCACTGCATTTAGGGCTCATTTACTTTACAGAAGAGCACCTGGTGTATTGCCCACAGTGAGAAATATTCTGCCCTTTCTGTCTCCAGTCCTGCAAAACCAATTTCTGGAAAGCCTGCTGACTCTCGAGTGGGCATCTCGTGGTAACAATGAATTAGGACGAGTTTTGTTACTGCATGATGGCTGAGCCAAGACAAACTGGACCGAGACGATACAGCCCTGGAACAGGCTGAAGCTTGTACGTCATTTGTAGTGTTGAAAGTGACTAATTTGGGAAAAAAGAAAACCAATTTACAGCATAAGCCAATTTTATTACAGAGATATGCTTTAAAGCAAATGCTTCACGAATAACCCAGACACTCGTGCTCCATGCTGCGTCTCTTGTGGCAGTCCACATACCTGACCTCCCAGCCCGGAGCACGCGTTTTACCATCAAGGTCCCCTTCCAGGAGGGTGGAATACCATCCAGGAGATTCGGAACAAGACGACGAGGAGGGTCTTGGACAATGTGGGGGTTAGGGATACCCTAATCAAAATCTGCATCTCACTTTTGACTCCCCCTCCCCAAAACTTAACTACTGATACCCTACCGTTGCCCGGAAGCCTTAGGATAGATCACATATGCAGTCAGTTAACAGTCACGCAATGCAGTCAATTAACAATAACAACACGGTGCAGTCAATTCACCACAGCAACGCATTGCAGTCAATTAACGATAACGCATTTTGTATGTTATACGTACTATATACTGTATGCTCCTAATGAAGTCCGCTAGAGAAGAGGAAACGTGGTTAAGACAACGCTAAAGAAGGAAAATACGTTTACAGTCCCGCGGGTGTATTTACTGGAAGGCGGTACAGCCGGGCTGGGCGGGGCTGGGCGGGGCTGGGCCAGACACTGCGCATGAGCAGAGGCGCCCGCACGGCCTGCCCGCACGTGTAGTGGTCGCCTGGCGGCCGCAGCCCCAGACACCCCGACCGGGGAGCCCCGGAGGACCCCCCGGTCGGGGAGGACCCGGCCCCCAGCGTCTCCAGGCCTGACCTCCCCTGGGAACCGGCCCCTGCAGCCCAGGCCCCTCCTCCCAGGTGCGAAGGGTCAGCGCACAGGACCCCCGCGCTCCCGGACTGGTAAGGTCTTGTGCCGACGGAGTGGGGAGGGGGCGCGGTTGGGAACTAAGGCCTTGTGGCTTCTGCCGTCAGCACTTACAGAAAGAAAAGCGTAGAAGTGGACCCGTGCCGTTCAAACCCAGTCCTTCCAGGACCGCCTGTGTACCCCTGTCTGGCGACCCTCCGGGACGCCCCTCTTGTTCCAGGGGCCAGCCCTCCTGGAGGAGCGCGCCGGGGCATTCAGCAGTCTTGCTGGCACACCGGCCTTCACGCAGCAGGACGGTGCCTGACCCCTCCAGTCTGCTCCTCGGACCCCACGCGCCCCGTAGTATTTATCCCTCGTTTGTCCTCTGCCCTTCTGGCTCTTGGCACAAAGCAGGCTCATGTCTGCCTCAGGGTCCTTGCACCTGCCGTTGCTCCGTGGAGCCCAGTCCCCTGGTTCTTCGCACTGCGGGTGGGTCCCGGACGGGCCACCCTGTCCCCTGCCCACCTGGTCTGTCACATCGCAGCCCCAGCACCCGTGCAGGGCCGCGCGCCCTAACGGTCCACCAGTGGATTGTGCGTTAGGAAACCTGGGCCACCGTCCTGCTGATCAGCTGTGAGCCCTGGGAAAACGCACTTTGCCTGTTAGGGCAGCAGTCTTACCTGGGAGGGATGGAGGGTGATTCCCCCACCAGTCTGTGCACCATCCGGGAGGCCCCCTAAGGCACGTGTGGAGGGCGGGGCATTGGTAAGAGGGGGCCTTGGTGGGAAGGCTCTGGGACCCTCCCACCCAGCGCCACCTCGGCAAGGCCCACACAGTCCTGAGAGACGCAGGAGGGAGGGGGCCGGCGTTCATCGGCGGCGAAGGGACGATTCCACCCACTGCTTCCAGCCTCCGTTGCCCCCCCAGGGAGTCACAGGCCAGGAAGAGTCCAGTTCTCCTGGCCTGACCCCTCGGCCACACCAGCCCTAACCGACGCTCAGTTCCACAGCTGGGTGACCCCGGGGAGTGGGGAGCCGGGAGCCGAGCCGCTCTGTATGAAGGAAGGCTGCGTTTTGCTTCTGGAAGGGGGAAGGACGTTTGCAGGCAAACACAGAACGTCGAACCGGAGCGCCGTCCTCTGCCCGCGACTGCTGGCAGGGGTGTCTTCGCGTCCGCCCCACGGAGGCGCGTAGCACGCACCCCCCCCCCCCCCTCCAGGGCAGGGTCCGTTCACCAAGTCTGTTGGACCTTTCGACCTTCACAAGACTCCCGTTTCTGGAGAACACTTAGCACACAGCGAGCTGCGAACCGGCCGAGGGTCCGTCCTACCTCCCGCGTGTCGTCTGACTTTGGCGGTAGTTGTGTTACTAAGCCCCCTTACCCTGGAGAAAACCGCAGCCCACACAGGTTATAGGCGCGCTGGCCAAGACGGAGGGAGGACAGGCTGCCGACGGCGGCAAGGAAGCAAACGGTGGTGGAAAGGAAGTCTGGAAAGCAAAATGACCCTCAGGTGAATCCCCTCGGTGGCTGGTCCGGTGGACCCCGTGTCCGTGGACTAAGGGACGTCCCGGGTTGTGAAAAACACCTGGGCTGTGCGTGGGGCCCTTCTGTAGACAGCAAGTCTCCGTGCACAGAGAAGACTGGGTTATTTTGACTCTCGCACATAGAACAGACGGAAACGTTAAGTAAAAGCAACACGTTTTAGACGGATCTGGGGTTCACATGAAGATAAGGCCCTCGGGGGCTGTCTGTCCCTTTGCAGGATCGAAGGTGGTGGAGTCCCGGTCCCAGCCTCGGCGCCACCTGGCCGGGCTGGAGGGACTCGGAACCTGCCTCTCGCCGCGAGACTGTGACTCCTTCCCGGGAGGTGACACTGCCGGGCTGGACGTGCCCACCTCAGGGACACTTCGCGTGTCACTCGTGTTCGTAGAAGGCGGGCTTGGGGAGGGGCCAGAGGCATCCGGGCAGAACCAGTTGGAAACGGACAGAATCCAGGTCCTTTGGGAACCCAGGCGACCCTGCCCTGTGCGCTGGCCTTCACAACTAACAGCCGTGGTCTCGCTCCTTGCTGCATCCCCGTGGGGGACAAACCTTCTAAAAATGTCACAGAGAATGGAAAAGAGCGTTATTCGAGCCACGGTAGGGACAGGTGCCTGGGTTACACGGTTTTCACAAGGAAGAGAGGCTCCCGGGAGGGGACATTTGGCACAGGGTTATGTATGGCTCTTACATAAAGACTTACAAACCATCCTCACGAGGGACATTCCAGAAAGTTACACACTTTACGTTACGTTTTCAATACGTGCAAGTATGTTCAAGTGTAATCTTAAGGGAGCCAGGGAGGTTTTTGGTTTTTCTCACCTTTGTGTTTAGAATGCTGCTTTTTGGTTATTTATTTTTTTTAACAAATAATAATAATAATATTTTTTAAATAATAAAAAAGCAGATCTGCAATGTGTGCTCGGGGCAGAAACAGAGCCCGTGCTGTGAGGTTTCACGGAATCATTTTGACCTTGGTAAATGTTAAATGTTAACGTAAAAAATTGGAAAATGTCAAATGTTAATGTAGGGCTTCCGTGGGAGCCCAGGAGCAGGGCCACAGACGTCAAAAGTAGAAAATTTCCGGGCCGCCTGGGTGGCTCAGTCACTTAAGCGTCCAACCTCGGCTCAGGTCACGATCTCACGGTTTGTGAGTTCGAGCCCCGCATCAGGCTCTGTGCTTGGAGCCTGCTTCGGATTCTGTGTCTCCTTCTCTCTGTGCCCCTCCCCAACTTGTGCTCTGTCTCTCTATGTCTCTCAACTAAATGTACAAAAAAAATTTTTTTTTAAAAAAGTAGAACATTTTCTTGATCAGGGTTTCCTTCGTGACAGGTTGGCCCACATCTAAAACAGGGGACGATCTGAGGGAAGGGAGAGGTTCCATGGAAGACCGTGGGTTCCTCCACAGTCTGACTCATCCCTCTCTCGTCCCGACCCGACCCCGTGCTCCGCTTTGACTATGGGAAAATGAAATCTTCGCTCCTTCCTTTTCGTTTCCTTCGAAAGGCAGCGTGTGTCTCACACGGGGTCCTTACCGGGAATGCAGATTGTAGGTGACACCCCAGGGGCTCGCGTCCAGTAGACGCCCACGGGCCTCACAGCAAGAGGCAACAACTCCTGCAGTGTGAGATGGGGCTTCCCGCCCGGGGGGTGCTTTCCTGGCCGGGCTTCCTTCCTCTGCCCTTCTTTCCTCCGATGACATCATAATCTCTGATGTCAGGACATGCTTATAGTCCTGAAGGTAGACCTCACATGTCCACACGTATGCCGGAGGGGTTCCGATCGGCCACAAGTCGGTAGAAACTGTTCCTTTGTGCTCGTCACGTGAATGTCAGGGCTGGGTGTGAATGAGACGGAAGTACCTTCTAGGTTGAAAGAAACTTTCAGAAAAACGGAGAAGGTTTTCCAAGTTTATATAGATTATTCAAAACACACTGGGGAAAAAAAAACCCCATAAAACGGAATTTTAAAACCTTTTGTTTTCTCAGGCATTGTTTTGCTCAGTTAATTCTACTTAGAACATGATCTAAAGAGGTGAAACTATTGCTTCCTTCTACTTTAAAATGAGGGCCTATCCATTGCTTTCTTTTATTAATAATTCACAGAAAAGCAAAATTTCAAATCAGCTCCAAGTTAGTCAGGAGCGCAAACACCAGAGGCCAAAGTCAGGCACTAGTCATAGCTTTTGTTCAGGGAGGAGAGGGGAGGGTCCGGGCACTTCCTCCTTCTTGAACGATGTGTCACTCCCTTGCTTAAAACCCACCGGTGGTTCCAGTCAGCTGTCGGGACTAGAGGCACACTCGCCCGCGTGGCTTACAAACGGGGTCTGACCCCGTGCACCTGCCGCCGTCTCTGGCTCCGTGCGCTCCATCCCCTAACGTCCCTCCCCCTTCCCAGCGCCCTCCTTGCTTCTCTGATTCTTGCTTGAGTTTCCTGAAGACTCCACACCTGTCCCCTACTTGCCATTCTTCCTGTCGTGGCTAACTCCCTCTTCAACCTTCAGATCTCACTTTATTCTTTTTTTTGTTAAAAGTTTTTAAACGTTTATTTCTGAGAGAGAGCAAGTGAGCAAGCATGAGCAGGGGAGGGGCAGAGAGAGAGGGAGACACAGCATCCGAAGCAGGTTCCAGGCTCCGAGGTGTCAGCACAGAGCCCGACGCGGGGCTGGAACCCATGAACCATGAGATCATGACCTGAGCCGAAGTCGGGCACTCAACCGACCGAGCCCCCCAGGTGCCCCCGGATCTCACTTTCAATGTCACTTAATCTGGGAAGCCTCGGCTGACCTTAGGTCTGGGTTAAGGGTGTGACTCCTTTTTTCATTATAATTGCCTGTTTTCTGATTTTTTTTTTTTTGCATTTTTTAAAATTTAATTTTTTAAATTTACATCCAAATTAGTTAGCATATAGTGCAACCATGATTTCAGGAGTAGATTCCTTAATGCCCCTTCCCCATTTAGCCCATCCCCCCTCCCACACCCCCTCCAGTAAGCCTCTGTTCTCCATATTTATGAGTCCCTTATGCTTTGTCCCCCTCCCTGTTTTTATATTATTTCTGTTTCCCTTCCCTTATGTTCTTCTGTGTCTCAAAGTCCTCATATGAGTGAAGTCATATGATATTTGTCTTTCTCTGACTAATTTCACTGAGCATAACACCCTCCAGTTCCATCCACGTAGTTGCAAATGGCAAGATTTCATTCTTTTTGATTGCTTGAGTAATACTCCATTGTATATATACCACACCTTCTATATCCAGTCATCCATCGATGGACACTGGGCTCTTTCCATACTTTGGCTCTTGTCGATAGTGGTGCTATAAACATGGGGGTGCCTGTGCCCCTTCGAAACAGCACACCTGTATCCCTTGGATAAATGCCTAGTAGTGCAATTGCTGGGGCGTAGGTAGTTCTGTTTTAAGTTTTTTGAGGAACCTCCATACTGTTTTCCAGAGTGGCCACGCCAGCTTGCATTCCCATATAATTGCCTGTTTTCTATTCCGTATTCTCGGCTAAGATCGTAAACTTGGATTATGGCAGGGAGGTGAGAGCCGTGTATATGCTCACACACACATGTGTGCACACACATATGTGCACAAATTGAACAGGAAAGAGGTAAACTGATTTGTGTCACTTCTCATGATCCGGTGCCCTGTCCTTAGGTCCCTCCGAGTGCTGGGTACAGGAAAGCCTGGGGTACCCCAGAGAGGGAGTTAGTTCATGGGGAGGTTGCTGTGGACTGGAGGAGACGGGCACACAGCCAGTGCCACCGTCTGGGCCACAAACTGGGCCCCATGCTGTCGGGAGTCTTGAATATGGAAACACTGAAATAGAGAAGCTTTCTTTCTACATGACATCCCTAGAAGGTGTTTTGCAAGTCTCTTACCCCCTGAGTGAGCCGCATCTTGAAGAGGAACGCTCACATGGACGCGGCCTCCGCGTTGGGAGAGGCACGGCTGGGGTGTGGCTGTGTGTGTGCGTGTGGTGGGGAGACCCCTCGTCTCTGATGCGTGCATCTCTGCAGATGGCCCCCAGATACCTTCTCTCCTTTGCTCCTCTGTTGGTGTCACGTAGTCTGGAAATCTTGAGTCAGGAAAGTGAGGCACGGGGGGGGGTGGGGCCCGAAGTGCTCAGCCGCGTGAGCCCCCATCGCAGGTCTGGACAGGGCCCGTGGCTCCCAGGGTCCTGGCCAGAGTCCAGCTTCCATCCTGCCCCAGCAGACGTGCGCCACATTCGTGCCAACGGACCGCTGGCACCCGTGGGGCCACGGCCCGTGAGCCCACCTCTGCCGCGGGCTGTCGGGCGGGGATCAGAGAGGATTTATAACCTCTCAGTATTTAGACGAGGAGTAGGTGGGCGTCTGCTGGATCCTCCCTGGTGCTCCCCCCACGGGATTTCACTTCATAGCCCAGGACTCTGTGCTAGTTGGCTCCTTGGAGGTCACTGGGCATCATTACTCTGTGTCACCTGCTGTTCAGGGAGTCACTCGCCTTTGGACACATGCTTCTGTAGATTCCACTCCTGCCTGAGCTGCTCACGTCCAAGGTCCCTCCGAGGGGATCCTGCCGGTTGGCTGAGCACCCCGCGTCCGGAGCCCCGCTGGGGCAGACCTCCAGTGCCCGTGTCTCCAGACCATCTGCCAGCCCACGAGCGTTGTGGCACCTCTGTGGCCACAAAGGCAGATCAGTTGTCCACAGCAGCATGGCGGCCTCGGCTGAGAAAACCATGCTGGGCGCTGGCTGCACAGGGGCTGCGAGCTGGGCATTCAGAGCGCCCAGCCGGTACCTGCGGCCTCCCTTCGCCCGCTGAAGGCCCACTTGCTTTAAGTTATGTATGCAGTTATTCTCATCCCCACCTAAACCACGCCAGCTAAGCAAAGGTGTAAGAGTCTAAATTAGATCATTCGGAGTCTTCTGCAAAAGAGGAAGGAAAAATAAGAACTCTTCAAACTTCAGTACCCGCTGTAGAGTGTTTCAGATTATTTAGGAAGATGTGGTCAGCTATTTCACTGTAAATTCACTCTGTTATCAGCAATGGCTCATGTGTCCAGGAATGGCTTCACTTCCTCTCCAGTGGTCACCATAAAATTAAGACAGGGGATAAAAGCCATGTCTATATATAGACAACAGATTAATTCCTTTGCATGACACAATAGTTTGGGGCACTTGTAGTGACTATTTTTGTAGAATTCATACATAATGTGAGTTACAGAGCTTCTATAATCTGCTCATTAAGCTGCCCACAAACTCGTCTGCCCAGTTTTCAGCCCAGCAGTTTGGTCACAAAGACCTAACCATCCTTCGTAAAACCGTGGGGCTTGTATCACTGTGAGTCCTGTGCCGTGCGTAAGAGTAAGCCAGTAAGTTGACCTCGGTCTTTCTTCGTGCTTGTCACTGGCTCCTTACTGCCCCCCACCTCCATGGGGGCAGCGGGATCGGGTCATGGGCCCCCCAGGACCCTCCAGGGTCGTGGTTCTTGACTCCCTGCAGCCACTTCTACAGAGTGTGGATGTGGATGTCACCCGCCTCTCCACGGGCGACCTGTCCCCAAGTCTTTGCCTTATCTTGGGAAAAGAGGTAGAAACAGCTGAGAAGAGATGAAGCTTGAGTCTCCTGTCACTAGAGAATTCAAGTTCTCAGAACCGAGAATTTCAACATGGGATTCTCAACTCTGGTTATTCCCTGGGGCCAACCGCCGTGTTTTAGATGCCCACACTCTAGCACAAACCTGGAGGTTCTGAGGCCAAAGTCAGGGGCGAGGACGGGCGAGTGCTTGTGTTCTCAGATTCTAGTGGTCGTGTTCCGGCTCAGGCAGGGTTGAAGCCAGTGATTCGGATGAGACGCTTATATTTGTTCTTGTTCCGCACTCCAGCCAGGAGCCCAAACCGTGTTTCCCTAGGTGGCAGGTGCACACATTGCTGCCGTTCCCGTCTTGTGGGGGAAGGACCTGGGTTCGGAGAGGACCGGACTCAGTCCACCAGAGACAGGCAAGGAAGAGTGTCTGGAGTCAGCAGACAGACTCATTCAGCAAAGTCCGCCTGACTTCAGATACGAGTTCCCTCTGAACCCGCTTGTGGCTCAGGACGGCTTCTGCTGCCCAGGTGTCGCATTTGCTTTGGGAGGCATCAGTTATCAGTATGTCTTTTGTGCACCAGCACTGCGATGTGAGGGCGCTGAGCCAGAGGCGGGCGGAGTGATGAGCGTCCCAACCGCACCCTTCCTTCTCCCGGGCCCCCACACCTGTGCCCCTTCCTGCCAGTGCTTGGAGTGGAGCCAGACAGAGACCAGCTCCTTGGCGGCCCCCTGAACAGTGTCTAGTCTTTTTCTCCCAAGGGAGGTGCTGGGAGCTGGCACTTTTCTGCTTACCCGCCGTGCCGATCCGGGGAGGGGCGTCCTCTGGGGAGTACCTGCCAGTTTTGCCCTCATTGGGATGCAGGAGCCACTCAGCTGCCTTCCGGATTTCTCACGAACGGACTTGGCCCGGGTGGTGGTGTTGGATCCGTGTCTGCAGGTGGGGAGGGCGAGTGTGGGGGTGCCCCCACTGCCGTCTGGCTGATATTGCCGCACACGCGGTTTACGTCCTCGTTGTGGTGCTGCTTTGTGTCCATTTCCCAAAATTCACCAAAATACACATGTTACCGTATGAAAATTATACATCAGTAAATGAGATGAAAATAAGTTCGTAAAATTTTAATGTCACAAAAAATTTGTAAGCCAGCAGTATGTTGTAAACTGCTCCTAGAAACCATCCTTCAGCACCAAACAATTTATATATCTGTCATTCAATTCCGCTTAGAAAATAGCCTTGCATAGACAAAATTTTCTGATATATAGGCTATGCTTGCTTTAACTGTTCTTTTTTTTTTTTTCTCTTTATTCTCAAAATTGATTCCAGCCACACTCTCTTTTTCAGGATGGTGAGGAAGTCACGTAGGGATCACCATTTCTAAATAAAAAGTGGGTTGCATCCTACATGTACCACTGCTCAGTGCCTAAACAAACGTCTGATACGTAGTGGACATTCGTTAACATTTCTTTGAATGAATGGATGTAGTTTTCTTCTTTGATAATCCACTGTCAAAAGAGTGAAGAGAACCAGACCTTACAGTCAGATCCTTGATTTTGCCAGTTAGGGGCGGTACGGTCTCAGACGGTCTCAGCCTCGTCTACCCCCCCGTGTCAACAGGGATGATAATAATCCAGCAACTCATGAAGTGAGCTTTGAAAGAGCTAAAGAAAAAAGACAGCTTTCCATCGTCTGAGTGTTGTCACCTGGACAAGAATTCCCATTGGTTCTTCTCACCCGACAATCTTATCTGGCTGATTACGGAGCATTTGTGTCGATTCCAATCCACATTCGGGATGCTTGAAATGCTAACTAGACTGGTGTTTTTGACACTTTGTCCTTCTCCCCCCAACCTAATTGCATCACTCATTTCTACTGTCCGTGGTTTGCTAGAGCCTGGCAGTGCCTAACATGAACTAGATACAAACAGGAACCTTCAATAAATCTCCTGTAATCAGGTGTTTATGGCCCTTGCTTTCCACGTTCGCCAAGCTCTCTCCCTGGCCAACCGGGTGCCCGTGCGGCACATGAGAGCGGAGCCCTGGTGGAGGAGTGTCCTGCCATCTGTTCGTATCGTACTTTGCTTGTGGCTTAGTTTCCTCATGCTTCTCCAGTGCTCGTACCTCTGGGCGGTGGCTTCTGGTTCCAGCCTCCGCTCTGCAGTCTCGACTTCCTCCCCGTGGGTCTCCGTCCCACCACCATCCACCGTCCAGTCATGGACCTCGCCTCTGCCACCCGCGATCCACTGTCACAAAAGGCAAACTCCAGTTCATATCCTGCAAACCCAGGCAGTGGGCGTGTTGTTAGATGCTCTGAGTTTGTGGTAGTTGCCTCACGCCCTTGTTTTCTTTATTTTTCTAAAAACTAATCTATTATATATTTATATATGATATGTATTATGATGCGTATATTTAACGTATATTGTAATAATTTGTTGCATTCGTTGTTTCTATAATTTTATGTCTACCCTAAATAGTCTATTTATGGTAGAAAGAAAATATTACAGATATCACTGAAGATCCCCACGTCCCAGGGATCCGGAGTTTTCTGTTTGAACTAGAAGTTGACTCACTGCTCTAGGATAATGGCATGCCTGACTGAAAATTACTTGGTAACATTTAAGCTCCCGAAGAGTATGGTTTGGAGATCAGCCTAGGATGCTCCTGTTCTCTCTTCCTTTGAGGCTAGACTAGCAGAAGGCTCGCTCTCTGGCTCCTCAATCCTGGGAGGGCTGATACAGCTCAGATTTTGCATGACACCCAGCTCCAAGACCCATTTGGCTGCTCTCAGCAGACCTGGAGACCGACAGGCTGGCACATTAGAAAGACTGGCACATGACTCAGGGCCATCGGACCCTAAACTTTTGTGACAAGACTGATTTCCTTCTTCATCCTTCCCTCTTTTGGAAAGAAAGATTGTGTTTGTTTTCTAGCATAATACTGTGTCAGTTCTGCCTCGAGAAAAAGTCAAAATTCGCCTGGGAGCTTTGGACGCGGCCTGTCACATTTCCATAGGCTCCGTGACGTTGCCTCTGGCTTCATATTGTCAGTTTTCCTTCCAAAGCTCTGCCTTCCTGCACAGTTTCAGACTGGAGACTGGACTGAATTTTCCAGACCTTCGAGATGCCCCTTCTTATAGCCATGCCAGGTGGAGAGGAGCACTCGTCCCACGATGCTGCAAGGGGTAGTTAATGGGCCGTCTCTTCTTGGGAATGCATGAGCAACAGGTGACTCATCCTGTCCCTCTGTTATAGACCCAGTTACTTACATGAGACCTGCCATGCGGCAAATGCCGTGTCCCTGAAAATACATCTCAGACTTCTCCCTGTCCTCTCTGCTCTTTGTCACTGCTTTGTTTTTCTTCCTGGTATGTAAACGTCAAATACACTATACACTGTATTTTTTAAATTTGAAAAATTCTATTTATTATTCAGCTGTAAGTCATGTTTAGCTTTAATAGATATTACCAATTTTGTTCCCAGAATGGTTGTACCTGTTGACGCAGCTCCCAGGCAAGTAGGAGATTCTGACTATTCCAAACCATATCCAACCTTTGGAGCTATGAGGTTATTTTCTTTTTCTTCTTTTGAAAATTTTTTTTAAGTGTACTCTTTAATCCCCATCCCCTGTTTTCCCCATACGCCTCCCCTCCCACTACCCCTGGTAGTGTGTTCTCTCTCTCTTTTTAAATGTTTATTTATTTGAGAGAGAGTGAGAGCAGAGGAGGGGCAGAGAGAGAGAGCGAGAGAGAACCCCAAGCAAGCTCCACACACCAGTGCAGAGCCCAATGCGGGACTCAATCCCACAAACCATGAGCTCATGGTCTGAGCCGAAAGCAAGAGTTGAACGCTTAGCCAACTGAGGCACCCAGGCACCCCACCATCAGTGTGTTCTCTATAGTTAAGAGTCTATTTTTGGTTTCTCTCTCTCTTTTTTTTTTCCCCTTTGCTCATTTGTTTTGTTCCTTAAATTCCACATATGAATGAAATCATATGGTATTTGTCTTTATCTGACTGATTTATTTACTTAGCATTATAGTCTCTAGCTCCTTTCATGTTGTTGCAAATGGCAAGATTACATTCTTTTTGATGGCTGAGTAATATTCCAGTGTGTGTGTGTGTGTGTGTGTGTGTGTGTGTGTGTGTGTGTGTGTGTACATACCACATCTCCTTTATCCATCCATCAGTCAGTGGACACTGGGCTATTTGCATAATTTGGCATTGTTGACAACACTACTATAAACATTGGACGGCATGGAACCCTTTGAATCTATATTTTTGTATCCTTTGGGTAAATACTTAGTAGGGCAATTGCTGGGTCACAGAGTAGTTCTCTTTTTAACTTTTTGAGGAACCTCAATCCTGTTTTCAAGAGTGACTGCACCAGTTCACATTCCCACCAACAATGCAAAAGGGTTCCTCTTTCTCCACATCCTCGTCAACGTCTGTTGTTGCCGGAGTTGTTAATGTGAGCCATTCTGACAGGGGTGAGGTGGTACCTCATCGTGGTTTTGATATGTATTTCCCTGATGATGAGTGATGTGGAGCATCTTTTCATGTGTCTGTTAGGCATCTGGATGTCTTCTTTGGAGAAGTGTCTACTCATGTCTTCTGCCCATTGTTGTAATTGGATTACTTGTTTTTTGGGTATTGAGTTGTATCAGTTCTTTATATATTTTGATACTGACCCTTCATCAGCTATGTCATTTGCAAATATCTTCTCATAGTCCATAGGTTGTCTTTTAGTTTTATTGATTGTTTCCTTCACTGTGCAGAAGCTTTTTATCTTGATGAGGTCTCAATAGTTCATGTTTGCTTTTGTCTCCCTTGCCTCCGGAGACTTATATAGAAAAATGTTGCTACAGCTGATGTTAGAGAAATTACTGCCCGTGTTCTCTTCTAAGATTTCTATGGCCTCAGGTCTCACTTTTAGGTCTTTAATCCATTTTCAGTTTATTTTGGGGTATGGTGTAAGAAAGGGGTCCAGTTTCATTCTTCTGCACGTTGCTGTCCAGTTTTCCCAGCACCATTTGTTGAAGAGACTGTCTTTTTCCCATTGGTTATTCTTTCTTATTCATCAACGATTAATTGGCCATATAGTTATGGGTCCATTTCTGTGCTTGTTTTCCATTCCGTTGATCTATGTGTCCGTTTTTTTGGGTTTTTTTTGTTTTTTTTTTTGTTTTTGTCAGTACTGTACTGTTTTAATCACTACCACTGCATAATATAACTTGAAATCTGGAACTGTGATGCCTCCAGTTTTCCTTTTTCAGGATTGCTTTGGCTATTTGAGGACTTTTATGATTGCATACAAATTTCATTGTTCTACCTCTGTGAACAGTGCTGGTGGTGCTTTGATGGGGGGTGCTCCAAATCTCTAGCTGGCTTTGGGCAGTGTGTTGAGACATTTTCATCTTAACCATCCTGGTAGCTTGGGTACTCGTCTTTCACTGTGATCTTAATTTGCATCTCCCGACTGCTAGGTTTTCATATGCTTATTGACCGCTTAGATAGTCTCTATTTTATGAAGTGTCCTAGGTTTTTGCCTATTTTTTTAAAAACTGAATTGTCTTACCAATTTCTTATTGATCGGTAGGAGTTTTTTATGTACTTTGTATATGAATTCTTTGTCATTTATGTAACACATGTATACATTTATTATATGTACAAACATACAGATAGATTTACAAGCAACACAGGAAATCTAAAAGCCAAAAGAGAAAAGGTGGACAGATACCATCACACATCCCCCCAAAATTTTTGGTGTTCAGGATGATAAAAGACACGAAGACATCATATTATAGATGATACTATATAGATAGTATGTATAATTGACTATATATAACTGACTGTATATATCAAATATACCATATGTATAATTGAACCAGCCCAATCCATTCCTGAGTTCAGAGAAATGAGATGAGTTATATGATCACCCATACACATTTAGAAGAATGTCCATACCACCTTTATTCCCCATATCCCCAAACTGGACATAATGACATATCTAGAATAGATTAAAAAACTGATGACATGTTCATAAAATGGGATACCACACAACATAAAGAATAAATTTCAGCTCCGCGCGACAACATGAGTGAAAGAGGTCAGACACGAGATAGTACATATTAGGATTCTATTGATATTGAGGCAAAACAAATATTTACTGATACCAATCAGGTAGTAGTTACATTGCGGGGGGTCTTTCCCGTGGAGGGAGGGAGAACAGGAAGCCTGGGAGGCTGGGATGGTTCTCTCTTGCCATGGGGGGCGGTTACAGAGGTATATGCATATGTGAATGTTAAGCGAGTCGTGTGCTTGACAGTATATGGTATGAGGTAAGGATTGGTGTGTGTTCTGTTTACTGCTGTATCCTCAGTGTCTGGGAAGCACCTGTCACACAGCCCGTGTTCGGTGCGGAACCAACATTGCGCACTGAACGTGCATTCACCCAGTGTCCACATTGAAACAGCACCCCTGGTAACCACAACCCAGATGTTGATGTTTTATCTACTTTCCTTCAAACATGTTGCTCGTTAGCTGAGTCATGTTTAGAAAGGGTTAACCTGTAGAAAGAGCCCACATAGAGATGGATGTGGAACCGAGAACCACAGCGGTGTTATTCGGCCGGACAGCTGTATGGTCCCAGAGCTTCGGGGAAACCAGGCTTGTTTCCAGTGGACATGTCTAGACAGCTGTGAGTAGTGAATCATATGCACACTTACAGGAACCTGAAGAAACTCTGGCCTGTGTCCAAAATGGGGATTGTAGCAAGAGCTTAGGAATTAATCTATAGCAAGATGAAAGTTAAGAAGAGGCAAGCGTACAAGGGAACTTGGTGTAGGACAAAGGTGGCATTTTAATTCTATTGGGGACTTGATGGTTAATTTGAAAAGCAATCCTGGGACAATTGGCTATGAGAAGAAAAACGTTAGGTTCCTATTCATGCTACATATAGAATTAAATTCAGCTTTGGTTAAAGATCCGTATGTAAGAGCTGTATACAAGCAAATATAAAAGATGTTAGAAGAAAGTTTACGAGAATATGCCGGTCACTTTAAGAGTGGAGAAGACGCACTTAAACAATGTAGGAAAACTAAAAGCCAAAAGAGAAAAGATGGGCAGGTATTATCACATAAAAAACCTTCTCTACTGTTTGGAATGCCGTAAGATATTATAAATAGACTCAAAATGGTAACCAGGAGAAAATATTGGCTGTGAATATAAATAAAGAGTCATTTCCTTTATAATTATAAAAGAGCTTTTACAGATTTGTAAGATGAAAGAAATTAACTCAGAAAAAAAAAAAAAAAAGAAAGAAAGAAAGAAAGAAATGTGAAAACTAACGACCTGAGCAGGAAATGCAAAGGAAAGCATGAGTGTAAAAATGTTGGCCCTCTCCAGTAGCCCTCAAATCAAGCCAGGAATAAGATGCCGTTATTTTACTGCTAAGATGGGCGAACACGGGTTCGCTTTCTCATTTCTTTGGTTCTTTGGGTGTATTTTGGACGTTGCCTTCTTAAGTGCTTTTCAAAGTATAATGTGAAATTTATTATTTCCTTTGGAAGGTGGGCGCTACTGGGTGAGAAGGTCAAATGCATAGTGTAGGTTGGACACCTGACCGAGAGAGGGACAGCTGCTTAGACACGGGAAGGCAGTGCCAGAGCCGCAACCCACACCCAGCTCCCAGGGACGGCCGGCTCTCCTGGCTCCTGCTTTTCAACACTTTCCCTCCCACACAGGCCCAAGAACCTATAGGCATTCTCACCTGTTGACATTTTCTGGGAACAAAGCCTCTGTTTTAAAAAATGACAAAACTTGTCACTCGGGCAGAAGACAGCGTGTCCTTTTAGTGTCCTATCAGGGCATCGTGTGACGGGTCCGCCCCTGGGTTATTTAATCAGGTAGGAGAATGCAATTTTATTGGACTGTTATTCACTATTGATTAAAATCTAGGCTTAGAGAAGCAACGTGTTAATTTATAATTTTTGCCTCTCAGCACTCTCAGTGGTTTCTGTCCAGTAGGAAAGATAACCCCGATGGTGGTGGTTTTATTGTCCTGTAGGACAGTAAACCATGTCATCATTGTCCTCTGGCTAGGACAAAAGAGGATTAAAGCAGAAAAAAAGCATCTATCGAATCACTAAAAAAGAATCTAAGATTGTTTCAAATTGAAGTAAAAATAACTGATAAAAGCTTTGGTTCACATTAAGGAATGAGCCTTTAAGAGGGAGTATAATTTGTGAGCTAATAGGGTGATCCTCTGGTAAGTATTTAGGTGTTCACTTAGATGGAAAGGAAGCTTTCCCCCCACCCCCAGGAAATCACCCAGTACCGCCACACCCACCACTGGGGACACTCCCATCTCAGGTGGGTATTTCATACCCTTCCTGGGTCATGTGGGAGAAGTCCGCAAAAGAAGGGAGGGGCCAGATCAGAGAGATGTCTTTGTCATACTTTGAATGACCAAGAGATTTGACCTTGGAAAACTGAGCTACAACTCCGCCTTTCTCTCATGCATTCTCTATGCAGCTACCAGAAAGACATTTCTGATGAAAATTCAACCCTTTCCTGCCTCTGCTTAAATTCTTCATTGCCTCCTAGTGCCCTTAGGATTGAATTGGAGCCATTGCATCATCGAGGCCCCTGATTTCCTCTGCAGTCCCATCCCTAGAGATACCTTCCCTCCCCAACACACATGCATGCACACATACACCCACACACATGCACATGCACACGCACACACATGTACGCATGCATGCATACACTTAACATGCAAGCATGCCTACACATGCTTGCACATACATAAGCACACACTCCCCTCAGCTCCAGCCATTCTCTCTGGCTTTGCACACTCACTTCCCAGTTCACTTGCCTCAGCCCCTGCTTTCCGTCTATATGCTCGCCTGGTTTAAGACTCCCCTTACACTTCCTCTGGGAAGCCCTCCCTGCCCCTCCTGTGTGTTTCCCAGGCTCCACGACAACATACTCACTGCTTGATCCCCATAGGGCCCCCAGGGCAGTTACCCCAGGACAGCCTCCTTCATTACACCATGAGCCCCTTGAGAGAAAGAACTGTGTCCCCAGAACCTAACACCAGGCCTAGCATACACTCAGCAAATATTTATGGAATTAGTGGTTGAAAGAATATTACCTTAAAAAAAAAAAAATATGGGGCACCTGGGTGGCTCAGTCAGTTAAGCGTCCGGCTTCGGCTCAGGTCGTGGTCTCGCAGTTTGTGAGTTCGAGCCCCATGTCAGGCTCTGTGCTGACAGCTCAGGGCCTGGAGCTTGCTTCGGATTCTGTGTGTGTGTCTCTCTCTCTCTGCCCCTCCCCTGCTCATGCTGTGTCTCTCTCTGTCTCAAAAATAAATAAAACATTTAAAAAAAATTAAAAAATATATACTGTGGAATTTTGAAATAAAACTTGTATTCTAGAAAATTTGGAAAGCACAACAATGCCCAAGGCAAGAAGTTCAAATCAGCTGTAATCCCCCCTACTCCGAGATAGCCCCTTTTAGTTGATGCATTAATCTTGAGAAAGGGGACACCACGTAAAAAGGAGACCGTGGGAACTTTCTGGCAACACCGTGTCTCACACAGAGAATGGAATTAAAAGACCAGTTAGAAGAGGATCCAGAGGGGCGCCTGGGTGGCGCAGTCGGTTAAGCGTCCGACTTCAGCCAGGTCACGGTCTCATGGTCCGTGGGTTCGAGCCCCGCGTCGGGCTCTGGGCTGATGGCTCAGAGCCTGGAGCCTGTTTCCGATTCTGTGTCTCCCTCTCTCTCTGCCCCTCCCCCATTCATGCTCTGTCTCTCTCTGTCCCAAAAAGAAATAAAAACTTTGAAAAAAAAAAAAAAAGAAGAGGGTCCAGACTCCAGGTATAAAATGACAAGCGTGTGGACCAGATGGGACGAAGGGAGGCCTGAGATGCACGTGGTTACCAGGATGTTCGGTGGCCGGGCCTGGACATTGATTCGGGGCGGTGGTGAGCCAGTGGGAGGACCGTCTGCTGACCTGAGGTTAATACGCAGCTAAATAAATGGAAGATTTTGAGATTGGGTGAACGGAGGTGTCCTGCCCTCATCTCCTCCCTCATCAAATGTTTATCAGGCATGTCTTCTGCCCCCCGCGCTGGTCTGCTCACTGGGAAAGCGTGTGCCACCACACGGCCACACGGCTTTGTTTGCCCTTCGCCTTCACCCCTGCACTGGCCACGGTGACCACGTTTTAAGCAACTTCTTGAGAAGTTGATGAGAGAACAGACATGCTGATTGTGGACTGGCGGTTGTGGGCTTTCTGGAGGAGCAGCCAGGAGTCATCACCGTGTAACACAGAACAGCTCAGTCCGTTGGCCCCGGTAGGAAATGGTTTTCCTCCAGGTCATGTAGCTGTGTCTTCCTTTTCCTCACACGTCCCCTTGCTTCCACCCCGCATGTGGGGGCACTGCTTGGGTTTCGATCTGGACCTGTGTCCCCTGAACCGCAGCCCCTCGTCCTCAGGGTAACAGGTGCATCAGTGAACACATCAGCAAAGCCCCCAGCCTTGTCCAGAGTCAGCTCTGGTGGTGGGAATGTGGTGCCTCTGGGAGAGCTCTCAGATTTAGGCCTGGAGAGCCATCGAGGAACGCTAAAATGTCCTTGAAAGGGGCGCCATGGTGGCTCAGTAGGTGAGGCCTCAGACTCTTGGTTTTGGCTCAGGTCATCATCTCGTGATTTCATGAGTTCAAGCCCCATGTGGGGAGGGCTCTGCGCTGACAGTATGGAGCCTGTTGGGCATTTTCTCTGTCCCTCTCTCTCTGTCCCTCTCTCTCTGTCCCCTCCCTGTAGATGCTCTCTCTGTCTCTCTTGAAGGAATAAACTTAAAAAAAAAAGTCCATGAAAGAATGTTCAAAGCACAGACATATTCCTTCAATCCCCCCGAGCATACGCGGTGATGATGGGAGGAATGTGTGTTCAGGGCTGTGACACATGTGGTGAGATGGCATCTTCCTGGCCAGAGACATAGGAGACACTTGTTTGAGACAGAGGCATAAAAACCCCTGATTGTGCAATGGCTACTTTTTCGTTGGTGCCAGATGTGAACGGGCCAGATTCCTTTGTGAGGAAAATTGGGAATCCGTCTCACTAATAAAAAAGTCCCTTAATAGTCAATAGCTAGAAAATTTAAGAAACTTCAGAAGAAAAAAGCACTAAATAAGTTAAATGGCCCCATTAGGGTTACATGAGTGGTACTTTGAGATCAATCATTTGAGATTTAGGATTTGGATACTTTTCTCTGTACATATATTACATAGCAATACAAATTTTATCTAAAAGCAAAATTGCTCTGGATACAGCATCTTCTAAAAAAAAAAAAAACAAGAACACAACAAACCGGGAGAATCTGTCTCTGTTTCTCTGATGAGGAGAATGGTTGCAGACTTAGGGCAGAACCTTCGAGGCAGCTTTCCAGGCTTCAGACTCTGGGCTCGGTCAATGGGGACACACCACATCCTAATTCCACTTCACTGGCTGGTTGACCGCTGGCACATTATTAAAACTCTCCGAGCTTCGTGGAACCCATCCACAAAATGGGAATAACATCACTCTCTCGGGGTCATTACGGGCTTGAACAGGATGACGTGTTTACTGTGTCCGGTCGAGGCTTTGCCGCACAGAACCCCCTCATGAATGTTGGGTCCTCACTCGCTCCAACAATGTCTCTCTTTCCCACCTTCATGGGCTTTCCTCCATCTGAGCTCCCAGGGAAGCCAAAGGGAGATGCTAAGGGGCAAATATGTCAAGGACTGGGAGGCAGGAGAGGCCCCGGGAGGAGCCGAGGTCAGCCAGGTGCTGGCACTCATGAATAACAAGGAAAATGTGAAGGGATCCCTGTCACTGTCGAAACCCGGCCAGATGCGGCCGCCCGGGTGCCAACGATAACAAGAGAAGCTGAAATTAGAGTATTTGCTCACCGCGCAGATTTTCCCCACAGAAAACTAGGAGGAGTAGGTCAAAAAACGGCAATACGATCTATCAAAATAGTGGATTTTCCCAGGGTATGAGTATAGCAGGGAATCTGGGGTTACTTTTCGGTACCAGTCTTACAGGAACGTTTGGTTGACTCATTAAAATCCACTCACTGGCAACTTTCGTGTGTGCCATCTTCTGACATGGGGTTTTGGGGAATTGGGATATCCTGTCATCAGCAGCCTGTGACATGAACTTGCTTTTCTTAAAATGGTTTCCCCTGAGTTGTCCGCTCTCCCTCACGTGGTGCCTAAGGTAACTCAATCAAGGTTCATCTAGCAATAGAATCTGCATGGTCATTAGCTCTAAAACTTCCCCAGGTTCCTCCCTCCCTTCCTTCCCTGGGGACCCTCCTGCCTTCGTCGTGTCTCCTCCTCTGTGCCTTCTTCACGTCAGGTTTACCCCGGCCGTAGGCTGCAGATTGGTGTGCTTGAATGGTGGGTGACCTGAGGGATCCCTTCCTCGTCACACATCACCAGTTCAGTGCTCCCCCACTGATACCTCGTCTCCTTGGGGTGAGGAGGTCGCTGTTTTCTTGAATACTATGCCACCTTAGTCCCCAGTAGGTGGCATTTTTCTCTTTGTGTATTTCTTATGTGGGGGCCAAGGGCAGGCTGCCCCAAGATGTGCCACTTTGGCATATCAGTTATTTGAAATAAGTTACTTAAGAGATAGCCTGTGCAGGAAGGACACCGAGACCCTCCTCTGCCGCCCTGGACACAGGAATACATCTCCAGGTGAAAGTTGCCGTCCTTGTTCCAGGACGTAAAGACACATCCTCATCACCAGAGATGGGACGTTCAGAGCCAAGCAGGCTGTGTAAACAACCCTTGTTACTTTTTACTGATGTGCTCCCCCAGTCCAAAGTCTGTTGAGGATTCCTTACTAATTAAAAATCCCACAGTTCAGTTTTCCTTTCTCGGTCAATGCCTCACAGATTTACGGTTTCTTTGTCTCGAAACTACGACAGCTCTCTGCATCAGTCTCTTCTCTGGGTCTCAATTTCATTATTGGGCCTCCACGTACACGTTATACAATGGGTTTTTTCTATTGTTAATTTGTCTCATGTAAATTTAATTCTTAGTCCAGCTGGAAGACCTTGAAGGTCAGAGGAAGAAATTTTCCTTCCCTTCACTTCATTGTAAAGTAATGATCGAGCCCACCAAACTGTGACTTAGAGGACATTTGTTATTGAAAATTACATAGTGCTTAAATGCAAACGATACTCCAATGGTGATACCACATGTGGATACCAGGGTTCCATCCGTGGCTCAGTGGAACATCTGACCTGGTCTGTCCCTGATGCCCTATGGCCTTGGGCCAGCCTCTACCTTTGAAGAGACACCCGAGGAAGGGGAAACATATAGAAGAGGTGACACATGGAGTCGAGTACTTTGACCTTAGCATCTCCAGTCCATTTGTTGATTGTTACTACAGAAACAGGGGCTGGTACTCAGGAAGGCTCTTGGTCTCTCACCCATCAGTCTGTGATACCAGTGCTCTTCCTGTCCTATGGAGATGGGAACAGGGGGGGTGAAGGCAGCTCTTGGCTGGAGTTTGGGATTACGTTTTGCCATTAGAACTGTAGCCAACAGGCAAGCATCAAAGGTGTGGGGAATTCAGACTGTGTGCATCTGTGGGGGAGAAAAATTTTACTTTACCATTTAAGATTCTTCTAACTGGACTAAGAATCAGATTGACAGGAGACAGATTCACAGGAGAAAATAAAATTTAATCTCGTTTGTGTGGGGAACCCACACAGACATGAGATGCTAAAGGCAGTCAGGCACAGTGAGGTGTAAACGTCATCCTGGAAAAGCAGAAGGCAGTAGAGGTAGGGGCCTTCAAAGGGGAGGAATGAATTCACAGGAGGATGAAAAAAAGGACATGTTTAGTAACAGAATTTGCTGGGTGATCAGAAAGAGTGGGACGCAGAGAAGGCTTTGAACAAACAGGCCTCGCCGGGTTCCTCCCTGTCCACTGTCGCTCGTTCGTATCGTAACGCGGTTATGTGTGGTGACCGTTCTCTTCCTGGAACAGGTCCTCTCTATTCTTTTAGGCAGTGAGGGGGAAGCTCAAAGTTTCTTCCTGATTGTTTCAGCTCAAAATAATCTGCATGTCAAAGTGACCAGTGTCGGGGGGGACCTGTCCTTGTCCCCTACACATCATTGAATGATCTGGGTTTAAGGAGTCATTATGCCCATTGTCGCTATCAGCATGAGAACCGAAACAACATCAACAGTGACAGGTGGCATGACAGTCTGTGAGAATAAAGGGACCCGCAAGTGATAAGAGCTTACTAATCAGGTTGCATGGAAGTCAGCAATCGCCTGCTAGAAGCCTCTAAGCTCACACATGTCAGGATGTGCAGGAACATTTGTCCAATGGCTTGTGAGGTCCCTTGCTCCTTCTACAGAGAAGGGGGTGGGCATCGCCTTCTCAGCTGCCTGCTTGTTCTGTGCTACGAGCCCATCATCTGCTACAGGCCACCATCACAAGGAAGAGGTCTGGAGATTCAGGGGATGATTAGGACCATGGCAGAATCATCTTTGCTGTGCATGATTTTTCTCAATTTCAAGAATTCTTCACCAGGGACCAAGGCCACTAAAATTATAAGTAATTTTAAAAAGATGAGTACATTTTCCTAAGAGGTTTTATCACTTTGCTGAGGTTTTTTTTTTAGTGATTGAATTTTATTTTATTTTATTTATTTATTTTTTAATATGATTTATTGTCAAATTGGTTTCCATACAACACCCAGTGCTCATCCCAACAGGTGCCCTCCTCCATGCCCATCACCCACTTTCCCCTCTCACCCACCCCCCATCAACCCTCAGTTTGTTCTCAGTATTTAAGAGTCTCTTATGGTTTCCCCCCTTCCCATCCCCCATGGTCTTCTGTTAAGTTTCTCAGGATCCACATGAGTGAAAACATATGATATCTGTCTTTCTCTGCCTTAGTTCACTTAGCCTAATACCCTCCAGTTCTATCCATGTTGCTAGAAATGGCCCGATTTCATTCTTTCTCATTGCCAAGTAGTATTCCATTGTATATACAAACTGCATCGGAGGTTTTTGAAGACCCTCGTAATCTCCAAGTGTTCTGAGCCACTGCTCCACAAAAGTCACTAGACAGACATATGGAGAAGAACAGAAATTACTTCCCAAATCTGTGACCCAGAGGGAAGGCAAGTGCTCTGGTACTGTGGATTTAGGATGCCCTTCCCTTCTGTGGAGGGAAGAGCTGGAAACAGAGCACACACGTGCCAGTGAGAAAAGCCTTGAAGAGTGCAGTGCACCTAAACTTTGGAGTATAGTAATGGGATGTTTTAAGGGCGGTCTGAGTCTATCCTGGAGGCCTTGGAGGTGTTTCTATGTGGCAGTCATTAGTGAGAAAAGCAAGAATCAGAGAAATGTATGTAATATAATTCCATTTCATAGAACAAATCATGACAAACTTCCTTCTCACTTAGATGTGTGTGTGTTCTGTTAAAAGGCAAACCACAGGCCCACAGTGGCAATGGCATTGCTTACACTAACACCTCACTCAGTAAACTCAGACTTAATACCTAACTTAACTACAGTTTGAAGTGTGCCCGGAGTGTGACCTTAACCAGCCAGCCTGGAATGTCCTGGTCAACACAAGGAGGTAATCTGCCCCTCGACCTCTAGGAAGGCAACCTCACCTAAAACAACACATCCTTTGCTAATAATTTCCTTTTTCCTACTCCTGAAAACACTTTCCTTTTCTGTAGCTCGACAGAGTTCTTCTGTAGAGCTCCCCTCTACATGCTGGATGGGATGCTGCCTGATTCATGAATGGCTTTTTAACGATACAATATGATCAAGAAGGAAAAATACAGAATATATATAGAAAGAAAAATATAGAAGTCTGTATCTGGATTGTTAATGAAGAGGAACCAGAGAGCAGGAAGAGGTGAGTTATTCAGTGGAGAGAGAAGAAACGAGGAGCACACGTGTGAAACACACTAACAAACAAGTCCCCTGCCCTGAAAAAAGGTGTCCATAATATAAGTTGCATGCACGGTATGAAGTCTTCTGAATGGACTTAGCTGCATGTGCATTTACGCACGGAGACATGCAAAGCACAGCGACTACAGTAGCAGTGATCTCACGCATGGAACGTTGACTGATGTTCTGTTCTTCATGTTTCACAAAGTTGAGCCCCATTCTTTTCCTTATATCTTTTGTAGTTCAAATATTTTATGACTCGCATGCGTTATTATATAATCAGAGAAAAACATTTAAATTTCCTTGTGATAAAATGAAAAATATTGGCTTATTTTTATTTCAGGTGGCAGTTCTCATTCTCGGTGTATAAATCCAGTAGCCATTAAATTAATTATGTTCAGGGAGTGCCCGACTCTTGATTTCGGCTCAGGTCGTGATCTCACAGTCTGTGGGATCGAGTCCCGCGTCAGGCTCTGCCCTGTCAGCACAGAAATTCTCTACTCGGGATTCTCTCTGTCTCTCTCTCTGCCCCTGCCCCGTGCTTTCTCTCTCTCAAGATAAATAACTTTAAAAAGTATTATGTAAAGAACTTGGACATAGCACATAAATCCTGATCTCTGTGTCATGTAACTTGTTTGGGCAGATTCAACAAGGATATGGCATGTCGTTGGCACCAACGGACTAGATTAAAAGTTGAGATGAAACCCACTAAGTCCACATTAGTGGTGTAGGGGAGGCGGAACTTCACCTCTATTCACCTTAGGCGTTCAGCCGGAGCTCTTGAACAGTAAGAGAGACTTCCCAAGAGAAAAGCAGCAGCTGTGGACTGCACACAGCAAAAACCTAGAAGAGAAGTAACTCGGAACGCTGGCTTAGAATTCCAGCGTACGTCCATGTTCAACAAAGAACAATATGTTTGCAGAGAAATGACAAGACAGAGAAAAACAGTTTTAGTGTTCCCAGGGTGGCAAGCTGTGGGAAGGTAAATGTGGGGGGAAGTTAATGGAGTGAGGTTTGTGTGTGCGGGCTCCCGACTCCGGTAAAAGGAGGATTTGGATCTTGCCCTTAGGCAGAAAAGGGGGAACTTTTTCTGCCTTTGCCGTTGCTTAATCGTCTTCAGCCCAAAACAGTTTTCGTGCCAAAGAGACATATTTTGGGGTGACATAATCTGGTTTCCTTCAGTGGAATTAGGCTCCGGGAAAGAAGTCAGAAGGAGGATCATCTGCTCGGTCCCAAATGTGGAAACGAGAAACAGAACGTGCTAGAGGCTTGAGCAGGGCTTGAAGCAAAGGAGTGGGCTTCGCGCGTGGTGTGTGACCAGAACATACCTGTGGACAGGCACCGGAAGGCCAGCTTCCCTGGGGCTGATGAACAGCAGGACTGGTCTTTCCAGAAGCAGACAAGAATGTGATTAGATGTATAAGGGACCTTCTTGAACTTCCTTGACGGATGCCTAAATCATGGTTGTTTAGACATTATTGTCACTCACTGTGAGATATTTTCCATTTGTAAAATGAATTCTCAGCATGATTCATGCTTCCTTGCAGGACTTATTAATCATCTGATCGAGTTGGTGTTGGAAAGGAGGAAGTTCCTTGCTGTCTCCACAGAATAGATCTTTTTAGGGCCACCTTGGGTTGGAAATCTCAAGAGCTTTGTTATTCATAGTGAAACTAAGATATGAAACTTGACTTCATGAATTTCCTTGGTGCTAAGGAAGAGCCTATCTTTCTCTGTGTTTGTCTAAGTTACGTTAGGTAGCCGTCATGCACAGAGAGTGTTCCACATGGAATTTTGTAAAGCCATGCCCAGGTGGCTTCATTTGGTTCCTCCTTGTGTGTGTGTGTGTGTGTGTGTGTGTGTGTGTGTGTGTGTGTCCCCGTCCTTCTTTTTGCCTTCCCTTCCCTAGGTACCCTCCTTCCCTTCCTCTGTGTGGGCCCGTGTCATTGTCCAGCAGGATCCCATACGGTGCACTTTTGGTCACGACCCTGGCATATCCCAACTTTGGATAATAAGAGGGCTTCCAATGGAAGAGTCCTCACTCAGAAACCGTCTCCCTCACAGGCTAGTTGTGCTGATTCCGAATCTTCCAGTAGAGACTGGTTATGACTGCGCATCTTTCCAGCGGAGAGTCTTAGGTCAATATTTTGAAGTTCTTTATGTCTTTTAGAGTGCTTTATGGCAATGAAAAGGTCCATGATACTGTAGCTCTTTCAGGGGACATCGAACAACATCTGGTAGAAAAGTTTGTTGAAAGGCAGCTGAGAGCAAGAGAGGCTTCCGAGGGCTCTAACTTGTTTGGATGGAAACGGCTCAGGAATTGAGGTGGGCAGGCATCTCAATATTTCATTAAGTTTGCCTGGGATCATCCCTGATTTAAGGACATGCATAGACGAGAGACTCCTGCTGCGGAAATGTGAGCCCGTGCCCCTCTAGGTCCAGGCTAGAGGACCCAGAGGACCTGGGCTATGTTGATGCCTCCATGTTTCTATTTGAATTCCTCTAAACTCAGATGCCTAGGTATTGATTGTTTAGTAACACTATCCTTTTGTGTTCTTTGAGGGCTAAGAGAGGGTCTACAACAATTGCTAGTTAATAAAATATATACACTTTCTGGAAAAGATAGACAAAACATTCAAAAAATTATGCTTAAAGTATGCTGATAGCAGCAACGATGATGATGGTGATGATAGGCCACACCCACTCTGCAGAAAGGATCGTGTTAAGTAGCTGGTACATGTAGCCTGCATGAACCTCAGTCCAGCTGTGCCAGGTACGATCGTTTTTAAATTTTTAACTTCAGGTCTGAGCTTCCACATCATTGGACTGGCAGGAAATTCAGTCAGTCATGCTGGCATTCTGCGCCCTCCGTATCGATTTGCCCAGCCCATGTGCTCTTGACTTCTGCTGCCTGTGGCACCTGTGGCCACAGGACCCGGACCCCTGAGGGGAGCCAGAGCCTCAGGCCCGGGGTTTCACTTCGTTGCTGCACCTTGCGATGATAGCTTCTGTGGTCCCACCTCATCCCACTGAGCGGGGCCCAGTTCATCATGGTGCCCGGAACCCATAGGCTCCCCAACCACCTCCGGCACTGGCTCGGTGAAGAAAACATCCCTCTCTTCCCAAACGGTAACCATTTCGGGAGATTTCGATTCTTGGGAAAAAGTCTGAATGAGAATAATATGTTCAACGTCACAAAGGTTAAGGCAAAAACCACAGAGTCGGCTAGCAGCTTGAGTGGAGCTTGAAGGAAAGGAGAGAAACGTAGGAAAACATCACGTAGTTTAAAAATTACCTTGTCCCACCCTCGAAGGGAACTGTGCGGATTCTCTCTGATCTCTTCCCCTCTCTCTCTCCATTGGATTGTTTTCCCTCTGCGTTGATCTGGCCCACAAATACAGCCAGTCCGTCTTTTCTGCGGATGCAGATACTTTTCAATGACGCTTCAACAGCTTTGCCTTCTGTGGCCTAAAGAGTCTCTCTGAGATCCAGGCCTCTGGGCTTGATGCGCTCCTCCGGAGACTGCCCAGGTCAGCCGTGAGGTGTCGTGTCAGCCAGGCAGAAGTGGTATCACAGGTCTGGTACTGACCCGGGAGTGTGGAGGATGTGCCATACAGGACATACATTCTCAGCGGAGCAGTGCACTCCTCAGTGGGTGAAATTGGTCCCTGGGGGCAAAAAAATCTTATTTTTTATGTATAAAGGACAGACATCCATGTGGCATATGAACAGATACAGTTTTAAAAATTTTTTTAACATATATTTATTTTTGAGAGACAGAGAGTGAGTGGGGGAAGGGCAGAGAGAAAGAGGGAGACACAGAATCCGAAGCAGGCTCCAGGCTCCGAGCTGTCAGCACAGAGCCTGACACGGGACTCGAGCCCACAAACCGCGAGATCATGACCTGAGCCGAAGTCAGACGCTCCACCGACTGAGCCACCCAGGCGCCCCTGAACAGATACAGTTTATCTCTGGTGTGAACATTTCATGGGGAAAGGTCTCAACTGTCTGTTTATGGGGGGCCCTGCGTGGGTGGCACAAGAGGTTACGGACAGACTGTTCAGGTGCCGGGAGCAGTGCCCGGTGGTTCCACGCATCGTCTTATTTCATCCTCCCAACAGTCGTTTATGGATCGGGGAGCTGCATGTTAATGACTTGCCCAAAGCCACACAGTGCGTAGGTCGCGTAGCCGAGGTCTGAGGCCAAGTCTCTTTCCCAAGCTTTGAACCTCCTGTGAAGCCAGGCCTTACAACTGAAGCCAGTGGGGAGATATCTGCGTCCTTATCTCCACCCCTGGGTATTTACCGTGTTGTTGGAGAGCAAGAACAGGAAAATAGACAGCTAACAGCATGCGTGTTTGTGTTCTCACACTGTGTCTGCTCTGTGATGTGCGCGTCAGACATTGGCTTCCTGCTGCAGTTTGTGCCTTGGCTTATGGTCGCTTGAGGGGGGGCCGCTTGCAGGGGAGAGGAAAGGGACCACGGAAAGAAACCATGGCGACCTTCACCTTCCGTGTTTCCTCCCTCTGCGCCCCTTCTGTGGGCTGCACCCCGTGGGGCCGGCCCCACTCCCGAACCCAACACGCTCTGGGTTTCTCACCAACACGCCGCAACCTTCCGCTTGGGGTTGGTGAACTCAGGGGTACGATGCGGGGCCGAGCAGCCATTTGAAGGCAGCAGATTTCTGACCAGTCACTCTGACATTCTCTGCCTTAGGGCTTAGTAGCAGCTCCAGGTCGGGTCAAGTTCCGGGTCATTCTGGAAGAAGGTGGAGGGGACTCTTCAGGCTGTCTCCCCCACCAACATCCACTCTTCTCCAGGCTGTTTTCGATTCAGGGCTGGATGTACGTGGGTACTCTTGTGGGTGAAAATTGGTCTTTAGGTGAACTCTTCTCCCAAGTGGAAAAAGTTAGCAGGTCTAACCCAACCCTAACATGACCGACATTCAGGGACAAGAGGGAAAGGGAAAAGGCGAAGAATGAACATTTTTGAGGTGCTGTCATAGGAAGGTAAATGCTTTTCACGAATTATGTCATTTGGTTTTTACACAACCTTAATATCGTCCCTGCTTTACCCATGAAGGAAACGAAGCAGGGACACGGAGAAGTTAGGTTTAAGTGCGCACAACTGGTTGACTCTTCACGTCGCGCTTCTCGGGGGTGCTCTGGGCCCGTTCTTGGGGGGCTCTGGCAGCTAGCCACCTTGGCAGTGGCCACTGCCCGGGCCAGGGCAGGGGGGAGGGGTGCCGAGGTGATTCTCCAGGGACGGACGGGGCCTGCCACCTTGCTGGGCATCCAGATCCCCTGCGGCGTCTCAGGCTGTCTGCTTCTTCCGGGCCCCACAGCAGCCAAGGGGAGAGCGTGGCTTCAACGGAAAGGACTGAGGGCATCACAGGGACACGCGTAGTGGTTTGTGGTAGTAAGATAACCCCGGGAAGACAGAACTCTGCAGAAAAACCCGTGAGGTGTGACAGAACCATGGCTGTTGTAACAACAAGTCAGGACAGTCAGGAGACCTCCCTGATGCATCCTCAGGCAATTCACTTCCTTTCTCTGGACTCTCAGTTTTTCATCCATAAAAGGAGAGGATTAACTAGCTGAAGTTTTCTCCCCGCAATTGGTGAAAGGGTCAGCTGGGGGATTTTTTTCTATATTTGGGGAACGTGTCTCCTCCCTGGTCCTCACCGATGACCACACTGCCCTTTGCCTCTAGATCCTTAGGGACGACGCCCCGAATAGTTGAAGGTGATTATATCGGGGACATGCCTCAGAATGTCCTGGTATCTGGCTCAGGAGGGAAACCGCGTAATAGGGAAGCTTTGTGCTATTGGATCTGCTTTTCAATAAGAAGGTCTTTCCAGCAAGTTGTCCCCGTTATGAGGGTCTCCGACCTGGGGTACTTTCTGTACTTGCGTAGACACACTGTTCTTTACAGGGAGCGTTGCCCTTGATTCTGACCCCCCTCAGTGCATCCCCTGGAAGCCATGTGCCTGCTGGGACCCTCAGCTCCCAGGCTGGGCCTGGATCACCATCTTTTTGTGACCCTAACGTGGGAGGGAGGTCTGGACATGCCCGTGATTTCCCTTCTCGTCCCCAATACCACCCTCTTTTAAGTGTCTCGCCTAAGTGTGCAGTAAAGGAAGCAAGACTTCCTGAAGTCTCACTGAAACCATAAGGTGTGTCAGGCATTAGACTAAGTACTTTTCCCTGTAATTTAAGGTAACAACTCTGCAGGTAGCTGCTATTTTTATTCCAGTTTCACAAACGAAGACATTAAGTCCTAAAGAGATCAGTGATTGTGAAAGATCGTGACATGAGCTCAGATTCTCAAGCTTGTTGACTTGACCCCAGAACCTAAGGTTGCACCCTCTGTAACATTCAATGGCTGCCCAAATGGCCCTTATTGCTCATACTTAACCCATTTGGGGCATTTGATAAGCCAAGACGAGAAACTATTACAATTTGAGTATAGGGTTTTGTTTTTTTTTTTAATGTTTGTTTATTTTTGAGAGAGATTGGGAGCAAGTGGGGGAGGGGCAGAGAGAGAGGGATAGAGAGACAGAGTCCCAAGCAGGCTCCACGCTGTCAGCGCAGAGCCTGATGTGGCGCTCAAACCCGCAAACTGTGAGATTATGACCTGAGCTAAAGTCGGACACTTAACCTACTAAGCCACGAGCTACCCCAGTTTTTTTTTTGTTTTGCTTTTTTCTTTTAAAGACAGCTTCCAGTGAGGACATTTTTCACTTCCTTTGTAGTTGGGCGGCTTTTACCTTGTATTTTACATCCTACGCTTTCTAGACTTCCTGAAAGTCTTCCCCGTACCCGACCCCTTCCTGCTTAGGAATATGACGGGTTCTCGTGTGCTTTCAAGTGAGGTTTAGGGGCACACCTGCTGTGTAACAACGGCTCCCACAAAGACAGTTCACTACTGTTGTTCTACTGGCCCTATTCTCCAACGAGATTGCTCCATACCTATTTCTTGAGCACCTACTAACCTCAAGGTGGTTTTAGGCACCAGAAATACAGGGCTGAACAACGCAGCCAGACCCTGCCCTCATGGGGCAACGCTCTGCGGCCAAAGAACCAGCCCCTCCCATGTTTTCTCTAAATCCCATGTTCTGCCTCTTCCTAGACAGACCATCATGCTTCTCCAATGATTCTTAAGTTCAGTATCTGACAGAACTGCCTTCCAATACTTGTGCTTGATCCTCGTTTTCGTGGGGCATACAGCCTCACCTGGGTGCACCCTAAAGGTGCATGATGCTCTCCTTTTGGGCCGAGAGAAAGGACATGAATATTCGTCTATACCACTATAGACGGGTAATACGACTATGCGCTGGTATTTATAATACACCGTCTTGTGTAATCATCACAAAAGCATAAGGAGGTGAAGGTTATCAGCCTCATTTCAGACAAAACAGCTGAAGATCCTAGAGGTCAAATCAGAGAGCCTGAAAGGGCAGAGTTGGAGGTGGGATGCCGGCTGTAGGGCAGACACATCCCTTGTTTTCCCGGAGCATCAGCCTCAGGGAAGTGCTGGGGACCCACTGGGAGGTGGGTGACAGCAATGGCTGAACCCTAACCCAGTGTCATGCGACCCCTCAACCACCAGACCGTTTGCACAGAATTGGGGGACAGCCCCACCGCTCACGCTTCCACCATCGTGGTTTATTCCTGGATTCTTGGATGGAATCTAATGCTCGTCTTCGAGCATTCCCTACTGACTGAGAGGCAGATGCTATGCGAACAGAGCAACCACATCAAGGGAAAAGGGGGGAGCTGAGCGGAGAGGGAGATCGATTCCGGGAGCAAACGTTTCCCCCTACACAGTTGACCGTAAGCTGCTGACTCCAGCCAGTTAGGGAGGCACGGGGATCCGCCTCTGGGATCTGTCTCCACAGCCTGCACACAGAACAAAACATCAAAGCATCGTGATGTTACAGACTTTTCCTTGTTCAACACGATGTCTCCATACATCACAGTTCTCTAGGGAGCTAGACTCAGCTTGGAGAGGATTCTTCCAAGTTAGAAAAAAGGGCTTTATGCATCCAACTTTTTACATGTTTTTCAAAAAGCTTATTTTGCCTATAATAAATAAAAGGAAATTATTATAGCAAAAATTCAGACACTGAGCTTTCTAGACATAAGTTTCTAAGTTACTGTAACATTGTAGTGCTTAGTGGTCCTCATATAATGCCCTATTTCGTAGGGCCTCTTCATTTTGAGGAAATATACTCTGAATTGCCTGAGTCATGAGTTCGGTGCTAATTGACCCATTGTTGATCCTAGAAAAATATCTGTGCTTGGTGTTTGCGGGTTTTTGAGATAAGTCAAGGGATGATATCAACTGTGAGTCACTCAGGATTTCATATTCACAGAACAGGGCCTAAGGGCTATATAAGCAGGGACATTTGAGGAACTTTGCACGGAGGAGGAACAGGGTTAGTTGGGGAGAACCCTTCAGAAGTGGAGAATGAAGTTTCCTCTGTTGATGCTGGTCCTACAGGCCACTGCCTCTGGAGCTGTTCCTCTGACTAACTCCACAGGCTCTGAGGAGAATGATGTGCTCTTCGCTGAAGTAAGTACTGACCCCACAGCATTTACGAAGCCTGACTTTTGTCTTCAAAATTGACCACATTGACCAGTTTTCTCTTGACACGGACTAGTTGCAAACTGGTTTAGGCGGCTCTTTGCTTTGAACGCTGTATTTTTCTTTGCCACAGACGAATGTAGGAGAAGTACTGGTTTTGAAAGTTTTATAAAATTGGGGGATGACTTTGTTTCTTTTGCTAAAATGCTGTGGCCAAAGAGTTTTAGTTAAAAAATAATTGGAGTCGTACATCTGGTCCGTGTTTTACAATCATCGTTTAATGTCATTTAACAATCTGAGGTTTAAACAGTGGCTTCATTATTTAACCGCTTCAGCCCGCCATGATCTTTCAAGACGACTTGTTACCTTCAGTCATCCCAGCTGTTTCTTCATGAGCTTTTTTTTAAAAACAGGATTTTTTGGGGTGCCTGAGTGGCTCAGTCGGTTAAGCAGCCAACTTCGGCTCAGGTCATGATTTCACGGTCCATGAGTTCGAGCCCCACATCGGGCTCTGTGCTGACAGCTCAGAGCCTGGAGCCTGTTTCAGATTCTGTGTCTCCCTCTCTCTGACCCTCTCCCATTCATGCTCTGTCTCTCTCTGTCTCAAAAATAAGTAAACGTTAAAAAAAATTAAAAATAAAAAACAGGATTTTTTTTTCCATTTGTCTCTTTCCTCTAAGTATGAGTTTGGATGCTCTCCCCATTTTCCAAGACTCTTTTCACTTTGAACTTGTCGTGGTTGTCCATTGTGTTGAGCTTTGGATTTGTAAGGAGGAAAATTTTATCCCAACTTAAACTAATAATGTGTGCATCCTGACAATGAAGGTCTTGCTCTTTACTTGATGCTGTGATGTGCTAGATGCTGAAATATATTTTAAAAAAACAGAAGCCCGTTCAGAGAGGTAGGGAGACATCAAGGTGTTTTCAGTGGGCTTCCAGCAATCAATATCGCTAATGGTTTATGACTTCACCTTGACGGCACAGAAAATAAAGATTTTTTTCTCATTATAATTAATTGTCTGATACCTGGTTCAGAAGCATCAGTGTACCGTTGAGTCATATATACAGAGGTGCCTCAGAATCCTTTCCGTGTAGTAGAACGTCTAACTAAAGTAGAGCGTCTAACGAAGTACATCTTTCCAGAGGTACCTGGAATCCTTTTACGGTTTTGTCATGGATGGAGTTCCAGTGACAAAAATGAAAGTCGGTCCGAACTTGATGAAGAATAAACTTCAGGAAATGCAGCAGTTCTTGGGGCTGAAAGTGACTGGGAGACTGGACGCCTCTACTCTGGACATGATGCACATGCCCCGATGTGGGGTTCCTGATGTCCACGAGTTCAGGACACTGGCAGGGAGGCCAGTGTGGAGGAAACGCTTTCTCACCTACAGGTAACGTCGTGGCGGTTTTCTCCTTTCCCTGAGGTCTGACTTCCAGAAGCCTGAACCATTTAGATATAGCCCCAAGTCTGAGAGTAGGTGAGAAGCCTCTCTCGATTGTCAACGCCATCCCTGTGTTAAAATTCGTTCTTCCTGGAAGGGGGGATTGTTCACTCAAAGAGGGACTGTTTGGCTTGTCCACCCAGAGCAGAGTAGAAAGCCTTCAAATAAAAGGAGAATTAAGCTATATCTATGATAAACAAGAGACAAGAGAGCATTTTATAGGATAGTCAAGGTGGATAAATCCAGACGTCTGGGAGTGGGGACAAAAGGCATAGTCTTCTATGAATGTAAGTCCTTCGCAGAGAAAACCCATAAATCATAAATGAGAAGAAATCCAGTTAGATTCTGTTTCAGGAGGAAGCTGTCCAAGGATACATGTTTTAGTAGTTAATGATGTGGGGTTTGGTTATCCAGAGTATCGATTTACGAGGTGATTCTTTCTCCAGCGATGCAGACAGAAGTGAGGTGTCACAATAAGAACTAACACATGGTTCCCATATATTTCTCTCCCTCCCTCTCCCTCTCCCTCTCCCTCTCCCTCTCCCTCTCCCTCTCATACAGAATCAACAGTTACACTCCTGACATGAAGCCTGCAGATGTTGACTATGCCATCCAAAAAGCTTTTCAAGTATGGAGTGATGTGACTCCCCTGAAATTCAGGAAAATTCACTCAGGAGAGGCTGACATTATGATCGGATTTGCCTCTGGAGGTAAAGGAGGTGGACTTCTTTCATCTGTGTCATTGGCACGACCTGTTGTCTGTAAAGAAGGACTAATTGTCTTTACTCTTTCAAAAGCTCATGGAGACTTCAATCCTTTTGACGGCAGAGGGGGAATCATAGCCCATGCTTTCGGACCCGGACCCGGTATTGGGGGAGACGCACATTTCGACGAGGCTGAAACCTGGACTGCAAACTACAGAGGTAGGCAAAAATAAAAGCTCACCCGGAGTGTGAACTCGGGAAGCTGAGAAGCCATAGTTTGGAAAGGTGAAAGCATTTAGGCGGTCAGTTCTTGACGGCACAGTCCGTGAAGTCCAGCAAAAGCAGATGCCAACCCTGGGCATACAGCCGTCCTCATGTACGTGGTCATCCACACATGTCATCATATGCTGACGTTTCCTTAGGTTTCTAGTGGCACAGAAAGATGAAGTTCTATAATAGAAAGTTTAGAAATGCCTGTCGCAAAACACAAGGTTATATGGTCACATAGTCTCCTGAGCTTCCGGGATAGAAATTTCAGGATGCCCAGCTGACCCTTGAACAAAGCAATACCTTGTGTGTATTTACGGAGGAGGCTGTAACTCACCATCCCTCTCAGGCAGTTGGGGAAGAGGAACAACTACTCTCCCCTGTTTGAAGGAATCACTACCCATTGGAAAATTCAAACCATCCTATCACAAGCCTTCCTAATCTCTCTGTGGGAAATTCTATGCTGTATGACTGACTTACGAGGGAAGTCATTGGAGAGAAGGTCTTCAAGAATGAGCTCCTCTCAGCATCCCCCTCTCTCTGGCCGATACTACATGCATCGGATGGCAATGTTTTTACAGACCAGAAAGGCTGTTTGTTTTAGTCTGATGCATGCCCCAAGGCTTATTAAGTTCTTTATCGAGAAGAGGAGTTTTGCACTGAGACAAAAAGCACACAATGGGGTGGGAAACAGAGGACAGACAGACACCCAGGATTTTGAGATAAGGACGGGTGGTGGTCTTGTGTGCAACACATTACAGGGATGGAGACTAGGATAAATTTAGGATTTAGGTCAAAATGTAATAGGTTTTGTTTACTTTTCCCGGTTTTAGGCAGAATGCAGAGAATGACAGTCTTTGGTTCTTTCTCATTATTGGAGAGAAGTGAGTTAGTTGCTCAGCCCAGTGTTAGAGGGAATGCTTAGGGGGTCTGTGTTCCTGAAGACCCCTCCAGAGATGCTCACTCTTGGGTACTGGCCACACCCTGCAGCTAAATGGCGTGTGACTCTGGGAAAATCTATTTTTCTGAGCTTCAGTTGTGCCGTAGAAAAAGAAAGATAAAAATGAAGGTGTGAGAGAACAGAGATTTAAAAAAAAATCGTAACAGTCCAGGGCTAGTCAAATCTTCTGAAAACTGAGAAATGTGAGAGAAAGGACACGCCCCTTCTCTCTTCCCTACAAATGTGCATCTCTCTAGAACATACAGAAAAAATGAACAGGTGAGACTGTAACTTGGTGACGTCACTGTGTCTACATTGTAAGCATAGACTTTGCCTTCATTTTGAGTCATGTATAGTAAAAAAAGGAGCTTTTGAGCCAAGACATTTAGATTTGATTCTTGGTTCAAGCCCTTAATTTGGTCCATTAATCTTGCTGATACTGTGTCCTCGTCCGTAAATAGACTGAGTGCTGGCTTCCTTTCGAGTTTCGCAAGGAACAGACAGGGTATGATACATTCCTTGGTGGCTCAGAGGACCTGGAACTTAATTTGGCCTTTTATTTGGGTTTAGTAAAGGATGGTTAGTAAAGACATTTCCATATCCACTGAAGTCTGATCAAGTGTACCTGCAGAATGGAACGGGAATGTTGTAGAAGTGGTGAGAACCAGTAAACACAGCGACAAGACAACATTCTAGAAGTGTTCATGACAGAGCACATGTCATGTGAGCTGCTGCTGTGATCCTTTTTGCCCCCAACGGGAAATTTGATGGTGTGGAGAGACATTTTTGGTTGTCAAAGTGGAGGGAGTATGCTACTTGAATTTAAGTGGCCAACCCGAGGGCGCCTGGGTGGCTCCGTCGGTTAAGCGTCCGACTTTGGCTCAGGTCATGATCTTGCGGTTTGTGGGTTCGAGCTCCACAAGGGGCTCTCTGCTGTCAGCACAGAACCTGCTTCAGATATTCTGTCCCCCTCTCTCTGCCCCTCCCTTGCTCACGTTCTCTATCTCTCTCTCAAAAATGAATAAATGTTAAAAAACAAAGAATTTTAAGTGGCAGACCCAGAGATTTCTAGACATCTGTGATACACAGGACAGCCCTAACAACAAGGGATTATCTGGCCTATAAAGTTGATAGTGCTGACATCAAAAAACCTTATGTAAGAGAGAAAGGAAATAAGTAAAGTATTCGCAAATGCGTCCCCTTTCATTGTGTCAGATTTCAGTTGTGTCATTGTCCTCTGGATGCAAATATATTTCACTGCTCTTTCCCCCTCCTCTGATTTCCTCTTAGGCACAAACTTGTTCCTAGTTGCTGTTCATGAGCTTGGCCATTCCTTGGGTCTTGGCCATTCCAGTGATCCAAAAGCCATAATGTTCCCTACTTACAGTTACGTTGACCCCAACACCTTTCGCCTCTCTTCTGATGACGTACGTGGCATTCAGTCTCTCTATGGTGAGTTGAATTGCTTTACCATTTTGCTTCACAAAGATACTCACTCTCATGAATAGTCTCATAATATCTGCACCTGAAAAAACTTTAACATGGATCTTTTTCTCTTGAGCCCCCTGAAAACCCTGTGAGGTAGGTCACCCAGATATTATCTTCATTTTACAGAAAAGCACGGAGACCCGGTGTGCTAATGCCAGTGACAGGGGCACATTCTGAGTCTTCTGGCCTCAAGCGTGTTCTTTCTGTCCAACATACCATTGCCTTTGACGAAGGCACACAGAGAAATAATCTGACCGGAACAGGAAAACTGGAGTGATCAGATTTTTCCCCTCCCATGATGTTGCAACCACGTGGGAGAAAGATCTTTATTATATGCTTCCTATGAATATTATAGGAAGCCTAAGTTGCTTTTTATGCATTTCTCATCCCGAAAAGTGAATGTTGTAAAAGAATGGTTCTTCCCTTTAGCAGCTAAAATGCAGATTTTTTTCCCTAATGCTTCTTGAAATGTATTTTTCAGGAGGTCCAGAAAGGCGCCAACCCCCATCACATCCGGACCCTACAGAATCGGCCACCTGCAACCCCAGTCTGAGTCTTGACGCTGCCACTACTGTGGGAAATAAAATCATTTTCTTTAAAGACAGGTAGAAGAATCCTCCTTACATCTAGCCAATATGGGAGGCTCTGTCCTTGGATTTATTTTTTTTTTTTTGGTCAGAGAATTGTGGAAAATGATAGAGAATGACGTAGATGAAAATGAAGAGGGACTTCTGTAGGAAGTAGACAGCCTGAAGGTTTTGAAGGAAGAGAATGGTGTGATTGCATTTGTGTTTAATGATAAGATTAGTAAGTAAAAAAAAAAAAAGGATTTACAGTATGAATCTGGGGTGAGGAAAGACAAGACAGGAAGAAGTGGAACAAGGCTATTTTAATCACAGGTAAAAATGGTTAAGTCTGGGACTACAGGTGTGACAGTACCTATTAAAAGTCTTGATTCTTGATTACAGAGAAAGTAATTCCAGGATAACAGAATGGTTTCTGCCTTAGAGCACAGATTGAAGCAGGTATTGGAGGTATGAGGAGTGGAGAAAATTAGTATTTGATGGATGGGACAAATATTCTCCATTTTTTAAATGGAAGAGTAATTGACATACAGCATCGTATTAGTTTCAGGTGCTCAACACAGTAATTTGATATTTATGTGTATTACCAAAGGTCACCAGAGTAAGTCTAGTTACCATCTGTCACCACTTAAAGTTCTTACAACATTATTGACTGTATTCCTTATGCTGTACATTACCTGTCTGTGTCTTACTTATTTCATCACCGAAGTTTATGCCTCTGGATCCCCTCCAGCTATTTTGTCTACCCCTGACTGACTCCCCTCTGGCAACCATCAGTTTGTATCTGTGAGTCTGCTTCTCTTCTGTTTTGTTTGTTCATTTGTTTTTGTTGTTTTGTAGACTCCACATCTAAGTGAAATCACATGATGTTTCTTTCTCTGCCTGACTCCCTTCACTTAGCCTGATATGCTCTAGGCCCCCCCTGTTGTCGCTAATGGCAAGATTTCATTCTTTTTTTATGGCCAGTATTCCATTGTATACATACCACATCTTCTTTATCCATTCATCTATCAGTGGACTTTTAAGTCGCTTCTGTATCTTGGCTATTGTGAATCATGCCGCAATGACCATAAGGGTACGTATGTCTTTTCTAATGAGCGTTTTGTGTGCTTTGCATAAATACTTAGAAGTGGAGCTGGTAGGTCATATGGCATTTTTTTATAACTAACTTTGTAAAGAGGCTCCATACTATTTTCCAGAGTAGCTGCACCAATCTGCATTCCCACCAACGGTGCTTGAGGGCTTCCTTTTCTCCACATCTTCACCACCACCTGTTATTTCTTGTCTTTTTGATGACAGTCATTTCGACAGGAGTAAGTTCATAGCTCATTGTGGTTTTATTTGCATTTCCTGATAGTTAGTGGTGTTGAGCATCTATTCATGTCTCTGTTGGCTATCTGTAGGTCTTCTCTGGAAAAATATCTGTGCCAGGCCTCTATTTTTTTTTTTATCAGATTGATTTTTTTTTAAATATCAAGTTGTATGAGTTCTTTATATATTTTGGATGTTAACATTTTATTGGATATATCTCCGGCAAGAGTCTCCCATTAAATAGTTGGCCTTTTCCTTTTGTTGATGGTTTCCTTCACTGTACAAAAGGTTTTTAGTTTGATACAGTCCCACTTGTCTATTTGTGCTTTTGTTGTCCTTGTCTGAGGGGACAGATTAAAAAAAAAAAAAAGTCTCTAAAGCTAGTGTCAAAGAGCTCACTGCCTCTGTTTTCTTCTAGAAGTGTTATGGTTTCAGGTTCTACAGAAAAATCCATTTTGAGTTTTTTTCTGTATGTGGTGTAAGAAAGTGGTCTGGTTTCATTCTTCTGCATGTAGCTGTCCAGTTTTCCTGACACCAATTGTTGAAGAGACTGTCCTTTCCCTGTTGTATGTTCTCAGCTCCTTTGTCATAAATTAATTGACCATATAAGTGTGGGTTTATTTCTACTCCCTATATTCTGTTTATTGATCTCTGTGACCGTTGTTGTCCTAATACCATACTGGTTTGATTAATTTTGCTGTGTAGAAATCTGGAGCATTTTACCTCCGGCTTTGTTCTTTCTCAAGTTTGCTTTGGCTACTTAGGATCTTTTGTGGTTCCATACAGATTGTAAGAGTCTTTGTTCTAGTTCTGTGAAAAGTGATGTAACTATTTTGATAGAGATCTCAATCTGTAAATTGCTTTGGATAGTATGGATATTTTAGTAATATTTCCTCTTGCAATCCACGAGCATGGAATAGATTTCCATTTATTTGTGTCATCATCAATTCTTTCATTAGCATCTTAAAAGTTTTCAGAGTACAGGTCTTTCACTTCCTTGGCAAAATTTATTCTGAAGTACTTTATTTTTTTGATACAATTATAAATTGGAATGTACTATTAATTTCTTCTGATAGTTTATTATTAATGTACAGAAACACAACAGATTTCTGTGTATTGGTTTTTTATCCTGAATCTTTACTAGGTTCACTTATTAGTTGTACTGGTTTTTTGGTGGTGTCTGTAGGGTTTTGTATAGGTAGTATTATGTCATCTGCAAATAGTGACAGTTTTACTTCTTCCTTTCCAATTTGGATGTCCCCCTTTTTTTTCTTGCCTAATTTCTGTGACTAGGACTTCCAATAAGAGTGAACTTCATGGTCTTGTTCCTGATGGTAAAGGAAAAGCTTTCTGTTTTCACCATTTAGTATAATGCCAGCTCTGGGTTTGCCATGCATGGCCTTTATTACGTTGACATATATTTCCTCTATAACCATTTTGTTGAGAGTTTTTCTCGTGAATCACTGTTAAATTTTGTCCAATTATTCTTCTGCAGCTATTGAAACGATCATATGCCTTTTAGCCTTCGTTTTGTTCATGTGATGTATTGCAATGATTTGTGGATATTGAACCATCCTTGCATCCTTGGAATACATTCCACTTGATGGTGGTATATGATCCTTTTGATGTGTTGTTGAATTTGGCTTTGCTAATATTTTGTTGAGAATTTTTGTATCTATGTTCATCAGGAATATCGGCCTGTAATTTTCTTTTTTTGTAGTGCGTTTGTTTGATTTTGGTATCAGAGTAATGCTGGCCTTGTAGAATGTGTTTGGGAGCATTCCTTCCCCTTCACTTTTTTTTTTTTTTTTTTGGAATAATTTGAGAAGGGTAGGTATTAAGTCTTCTTTCATTGTTTGGCAGGATTCACCTGTGAAACTGCCTGATCCTGGATTTTTGTTTGTTGAGAGCTTTTGATTACTCAATTTCATTTCTGGTAGCATCTGTTCAAATTTTCTATTTCTTTCTGATTCAGTCTTGGAAGATTGGATGTTTCTGAGAAATTATATCCATTTCTTCTGGTTGTCCAGTTTGTTCACACATAATTGTTAATAGTAGTCTTTTGTGATTGTTTGTATTTCTTTGGAATCCATTGTAACTTCCCTTTCATTTCTGAATGTATTTATGTGAGCCCTCTTTTTTTTTTTTCCGGTGAGTCTGGATAAAGGCTTATCAATTTTGTTTATCTTTTGAAAGGCCAAAATCTTACTTTCATTGATCTTGTAAATTTTTTCTCAGTCTTTATTTCATGTATTTCCACTCTGATCTTTATTATTTCCTTCTTTTAACTAGCTTTGGGCTCTCTTTGTTCTTTTTCTAGTTCCTTTAGATGTCAAGTTAGATTGTTTATTTGGGATTTCTCTTGTTTTTTTTTTGAGGTACGCCTATATCGCTATAAACTTCCCTCTTAGAACTGCTTTTGCTGCTTCCCTAAGAGTTTAGACTGTTATGTTTTCATTTTCATTTGTCTCAAGGCAATTTTTAATTCCTTTTTTGATTTCTTCATTCTTTATTGGTTGTTCAGTAGCATGTTACTCAGTCTCCACATATTTGTGGGTTTTTTTTTTTCCAATTTTCTTCTTGTAAATGATTTCCAGTTTCGTTATTCTCCATTCTTGAGATCCCAAAACTGGACATTTAGGTTGAATAACTTCATTTAGATTACAAAACTGGTGAATGAATTGTGGGTGCAGATGAAAACCTAGATCCCTTGAAGTATCAAAGCTTGCATATGGTGGTTTGCCCATTCAGATCATTGTTATTATGAAAGACTTGATTAAGGTCCTTTCCTCGTGCTCCTAGAGAGACATTCATGGAACAGAATGTAAGAATATTGAAAAACAGCATTGTTTTAGGTCATTCCCACTGAACATTTCATGGCTCTTGAGTCTACAGTGATTTTTTAACATGTTTTAAATGTTTTTCATCAGATACTTTGGGTGGAGGAATCCTGAGAGTCCAAAGAGCAATATTAGTTTAATTTCTTCTTTCTGGCCAACCTTACCATCTGGCATTCAAGCTGCTTATGAAATTGGAGACAGAAATCAAGTCTTTCTTTTTAAAGGTAACTCTCATGTTTAGTTTGCTATTGAGTGTACTTCAAGGAAGAGAATACATGAAGGAAATACTACTCATTTTTATAAACATAGAAAAAAGTACCCCAGATCTAATTAATGGTGAGTCTGAACTATGAGCCAAAAATAGCTTAAATACCTAGGTAATGTGTAAAAATTTCAGGAAAAGTTTGTCAAATATCAATCACAATACTTGTGAAAAATATACAGAACCACTGGAGACAAATCATGTTCAAGAACAAAGAGCAGTATGTTTTAGAACTATGGATAAAGAATGACATTGTAGTGAGTCAGTGTTTCTGTGACTCTTTTTATATGACTCCAGTGTATTCTTTTTCTTTATCTTCACAGATGATAAGTATTGGGTAATTAGCAACTTAAGACCACAACGACTCTATCCCAAGAATGTACGTTCTTTGGGCTTTCCTAACTTTGTGAAAAAAATTGATGCAGCTGTTTTTAATCCACTTCTCTATAAGACCTACTTCTTTGTAGGTAATCAATATTGGAGGTGAGCTTTAATGATTGGTTATTTGACTCCTAAAATTTGTGGAATGGGCAGGGAGTGGGGTTTTCCAGTAGGTAGTTTTTCTATTTAAATTCCTAAGGATCCTTGACCTTCCTAGAAGAGAGATCAAGAGAACATACGTCTGGAATAGTTAATTATCATCCTGGGTCAGTTCTCGGGACTTTTGGATTCTGATTTGTAAGATGGCACACGATGTGTTTTTTTTTAAAGGAACACTTTAAATAAAATGTTCCATTATTAATCATAGTGCAGACACATTGGGAAATAGTGGTATAATGTACGAGACCCAGAATTTACACAGTCTCTTTAGGGAGTGTGGGTATTTTCAGATTCCTTTTTATAACCTTGGACCCAGGAAGACAAAATGAGGAGACCATCTTCTGAGTGACAGCAATCCTGCAAGGTCTTCCCTAACAGGATATTAGACAGTCTGGCTCTGTAACGCAAGACCAGGTCCTGGGGCAAGCCTTGCGCAGGAGCGAGGGAAGTTCTTGACCAGAAATTGGGACTCCTAGGGTCCGAGTCCTGTGGGGACTAGGAATAAATCAATGAACTGCTTAGGTCTTTGATCTTCTTATCAGCGCAGTTTAAGCCTGTTCAGAAAAAGCCTTTCAAGAGAGAATAGGTGGGTTTTGTGGTTCATGTCATAAAATATCAAGGTCTACATCATGAAATCCATTTTTCAGTGGAGGTCCTACTGATTGTTTTTTTGCTCAGGTACGATGAGAGGAGACAACTCATGGACCCCGGTTATCCCAAATTCATTACCAAAGCCTTTCCGGGCATTGGGCCTAAAATCGATGCAGTCTACTATAATAACAGTAAGTAGATTATGGGAATCCCTTTTTAAAACACTGAAGATTATAAAGGCTTCAAGGTCAGAGGATGTGGAATCAAATCAGAAAAGAACAGAACCCTGAATCTCTCCACAGGGCCACAGACAGAAAATTCATAGTCTGCTTAGTTGAGAATCGGTAGGCTTGAAGAATGAGGGAGCTAGAACCAACAGTTTATTTCTAGGGTGGTCTAGCAGGTGGGAGCATATGGTTGTTGCCGCGTCTATGTGTCTGAGTCTCTGGAGTTGCTGTTCCCATCAAGCTTCGCAGTTGTGCAAGTGGGCACATGGCAAGTCTCGGGCAAGCTGGACTCACACACTTATTTGTGCCTTGCATTTTTTTTCCCTTCCTGGCAGCCCCCTCCACCCTTTGTGGGTTTTCATGGAGCAGGGCTAAGGGTGGGATAAAAAAAAAACTGAGCTTGTTTGCGTTTGTGTTGAGCAATATCCTCAAGCAAGGTCAGCCTAAGCAAATTGTTGGCTGGGCCAAGGCGTTTGGCTTCTATGCCAATGCCCCTGTCTGTCTTCCTTCTCCATCAAGGCCTCCGTGTGCCCTGCCTGGGCCCAGTGTCTTCCCTCTCACTCTGAGTTCTCCACCTGGAGTGTTACTTTTCAAAAACTCACCTCTTAATAGTCGGTTTCTAAGACCAAGCAATCTTCTCAATAAAATTACTGAAGATACTTAATGGTGAAATGATGATAAACACATATCCAGGGACAGGATACCCAGTGCCAGGACCCAACGTTTATATTCTCAAATGTCTAATATAAACCATCTATAAGTCTGGTCTAATATAGATATTCTGTAAAAACACAGATGTGTGTTACCTTCTTTTTTTAAAAAATGCAAGTGGGGATTTAAGCTATTCAATGTGTTTTCGTTTTCAGGACACTACTATTTCTTCCAAGGATCTCATGTATCGGAATATGATGTCCTATCCCATCGTGTCACCAAAAGGCTGAAACACGATATCAAGTTAGGTTGTTAGGAAGGGTGTAATTAGTAATGTTTGTCCATTCACTTCAGTTAAATAAGAATTTATTGCTTCCTTGCTCTGTGGCCAGAGTACCAGTGCATGCTGGTGCGTTTCATAAAATAAGGTAAAGTCTATAGGCCAGAGATAAACGATCATACATGTAAATGGTCATACAAATTGCATAAGATTTTTCGATTTTGAAAACCCTCACTGTCAATTTTTACTTGATTCAACGATTCAGCTTCAAAACAGACACCTTCAAGGGGCCATAGACTATCTTGGTCCCTGACCATCCCACAACTGAGACATTATCATGATTTCTTTGCCTTAACTAATATTAAGAAATAATTTGTTTCTGTGGCCATTGAAGGTTTCAACAAGTACATTTTTTTAATTCTTTTGGAGTAAAAACAGAATATACCAGGAAATGACAATTAATGTAAGTAATATATAAGTAAATTATATAATTATGGTGATAATGTTATTTTATTCTGTTGTCAGTGTTGACTTTTCTAAATCGTATCTGAAATATACATATATATATATATTTTTTTCTTTTGCTCAAATAAAAACTTTGAAAGAAAGTATTTGGTTCCTGGGAATTTTTTCATGAAAAACTGTATTTTGAAAATAGTTTTGGACCTACTCCTAAATAAAGAGTCTCTACATGAGTGAGGTGTGAATGGGAGTATGGCAAATGGAAGAGGTCATATTTGCCGTGGCCACTTATCTAAGGCTACCTAAATCCCTGGTCTCAAGGCAAGAAAGCATTCTCTGGACTGCGTGTGACCCCGAGGGGCACGCCCAGTGTACGACCATGCGCCTGGAGAGAAAAGATGTAATGGGAACTTTCTGGTCTCCTGTGATTCCCACTGTGGCTCGAGTCTCCCCATGTGGGCCTTGTAATTACTGTGTCACCTTGACAAGGCATTAAATCTAAGCTTCCCCAAATTTAGTAAAAAGTATTAGAAAGTGTTACCTTCTTTCAAGGTTTTTATTCATTGAGAAAACAAGATACATGATGAGCACGTCACGCTGGTAGCTTGTTCTGCCTAGTGTCGATTTTGTTCGCTGCCTTGACCCACACTTTCCCTATTTCTGGATTGCATATACACATGTTAAAGTTCCAGTTCGTATGATACGGGTTTGTGGAATGCTTGTAGCTTTCCATTTATTTGCACACCATCACTGCTGATGGCAAGATCCAAGCAATAGTGAATCCCATTTAAGCTCAGATGATCCCTTTTGATTAGTGGGAGGAACTGAGGTCAGAAAATATGAGGAGCAGATCGATTCTAGATGGGGATGGAGTTCTCTGTCCTTTGGGGCTTAGATCCATTCTCCAGTAAGTGCTTTTTCAGTATAATAATCCTGGCATTGTCTTTGCAAGGCACAGGGTCAAGCCATTCTGAGAAGGAATGTTATTTCCCCACAGCAAACTACACGCTGGACATCCTTCAAAAGAAGAAACTTCCCCACGGGATTAACATCAAAAGAAAACAGTGGTATCTGGGTTGGATTGTCTTTGGCCTTAGGTAATTCAGGGGCAGCCATTTCCCTTAACAGATGAATGTGTTGGAGTAAAAGCCAAGAGCGTGCCCTTCTCAGTCTCAGCGGCACTCGTGACAAATGCCTCCACAGATTTACAGGTGGACCCTTCCTCCCTCTACCTCTGTTTGTGCTGCATCTTTAAATTTTGTTTAACAAATCCTTAGAATGGGAACCGTGTGCCAGGCACTGTTCTAAGTGATGCATGCGCACGCACGCACGCGCGCGCGCGCACACACACACACACACACACACACACCTCCCTGCTTTCATCCCAAGCTCCAGGCAAATGCTGTCTTTCTCTTTTGTTTCAAATGAAAAAAACCAAGGCACCGAGAGGTAAACCCAACTCGCCCGAGGCTACACAGTCTTGGAGCTGAAATTCAAAGCCAGTCAGTTTGACTCCAGAATCTGTGTTATTAACCACCACAAAACCCTGCCTTTTAAAATCATTGCGTGGAGAAAAATCAAAGTACCCACTGTGTACCACTTTGTACCTCCACTTGACCTCTCAGTTACAAGGTCTTTAATACGTCATAAGGATTCTTTGTCCAGTCCACGGAGTATCATTTTGCTTTGGGAAATGTAGTAGCGTTATCTTGCTAATGACAGAGAGCAAATACCCAAGACTTGGAAATGACGATTGTCTTTACGATACAGTGACTCACATTGTCTAGCAGATCCTCTGGAGGACAGCTGATTTTACGAGGGTGAGCACCTCTGACTTGGCACTGACCAGGCTATCCATAAATCTGTAAAGATAGAAATAGTATAAAAATGGCAATAATGCAAATTGTTCCTTTCTGTAGCAATGCAAATAAATGTTACCTCTTAGAAATTTAATTGAGGGGCTCCTGGGTGGTTCAGTCAGTTGAGCTTCTGACTCTTGATTTCAGCTCAGGTCATGATTCTGGGGTTGTTGGATCGAGCCCCATGTCAGGAATTCATTCTCTCTCTCCCTCTCTCTCTCTCTCTCTCCCCTTCTGCCCCTTCCCTGCTCGTACTCTCTCTCACTTTCTAAAATAAAAAAATTAATATAATTGATTTCTGCCTTGTAGAAGAGACAACCCCAAACATTACATTTCATAGCCGTATAAGATAAATTCGTTTTAGGGTCGTCTGGGGGACTTAGTCGGTTAAGTGTCTGACTCTTGACTTCGGCTCAAGTCATCATCTCATTGTTAGTGGGTTTGAGCCCTGTGTCAGATTATGCTGACAGCCTGGAGCCTGCTTGGGATTCTCTCTCTCCCTCCCTCTCTGCCCCTCCCCTGCTCGCTCTCTCTCTCTCTCTCAAAAGTAAACTTTAAGAAAAGTAAATTCATTTCAGCGTATCTTACTGCATACGTATTTTTCAAATCTTTCTTAAAACCAATTCCCTCGCTAGTTAGTGAGTTGGATAATATCTCCAACGTGGTCATCTTTTATGTACACAAAAGACACTTTTAACTTTTTTGAAAATTACGCTTCGGCGCTAGTTAGCCACCAGGAAGGAGCAGAGGCTGCCCACCATTGGGGCCACCAGGTAGAGAAGCCCCCATGCCACTAAAGCAAATCCTCAACCCAGAAAGAACCAGAAGCTAGTCTTCCTGATCCTGTCTCCCTCCTGCCCTCTAATGTAGCGAAGGACGTCACCGCTGCAGAAGAGAAGGGAAAAGCGTGCCACTTCTGGGTGGCAGTCAGTTTGCCCGTTCACTTGTGTTGCCTTCGTTCATTCACTGAAGAATATTTATCATCTGCTGGATTCTCGACCCCGTGATGGGTATGAGGAGCCCAGAGAGAACTGGGAGAGTCTCTGCCCCCAAAGGCACAAAAGGTGACAGACATTCTAATGACAGATTGCCATGTTGCCAAGTGGGTGGAGTAACTGAAGTTTAAGCACAAGATGGAAAACTCAGTCAGTCTCTGCCCAGAAATTCAGGGACACAGAATGCCTGCTGTGGAAACCAGTATCGGAGCTATGCTTTGAAATATGAGAGAACGTTGTCAGGCAGCAGAGTGTTCGGCTGAGGGGACTGAGAGCAGCGGCAGAAGCCTCCTCAGAGGCCCCCAATGCGCAAAGAGTAGCTTTTACAAAATGGGAGCATGAAATACGAAGGAAGGAATGACAAGAGTTGAGACACCAGACCGTGAAGGACCTTTCCTGCCATGAGTTTGACCTTTGTCTCGTAAATGACATGGCCTGATTGGAGGGGTTTAAAATGGAAATGAGCAAATTGCATACAGAAGATCTTTTCTCTACATTTTTTTAATGTTTTTTATTTTTATTTTTGAGATGAAGAGAGACAGAGCATGAGCAGGGGAGGGGCAGAGAGAGAGGGAGACACAGAATCCGAAGCAGGCTCCGGGCTCCGAGGTGTCAGCCCAGAGCCCGACGCGGGGCTCGAACTCACGGACTGTGAGATCATGATTGAGCTGAAGTCGGACGCTTAACCGACTGAGCCACCCACGCACCCCTAGAAGATCTTTCGTGATGGAAGTTTCAAAAGTAGATCCGAAGGAATTAGGGCTAGATGCAAAGGAGAACCACTTCTCTGCTATCACCACTAGACCATGCGAGAGAGGTGAAGTCATGGGGAGGGTGGAAGTGATGTTCAAGAGGGGATATTATAACAGCCACAAGAGAGAATTAATAGAGTCTGGTGACTGCTTTCCATGCGGGTTATGGCTGAAAAGGACTAATAGAGGATGACCTTTAAGGATCTGGTTTAAGAAATTATCTTGAATAGGGAAGAGACCAGGAAAAGGGGGTCGTGGAGAGGGTAGTGATGTGGTTGGTGCAGTGGAGATCATTGGATCTGTTGAGTCTGGGAGCCTCAGGACATTCAGAAGAGGATGTCCAATAGACAATGGTATGGCATCCAGGCCCAGTAAAAAGGTCTGGATATTACGTGTACATAAATATGACTTCCAAGGAGCATTTTTGTTTCTGGCCATATTGGAGTAATTCTTTTTTTCTTCTTAACAATAGTGGTTATTGCGTCTATTAGGAAGCAAGAGGATTTTTCTGGGGTCTCTTTCTAGGATTTGTGGCTGGGGCTTTTAGATGCAGAATCTCTACCTTGCAAATTGCTCAGGATTTAGTACCCTCAAGGTCCTTCTGACATAAGCATTTGACCATGGAGAATTTCCCTTCCCCCCCCCCCCCATTTGTTCTGGCTAGCTGCTCACCCGTGCTTTCATCCTTAATTTAGCTTCAGCTCACTGTGTGCATGCATGTGCGTGTGTGTAGCAGGGCTGGGGGAGCCCTAGAGATTTCCAATATCTCCTCCAAGCCCAAGAAAGCCTAGAAAAGTAAGCTTTAATAAGTGTGAGGTTGTCTTACAGTGAAAGGACCCTTTGGAGTACATCATCTGCTAGGTTGCAGGAAGTAAAAGCGTGGCTTTTCTCTTGACCAGTTGCAAAAATCTTGGAAAGTAGAGATGTCAGCAGTGAATTGTTGTATAAAGTCCTTAATATTGATAAGTTAGGAAGTTTGCGCTGTGATTCACTGTCTGATCTGAAACAAAGGTAATTGACCTCTTTGAGTCTCCAGGAAAACCGTAGATGTCTCGTAGGTCTGATCTGAGGGATACTGTAGGCGAAGTTCCTGACACTCCGTAGTTCCTCCCCTGAAGCTTGTTTCCTCCCATCTCAACTCCCCCGACCCAGAATCTCCCAGACTTGCTGCTCCCCTCCCCCATAGGCATGTTCACACCCAAGAACCTCTCTTTCAGGAAAGGCAGGGAGCTCACCGGGCCCCTCTTCCATTTTCTCCATGTTTCCTTCATCCCCAGTTACTAAAGAGCATTCAAAGTTAGAAAGAGTCACCTAATTTTGTTGTTATCACTCTAGATCTCCATTTCTTAATGAATAATAATGTTTATTATATGCCTAGAAGTTTATATGTATCTTCTGTCACATATCAAGCTCACAGGACAGATTTTTCTTGCCATTTCTAGAATGAAAATGAAAAGGCACAGAGAAGACAGCAGTCTGTTTGGTGTCACAGAGCTAGTAGGTGCCAGACTAAGACTGGAACGGAGGGCCGTTCAGCCCCAAACTCATGCTCTTTTTAGTTCGGCACTCTCCTTCTCTTGGCTGATAATCTTTCAACGAACAAGGAGCATGATCTGATATTGTTTGGTCCCATTGCTAACGGCAAGATAAAATAGTCAATAAGTTATCATCCAAACCAAAAATTCTAGTCCTCTTTTGTGCTTTTTTGGAGCAGCCAAGTTAGCAATAAAGTATCTTAAGGGAGATGTGAAAATAAGGTTCGAAGAGAAGTTTTTCCACTTAAGCTCTGAATTCATGACTTAGAACAGCATGTTCCCCTCTCGTCGCTGAATAACATACAATTTTGAAAAGAAACAAGGATTGTGAAATGTGTTTTGGGACGCAAAGGTATCACACTGGGTGTTTATGCTCAGAACCTTAGAGTTGGATTTTTTGACAAGCACTCAGGAATTCATGGCCAGCAGGATTTTGCTAACTTTTTCAGGAATTGAAACGTTGACTAACCTTGGTGAATAAGGAGGCTTTGTGGATTTCTGAATCTTAGTGATGCATAGTGACTACTCACAGATATGTGTCCTAACTGGGTCACATCTGGGCAGCATGAGTGAAGGAAACGAGCAGGAAAGGCTGGACTTGAGAAGGGAAGACAGAAGTCAGGGGTCTAAAATCGATGAGAGCTAGTAGCTGCCCCCCAAACTGAAGCCTGATTATCAGACAGACACCAGGTTAAGAAACACATAGAGGATTCAGTTTTCAAGAATGTGGAAGCTCGAGAGATAACATTTGTGGGACAGTTAAGTCCAGGCTCAGAAGGGTTTACTAACAGACGAGAGGCAGAAATTAGTCTGCAGACACTGCAAACTCGCGTTCCTGTTTGTTTGGGTTTTGATTCGACATTTGCATTATCTCTGTCACTTAGTTTGCTTATGGACTTGAGCAAGTGTTTTAACTTTCCTGAGCGTCAAGGTTTTCACCTGTGAAATGAGGGTACTGATCTTGACCTGCAGTGCAGGTGTAATGCCAAGACATACTCCGTGTAACACATGGGATGCATAGTAGATGATCGATATGCAGTTTCTTTCTTCCTTAAAGAATGGTTCTGAACAGACATCTGTTTGTATTACACGTGCTGGAAGACGCAGAGACATTTATTACCTAAAACTATATAAAATAATGGAAGTTCAGGGCCCTTGATTCCATCTTTGTCGCGGTATAGTTTTAATGGAGAATAAACTGGAACAATGCCACCAGTGAGGCTGTGAGTCTGCCGTGCCTTGGTAGCTATCCAACCTTCCTTCTAGCTATGACTACAATACAAAACTTCATTTTGTCATTCTTACATAATGTGACCCCTCCAAAGAAGTGTCAACATTAACAACTCATGACTCAGAAGAAAGTGAGGCATCTCAGAGCTGTGGCAAAGCAGTGCCTAGGACCGCAGGTCCACAGATTTGTCAGGGCAGTGGGCATTACTGGTTTCAGGTATTTGAGAAAAATGTGAAGAGACCTACTCCCCAGAGTAAAGCACTTAGGAATTCTAGGGTTCAAGCAAAGATATGTGGATAGGAAAAGAAGAGGCCATTCAGCCAAGGATGCATTCCCAAGACTTTGATCTCTTACAGAGCCACATAAACCATAGGTTGGAAACAACTTTTCCAGTGAGAGTCTGAAAATAATATAACATGGACAATGGCCAGATCCTATATAAAAATAGAACTTTGACCCACAATCCACAGCAACCTGCCAAGGAAACCCATTCTCTTATCTCCAATAAACAACTCAGAAGCCAGCCCACTCATCAAATTTGCAGGAAGCCCAATTGTTATCTCTAGTAATAATCCAAGAATCTAAACAGTCACTTCTGTGACAATCAGTCCACAATGGCCAGGACTTAACTGACAACTGATAGCTTCTCTAATTCTTTCCCTGTTTCCAAGTCCAGACCAGTCAGAAAAAGCCAAATACGAGCTCCAAACACACAGCATGGGAGCCCGGCTTCTAGTTAGCTCACCTCCAGCCTCCTCATGCCAACAGCTCTGATCAAGGTGTATGTGAAGCCTTTTCTCTTTCCACAATAACATTTCCTACTCTTCTGTCTGCCGTTGCGTGTCTGCCAAAACGCAAGTGATGGTGGCTGACTCCCTTGTTACCGCCAGCTCTGAACAAATAACCATTTCTTATTCTCATTTGGTCGGTCTTCATTTATTGCCAAGTCCCAAAGAGAGAACTCACCCTTAACTGCAGACCAGCTGGATTCCATATTTCTCAATTGACAAGACTCATTGCCATGCCCTGCCTTTTCCCTCCTGCTGTATGTACCATCCCTTTCCTTTCTCAGTTCTTTTCACTTGTGTCTGTAGTCCTTCAGGTGCTCCTTCTAGTTTGCTGGGATGATTGTAATGGCCCGTAACCCCATCGACCTCACTTTCCTCACATTCTGATCTACCTCAACCACTGCTACCAGATAAATCTTCTAGAACATAGTTCTGGTGCTGTCACATACCTAGCCAGGAACTCTAACTGGCGAAGTGCTCGGTCTAGGAAGACGAGTGATCTGGATCAAAATCCCAGCAAGTTATTGTATAGACATTAACAATTGCATTCTAAAGTCTATATGGAGAGGAAAAAGACCCAGAATAGCCAGCACAATATTTAAGGAGAAAAACAAAGTTGGAGCTGATACTACCTGATTTCAAGACTGATTTCAAGTCAGTATAAGAGAAAGAGAAGATACATAGATCAATGGAACAGAACAGAAAGCCCAGAATAGACCCACATAAACATGGTCAACTGATCTCTGGGAAAGGAGGGAAGGCAGTGCAATGGGGCAAAGATAACACTTTGAGCAAGTGGCACTGGAACAATGGAGGTCCACACGCAAAAAAGGTGAATCCAGGCACAGGTCTTACACCCTTCACAAAAATGAATGGACCACAGACCTAAGTGGGAAACATAAAATATAAAACTCCTGAAAGAAATCATAGGAGGACACCCAGATGACCTTGGGTGTAGAATGACATTTTAGATACAACAGTCAGAGGCACAATCCAGAAAGAAAGAATTGTTAGGTTCGATTTCGTTGAAACTAAACATTTCTGCTGAGTGCGAGACAGTGTCAAGAGAGCAGGAAGACAAGCCACAGACTGGGAGAGCATATGTGCAAAAGACACACCCGATGAAAGGACTGTTATCCAAAAGATGTAAAGAACTCTTAAAACTCAACAATAAGAAAACAATCCCAATGTAAAAAGCCTTTAAAAAGCCAAAGGCCTTAACAGACATCTTATCAAAGGGAATACAGAGATGACAAGCATACGAGAAGATGTCCCACGTCACGTGACATCAGGGAGATGCAGATTAAAAATGACGAGACTCCACCACCCACCTATTGGAATTGGCCAAAATCCAGAACACTGCCAACACCAAATGCTGACAGCGATGTGGAGCGATAGCAACTCTCATTCATTGCTGGTGGGAATGCAAAAGGGTATCATTTGGAAAACAGGCAGTTTCTAACAAAACTACACATACTCTTACCATATGATCCAGCAATCATGATCCTCGATCCTTACCCAGAGGTGTTGAAAACTTATGTCCCCGCAAAAACCTGCATGTGGATGTTTCTAGCAGCTTTATTCATAACTTTCAAAACTTGGAGGCAACCCAGATGTCTTTCCATAGGCGATGGAACTGTGGTCCATCCAGACAGTGGGTATTATTCAGCACTAAAAAGGAATGAGCTGTCAAAACGTCACAAGACAGAGACTCGCATGCATATTTCTAAGTGAAAGAAGCCAATCTGAAGGCTATATACTGTATGTTCCCAACCACATGACATTCTGGAAAAGGCAAAACTATGGGAACAGTAAAAGGATCAGTGGTTGCCAAGGGGGTGGAAGTGAGGGGACAGCACAGAGGACTTTTAGGGTGGTGGAAATGCTCTCTGTCTGATACCATAATGACAGATGCATGTTATACGTTTGTCCAAACAGCAAGAGGAACCACATGTAAACTGTGGACTTCAGGCGACCACGACGTGTCAGGGCAGGTTTATCGGTGATGACCAGTGTACCGCTCTGGTGGGAGATGTTTACAACTGGAGAGACTGTGCATGTTTGGAGGCAGGGAGTATGTGGAGAATGTCTGTACCTTCCCTCAATTTTGCTATGAAACCAAAACTTCTCTGAAATAATAAAGTCCTTTTTAAAAAGTTAGTGTGAGCGGGTCCCTGGGGGCTCAGTCGGTTGAGCGTCCGACTTCTGCTCAGGTCATGATCTCACGGTTCGTGGGTTCGAGCCCTGTGTCGGGCTCTGTGCTGACAGCTCAGAGCCTGGAGCCTGCCTCGGATTCTGTGTCTTCCTCTCCGTCTGCCCCTCCCCTGCTCATGCTCTGTCTCTCTCTGTCTTAAAAATAAATAAAATATTAAAAAAAATTTTTTTAATAAAAAAAAAGTTAATGTGAGAAAATGAAGTGGTCCTTCTCCTAAAACCCTAATATTCCATGGATAGGATCTATTGAAGGGAAGCAGCCCATATAGATGTTAATTTACCCTCCAAGATAGAAAGAAATTTGAAACTTACTTGTCTCTATATTTATATCTATCCTTACAAGAAGCATTTCTTAAAAAAAAAAAAAAAAAAAAAAAAAAAGGTGACCCTGGCTAGGAGTCACTGAAGGAACCTTTCCCAGACTTGCACACAAAATGAAAAGAAACAAAAGCTGTGACATTGAAAACAAAGTTGCCTCTTTAAATGAATTGTTCAGCTGCTTCTAGAGGCTGTGAAGTTATGTTGGAATAAAGGCCCATCTTTGTCTTTGGAAACCTCGGGAACTCTGGTAATTGGAAGGAACTAGAAAGGTATTTTTTGTTCCTCACATGTGCACTCGGGCACAGGACACTTACTTCTATCACTGTCTTCTCACTAGACAACATGAAGCTATGTCTCTACTGGATGAGTGTTCACTTGGAAAGAGAGAAAAAATTGTGTCCCATTTCATAACCATCCCAGGCACCTCCTGTAGGAGAGCTTAATGAAAGAGGCTCTCAGACATGGTGGAATCAGCAAATTTCACTCTTGAACCACCCTTGGAAAAAAAATTACATACAGGCATAAATTGGGGCCAGTTGGCTCAAAATGAACATTTCCAGAATGTATAGGTCAGGCTCTAGGAAGGATAACAGAGCTTTCTTTCCACAGTTAGTTTGGCAAAGCCCGTTTTCTTGTCTTCTTTTTTTTAATGTTTATTTATTTTTGAGAGACAGAGCACCAGCAGGGGAATGTCAGAGAGAGAGGGAGACACAGAATCCGAAGCAGGCTCCAGGCTGTGAGCTGTCAGCACAGAGCCCGACGTGGGGCTCAAACCCACAAACTGTGACATCATGACCTGAGCCGAATTTGGATGGATGCTTAACCAGCTGAGCCACCCAGGCACCCCAGCAAGTCTGTTTTCTAACAGAAAGATGGCCGTGCCCCCACTGTGCTGTCGCCCCTGTGACCATCACATCAGAAAACGTGCTTCTCAGGCGTCTTTTCCATCGGTCGGAATATGCTGCCTGTCGGAGTACCACTCAAAACTTTAGTTCATGTTATTCTGTTTGCATAACTGGAATATTTATGCCAAGAACATTACAAAACACTCTCCTTCTTTCCATAATATCAGAGTTGCCCGGAGCCACATAAAGGCCGTTGCCACCACCCAGGAATGTCAGTGATGGATTTCGACATTTTTACCACTCACAGTGGGTGATCTGAGTCATTATGCTCTCAGAAATGAAGAAAGACTGAGCCATCCACGTGCCCATGTTATCTGTTCCTAATTCCGTTTTCTGTTCTGGCTCATCTTCCAACTAAAATGTTTGGAAGTTTATGGGGCAAAATACTTGTGAAAATTAGCATATGTGGTCAGATTTCAACTATGAAAAACATACATTAAAAAAACCCTGTTAGCAACATGCTTTATCCTATAATTCAAAGGAGATATATTGCCTTATAAGGACTCCTTTCTGGCTGGTGAGATTCACAATTGTGGAAAAAAATGGATACAATTTTCTAAATTCCCCCTGATCATCATGATGTAAAAAACTAAAACTTAGAAGGAAGTACAGTAAAGCGTTCACTGTGTTTTTCTCTTTGTGGTATGACTATTTATGATTTCTACTTTTAACTTTTTCTATATTCTGTATTTTCCTATAACAAAAATATGAAATTTTATTGAAAGACATAAAACTTTATTTTAAACACTTTGTAGAAACATGGCTTCCCATCACCAGCAGAATAAACTGACGTCTCAGCTGGAGACTAATGGGTTTCCACGAATGAGCTCCAGCCTGCCTGCCCACAACTTCGTTTTTCACTTTTCATTACTACCCTTCACACACTTTTTATTTCAGTAAAAATTAATTCTGTCTTTTCCCAAACAGACGTTCAAATTTCTTGACTCTGCATAGTTGTTTCTTCTGTTTCCAGACTTTCCTCCGTGTCTGCTCCTCCACGGCTTTCTTTCAGTGGGCTTTTCCTGGAGGAAACATCTTCCCTTATGCACAATTCCCACACACCTCCTCTCTTTATTCCGTGCAGAGCTAATTATGCAGGAATCACCTCAGCTAGATGGCACCCTCCCGGTCTTTCTTTCTTCATTCCTTCATTTCATCTCCCCCTTCCTTGTTTCCTCTTTTTA